>NC_092335.1:450231875-450596250 GCF_046630445.1 Rutidosis leptorrhynchoides
ACTTGAAGGGATTTTTGAAGTGTTCTTGAAGTGTTCTTCCTATGATGATTATAGCTTGATTCTTGAAGTGATTTTTGATGAAGATGATGATTAACTACTGGAAAAATACGTTCATAATAGTGTGTGTGTTGAGAGAGAATTAGAAAGAGAATTGGAAGTGAAATGGAGTGAATGATGAGTGGTAATTGGTGAGTGGTGAGTGGGGTTAAAAGGAGTTCTAATTAGTTGACTAGCTCATGGTAGAAGTTAAAATTGATTAGTCATACATGACATAATCAAGAGTGGAATCCCATGCTAGTTCCTATTGGTATATACCCATAGTAAGTACGTTTTGAAGCTGTGTATAATACGGGTAAGAATACGACTAGAATTCTTGATGAAAGAAAAGAATGGGAAAGTAACTGTAACCATTTTCGTTAAGTATGAGTGTTTTGATATATGTCTTGAAGTCTTCCAAAAGTATTTTAATACATCTAAATACACTACATGTATATACATTTTAACTGAGTCGTTAAGTCATCGTTAGTCGTTACATGTAAGTGTTGTTTTGAAACCTTTAAGTTAACGATCTCAATTAATGTTGTTAACCCATTGTTTATTATATCTAACGAGATGTTAAATTATTATATTATCATGATGTTATGATATATTAATATATCTTAATATGATATATATACATTTAAATGTCGTTACAACGATAATCGTTACATATATGTCTCGTTTCGAAATCCTTAAGTTAGTAGTCTTGTTTATATGTATATAACTCATTGTTAATATACTTATGGAGATACTTACTTATCATAATCTCATGTTAACCATATGTATATCCATATATATATCGTCATGTCGTTTTTACAAGTTTTAACGTTCGTGAATCG
The DNA here is from genome assembly GCF_046630445.1 of Rutidosis leptorrhynchoides. Classification (NCBI taxonomy): domain Eukaryota; kingdom Viridiplantae; phylum Streptophyta; class Magnoliopsida; order Asterales; family Asteraceae; genus Rutidosis; species Rutidosis leptorrhynchoides. The sequence goes on from NC_092335.1 coordinate 450,232,754, forward strand.
CCAGTCAACTTGGGTGGTCAATTGTCTATATGAAACATATTTCAATTAATCAAGTCTTAACAAGTTTGATTGCTTAACATGTTGGAAACATTTAATCATGTAAATATCAATCTCAATTAATATATATAAACATGGAAAAGTTCGGGTCACTACAGGTGGGTGGTAGGTGGATGGTGGTGCTGGCGGGTGGTGGGGATTGGCGGTATGTAGTGGTTGGTGGTGGTGTGTGGTGGTGGTTGGTAGTGGGTAGTGGTGGTTGGTGATGGTAGTGGGTGGTGGTAGTTGATGGGTGGTGGTAGGTGGTGGGTGGTGGTTGGTGGTGGGGGTGGTGGTTGGTGGTGGTTGGCGGTGGTGTGTGGTGGCGGTGGTGGGTGGTAGGTGGTGGTGGTGGGTGGTAGGTGGATGGTGATGCTGGCGGGTGGTAGTGGTTGGCGGTAGGTAGTGGTAATGGTTGGTGGTGGTGTGTGGTGGTGGTTGGTGGTGGGTAGTGGTGGTTGGTGGGTGGTGGTTGGTGGTGGTAGTGGGTGGTGGTAGTTGGTGGGTGGTGGTAGGTGGTGGTGGTGGGTAGTGGTGGTTAGTAGTGGTGGTGGGTGGTGGGGGTGGTGGTTGGTGGTGGGTGGTGGGGGTAGTGGTTGGTGGTGGGTGGTGAGTGGTGGTGGTGGGTAGGTGGATGGTGGGTAGGTGGATGGTGGGTGGTGGTTGGTTGGTAGTGGTGGGTGGTTGTGGTGGTTGGTGGGTGGTGGTGGTGGTTGGTGGATGGTGGTGGTGGCAGGTGTTGGTTGGTGGTGGTAGTGGTGGTTGGCAGTGGTGTGTGGTGGCGGTGGTGGGTGGTAGATGGTGGGTGGTAGGTGGTGCTGGCGGGTGGTGGTGGTTGGCGGTAGGTAGTGGTGATAGTTGGTGGTGGTTGGTGGGTGGTGGTATTTGGTGGGTGGTGGTGGTGGGTGGTGGTGATGGGTGGTGGTTAGTGGTGGTGGTGGGTGGTGGTGATGGGTGGTGGTTAGTGGTGGTGGTGGATGGTGGTGGTGGTGGGTGGTGGGTAGGTGGATGGTGGGTGGTGGTGGTGGTGGGTGATGGTGGTGGTGGCGGGTGGTGGTGGTGGTTGGTGGTTGGTGGCAGGTGGTGGCGGGTGGTGGTGGTGGCGGGTGGTGGTTGTGGTTGGTGGTTGGTGGTGGTGGTTGGTGGTGGTGTGTGGTGGTGGTGTGGTGGTTGGTGGTGGTGGTGGTGAAGGTTGGTGGTGGTAGGTGGTGGGTGGTTGTGGTGGTGGTGGTGATGAAGGTGGTTAATAATATGTTAACTTTTATATAATTAATTTTTATTAATTATAATTATTAAAATTACTTTTTTACCCTTCCATGCATTTTTTAGTAAATTGAAGTTTTATGATATTTTTGGTCTACATTGCTTATCCGGTTTGTACTCGTTTTAAGCTTAGCCACGGATCGTGCCCATACATACATATATATATATATATATATATATATATATATATATATATATATATATATATATATATATATATATATATATATATATATATATATATATATACTTTTTACTAAAATAAAATATATGTAAATTATTATATTTATATAAAACTTCTATAAATGGAAACTTTCCTAAAATGGAAATCAACTATTGATATATTTATTATATTAATAACCCACTATTTAAATAAAGATTATTTATTTAAATGCTCGAATGTCAATTAACTTTACATGTAAGTTGACACACTTTGTCGGTTAGACAACTAATGACCAAACATTATGTCTCTAAGTTGAGATCCCAGTCTTCTACTTTGTTCTTATTTCTTTTGAGGAATAATTTTCGTTGTCTATTTAAGGTGAACTTTATAGCTCAACTTTTTTACTATTTCATAACTATTTTATAACTTTTGGGGTGAGATAATGCTTACTTTTAAATGTTTTACACTTTATACACAAGTACTCAAACTACTATGCTATGCCATGTTTCTACATGCTAAATCCCTACTATAATATCGTTAATTGCTAGGTACAACAGCTTTTAAATGCTTTACACTTTATACACAAGTACTCAAACTACTATGATATGCCATGTTTCTACATGCTAAATCTCTACTATAATATCGTTAATTGCTAGGTAGAACAGCAAGCTTAATTATTGTGAGTAGGCCTATGAAAGTAACATCTCTGTCCATTTGACTGCTGGTCTATGGATACATAATAATGATTAAACGACACGAATAACAAAGTGTCACGGGGTAAACTTGTTTAGTCTCGATATTATACACTTCAGCAATACTTTTTGAATTGATATTTCTATATCAATTTGCTTTTAACTACATCTTGTAGCAGAGGCGGAGGTACGTTGCTGGGGTTGGGGTCAATTGACACCAACCAAAAAAAAAAAAATTTAGGCTTAATATATATGATTTAATAATATAAACTTATGGAATATGGAAATATGACACCAGCCCATTTACAAAGTCCATTCAACCAAAATATAATGTTGTGGTCAAATATTTCAGCGGCTAAAAAGTCTGAAATATTTATATTTTATTTATTATAATGCATACCCATTTATTAGTACTCCGTATAATCTAATTCCATTCCAACTGTAAATTATATTAGGGTATAGTCAAAAATCTTATCGCAATTGAAGGTAGAGGCGCAGAGCAAGTCAGAAAGACCCACCATTAAAATTTTAATGAGGTAATTTTTGTTGTCCTTTTTATATACTCCGTATTCTTATTTTGCAATATAGAATTGTTATTGATTTTTAGATTTTATGAATTATGATCTATTATTCTATTTAGTTAGATATTTCTAATTTATAATATGTATTAATTATTTATGTATTTTTATATTTTAATTGATAGATATTGATTTATAGAGATGCAAAGTACATTACATAGATATGTAAAACGAAAAGTATCATCCAATGAGGAAGAACCTTCAAATGCAAATGCTTTTAACAATTTTTCAAGTCCTAGCTCTACTCCGTCAATGCCAAAAAAAATTGATATGAAGGATCTTCCTTGGGATCCCGCGGATAGAAAAAAAAATATTAAATTATGACCCAAATCAAAGAGATGAAATCAGAAGACTTTATTTGCAACGAGGACCTTTTCAACCACGTGGTCATTCATTTCCGGCCAAAAAAGTAGGGAAAACGAATAGACGTTTTGTCGTAACATGGTTTGATAAATATTATTGGTTAGAGTATAGTGTAAAGGCGGATAGAGCATTTTGTTTGTGGTGTTACTTATTTAGAGAATACGTTGAAAATCAATGTGGGAGTGATGCATTTGTGAGTGACGGGTTTTGTAGTTGGAACAAAAAAGATAGATTTGATGTTCATGAAGGTGATGTTAATAGCTTCCATAATAGAGCACGTCTAAAATGCGAATATTTGATGAAGCCAAAACAATCTATAGCTGCTGTTTTTCATAAACAATCAGATACTGAGAAGAATGAGTATCGAATTCGATTACAAGGTTCAATTGATGCTGTTAGATATTTAATGCATAACGCATTACCATTTCGTGGTCATGACGAGAGTGAAGATTCTATGTATAGAGGAGTTTTCTTAGAAACATTGAAATTGATTGCAAGTCAAAATGAGAATGCTCATAATGCCATGTTAAACGCTCCAAAGAATTGCAAACTAACATCACCTGATATTCAAAAAGACATTGTTGATTATTTTGCGAAAGAAATACTCAAATCTATATTTGAAGAAATTGGTAATGATGTCTTTGGCTTGTTAGTCGACGAGTCTAGTGATGTGTCTAGAAAGGAGCAGATGTCTGTAGTTTTGAGATATGTTAATAAACATGGGGTTGTTAAGGAGAGATTTGTTGGTGTTGTTCATGTGAAAGACACATCTTCTTTAACTCTTAAGTCTGCCATCGATTCTTTATTTGCTGAACATAAAGTGAGTTTGAAACAGGTACGAAGTTGAGATGATTTACATTTATCTATTATGTGTTCTTTTTAAATTATATTTATTTTGTTTCTTTTAATATTTAATTTAATTAATAGGTAAGGGGTCAAGGCTATGATGGAGCAAGCAATATGCGAGGAGAGTTCAATGGCTTAAAATCTTTGATCTTAAGAGATAACAGCTCAGCTTTTTATGTACACTGTTTTGCTCATCAACTCCAGTTAGTGGCTGTAGAAGTTGCGAAACATCATGAGGGGGTTGGGGATTTCTTTGATAAACTAGCATTGGTGGTAAGTGTCACACCCCCAAATAGGGCCGGGGATATTTGTGACAAATTATATCAAAACAAGTATTGTACATAAACGAGAACGACTCTATATGAGACGTTTCATAAAAGTAAACTTCTTTATTTGCAGCGGAAGTAAATATTGTCTTTACATTGAAATAACAATGTATTAAATGAAACTAAAATAAATGATGTTATTATGCAGACTCCATGTAAAGCTAGCAATCCACATTAGCAGCACCTTAATTACCTGAGACAGAACATGCTTTAAAAAGTCAACACAAAGGTTGAGTGATATCATAGGTTTATAATTATTCATGAATTGTTAAGACCACAAGATTTTAATAAAATAGACTGACATTCATCATACCAATCTTTAAAATATATGCCGAATTGTAATATCGAGACTAAACGGTAACCCCAAGGCTCTTTCTGGCCCCAAATCATTATTATGTGTCCACAACCATAGGTTAATGGACAGAGGCAGTACCCTCAACAGCACTATTCATAATAAGTAAGCTCACTAAACATAGCAATTAACGATATTACTCTAAGGGGAATTTAATATGACTTAAGCATATAACATGGCATTTTAAGATTTTGTACTTGTGTCTAACATGTAAAACATTTAAAAGATAGCATGTGTCTCACCCCAATATATATAAAAACAGTAAAAGAAAATGGGGCTATGAAATCACCTTAAATAGCACAGAAGAGATATTCCACAAATGAGAGGATTGAACGGACGAACGTGATCGAGATCTCAACCTAGAGATAGAATGCACGATCAGATATTGTCTAATAGACATAAGTATAGTAACTATACTAATGATAATGGTTTTCTAAAAGAGTTCTATTTTCGAAAAGTTACTATTTTTGGAAAGTTTCCATTTATAGTAAGTTTCGAAATTTAGGAAGTTCGGGTTATAATCTTTCTTAAGATGTTGTACAACTTTACTCAAACTTCGTTGCTATCAAATAAGTCAGGAATGACCAGATGTAACCGGGAGCCCAGGACTCTTGACTAGAATCTAAGTCATGGCATTCGAGATCCACAAGCTTACCCATAAATGGCAACCTAGACATCATTCACTTACGACCGTAAGTAGCGGTGAAATTCTCATGACTTGTACGTTATCTTTTGATTAACCTTCACTTTAGGTTTAAGTCATATTATTATATTATAAGTTATATTATACTTATTTATTAATGACTTATTATTCATTTTTAAAATCATACTTATAATAAAGTATTAATAGTTACATTATAATTATTCATTATTAATGTATTACTATGGTTAGTATTATTTATTATTATTAACTTTTAATTATTATATAATAACTAATGTATTTTAATAAGTTATAATATAAGTATTTATTAATAATGTATTATTATTATTAACTTATATTATAAACATTATACTCATTATTTATTTCCTTAAATACGTTTTTAATTACAATAAATACCAAATAAATATAAATAAAATTTTTATAAGTTTATTCAAGTATTATAAACTGTGTAAAATTTTATAAATATAAATATAGCTCATTTTTATATTTCTTTCGTATTTTCTTTATATATACATATTCGATTCATTTTAATCAAGGTTAATTAGTTATTAATTATTAATTCGACCTAATTAAAAACTTTTATATTTTTTTATAGGTTCTATATTCTGAAAATATATTAAAAAAATTATAAATACGAATTTTATATAAATATATTATTTATTTAATATTATCTTCTCATTTAACCATTAAATTAAGCTTATAATTGAATAAATAAGATAAATTAATTTAAAATAAATTTTTATAATTTTTACAGTACCTATACATCCTAATGATTATATAAAAAATTTATATTAACAGATTTAATACACTTTGGTAATTATTTTGTATTTCTTTTTCTTTTCCTTCTCGGTTTACAATTAAACACAAACAATTTCTATTTAATTACTAGATCAACCTATATATATTTTTTAATAATTTTCGTAGCTTTATCTAAGTATAATAATATCAGAAAAAAATTATAATTATTTTTATTTATGTTTAATATTTATTACGAATTTCACATAGTTTTTGTGTTTAATTACTACTTAATTCGTATTTAAATATAATTAATATTATAAAATTTATTATAATTATTTTTAGAAGTACTACTACTGTTACAAATAATTTCTAAGCAAAAATAACTGATATGAATATTTGTACCTAAATTAAATTCGTTTTTACTTATTTAATCAATTTAAAAAAACTAATTATTGAATAAATGTATAAAATGTTATCTTAAATAATTTTTCTCATCCAATAATTTTTATATTTCTTATAAAATCTGTAAAAATTATCATAACAAATTATAAGTATTTATAACAATTAATTTTAATTTTTGCATGTTATTCGATACATATAATACAATATATTTTTATTAATTCGAATTAAATATTCCCAAATTCCACAAAAATTATTTTTGATTACTAATACATCATATTATAATTATAAAACCTGTATAAATTATTTTTATAATTATTTCGAATTTAATTCTGAATATTCAATCGTATATATCCAAAATTCGTTTTTTAAATTGTATTTAAATAAACTCCGAATATTTAATTAAAAAAATAATTTTAATACATTTCATAATACAATACTAATTGTATTATACTCTTGTTAATCTTAATTTGGTGTTCCAATTTGTTACGAATTTAAAACAGAAAAAAAATACTCGGCACAAAAAAATAAAAAAAAATATAAGACCGAAAATAAATAAATAAAAAATTGATGGATGAGAGATACCTCCAACTTGATACGTCTTTTTCTTAAGAGAATAAGTGATAAGTGTTTAAAAAAAAAATATGTATGTATTAGTATTTATAGGATATAACTTGTTAAAATAAATTAAATAAAAATAAAAAAATGCAGCATAGATGCCGAGTTTTTGGTGGATAGATTTTTAAGTTTGTTAAAAAAAACACATGGTCAAATATTTAAATTTTATCTTCCTAGAAAAGCTAAATAAGTACTTTCCTTTTTTTTTAGCCGTGACTTTTAGATAAGCATATATATATATATAATTTTTTTTTTAGATAAGATTAGGATTATTCTAGAATTTTTAAGATTCCACTTTTATTTTTTATTTAATTATTAATTACGAATTTTATACATATTTATTTATATTTTTGGTAATTAACAATATTAAACTTTTATTTTTAAATTATCAACTTATAGTTTTTATTATCTATAGTTGTGACACATTACTTATTTTTTTATTATTTTTTTACTAAGTTAATTATGTAACACTTTCATTATTAACAAAGTTAATATAAGTTTCATATATATACATATTATTAATACTTCATGTACTTAAATAATTTTTTTTTTTAATTAGGGTTTATATAATGAGTTACTATTTAGGGTTAGGGTTTTGAATAATTAAGGTTTATAGTATTGATTACTAATTAGGGTTAAGCTTATAATATTAATAAATGTTTAGGGTTTTATGTCATGCATTATGGTTAGGGTTTAGGTTTATATTTTACGAGCATTTAATATCTCAGTAACAACCCTAGTGACAGTATACAGGATCAGACAAAGAAACCCTAAGGGTAAATTAGTAAATTCAAAATGGAAAAGTGAGGGTTGTTATAGTACCTCCCCATTAATTTAAACTTCGTCCCGAAGTTTCAGGAAGACTCCTTCGATGCATCAGCGGTTGGAAAAAGATGAGGATGTTTCCGCTTCATCTGGTCTTCACGTTCCCAGGTATACTCGGGGCCTCTTCGTGAATTCCAGCGGATCTTAACAATAGGAATAGTGCTTTGTTTCAAGCCTTTAACCTCACGATCTATAACCTCTATCGGTTCTTCAATGAAATGCATTTTATCATCAATGCAGATAGCAGATATCATCCAATGGAATAACGAGTGTGTCATCAGCAAGACACTTTTTAAGATTCGAGACATGAAATACATCATGTACATTATTAAGCTCAGGGGGTAATTCTAATCGATACACCACAGGACCAATTCGTTCAGTAATCTTGAAAGGTCCAACAAATCGTGGGCTAAGTTTACTTCTCTTGCCAAAACGGACAACGCCCTTCCAAGGAGATACTTTCAACATGACTTTATCACCGACTTGGAATTCTATATCTTTCCGATGAATATTAGCATAGCTTTTCTGTCGGCTACGGGCAGTTTCTAATCGTTTCTTAATCTGAAAGATCTTTTCTGTAGTTTCATGTATGATTTCAGGACCAGTTAACTGTCTATCTTCAAGTTCATCCCAGCACAGTGGAGATCTACATTTTTTCTCGTATAAAGCCTCAAATGGTGCAGCCTTAATACTTGAGTGATAGCTGTTATTGTAAGAAAATTCAGCCAAAGGCAAATGTCTATCCCATCCTTTGCCAAAATCGATAACACAAGCACGTAGCATATCCTCCAACGTTTGGATGGTTCGTTCACTTTGACCGTCGGTTTGTGGATGATAAGCAGTACTCATGTCGAGTTGAGTTCCAAGTGCAGATTGTAGAGATTTCCAGAATCTAGAAATGAATCGACTGTCGCGGTCAGAAATGATAGAGATAGGTACTCCATGATGGGAGACGACCTCTTTAATGTATAGTTGTGACAATCTCTCCATCTTGTCAGTTTCCTTCATCGGTAAGAAATGTGCAGATTTAGTAAGACGATCCACTATGACCCAAATAGTATCATTGCCACTAGAAGTCTTGGGCAACTTAGTGATAAAATCCATAGTGATGCATTCCCACTTCCACTGCGGAATATCTGGTTGTTGAAGTAAACCAGACGGCTTCTGATGCTCGGCTTTGACTTTCAAACAAGTCAGACACTTACTAACATACGTAGCAATGTCTGATTTCAGGTTAGGCCACCAATAAAACTCTTTCACATCATGATACATTTTACTAGAGCCTGGGTGAATAGAATATCTAGTCTTATGTGCTTCATCCAAGACTAGTTCTTGTATGTTTCCAAAAACTGGGACCCAGATTCGGCCACTGAAATAACGTGTTCCGTTTCCCTTGGTTTCAAATTTCTTTTCGAGACCTTTAAGTCCCTCGAGTTGGACATTCTCCTCCTTCAATGCCTCAATTTGTGCCTCATGGATTTGAGATGTAAGATTAGTACGAATACGCACATTCAAAGCTCGGACTCGGATTGGTTTGGCACGATCCTTTCTATTAAGGGCATCGGCTACTATATTTGCCTTTCTAGGATGATATTTAAGCTCACAGTCGTAGTCATTTAACAACTCGATCCAACGCCTTTGCCTCATGTTTAGCTGCTTCTGGTCAAAAATATGTTGAAGACTTTTATGATCGGTAAACACCGTGATTCTAGCCCCATAGAGGTAATGTCTCCACATCTTCAATGCAAATACCACAGCTCCTAACTCCAAGTCGTGTGTGGTATAGTTCTTCTCATGTTTCTTCAACTGTCTAGATGCATAGGCGATAACCTTTTTACGTTGCATCAGAACACATCCGAAACCTTGATTCGAGGCATCACAATAGACTACAAAATTGTCAGTGCCCTCAGGTAATGATAGAATTGGGGCTGTGGTCAATTTATCCTTTAGAATCTTGAAAGCAGATTCCTGTTCCTCGGACCACTCGAATTTCTTCTCCTTGTGAGTTAGCTTGGTGAGAGGTTTGGCTATAAGAGAAAAGTCTTTGATAAACCTTCGGTAATAACCAGCAAGTCCCAAAAATTGACGAATATGCTTCGCACTTCTAGGTACTTCCCAGTTCTGGATAGCGGTGATTTTTGCAGGATCGACATGTATTCCATTACTATCAACTACATGCCCGAGAAATTGTACGGTTCTCAACCAAAATTCACACTTGGAGAATTTGGTGTACAGCTGTTCCTTCTTTAAGAGTTCTAGAATTAATCGCAGATGTTGCTCATGCTCTTTCTCGCTCTTGGAATAGAATAAGATATCATCGATGAAAACGATCACGAATTTGTCAAGATAAGGTTTGCATACACGGTTCATAAGATCCATGAATACAGCAGGAGCATTGGTTAATCCAAAAGGCATGACAAGAAACTCATAGTGTCCATAACGAGTTCGAAAAGCAGTCTTAGAAACATCAGCTTCCTTGACCCTCAATTGATGATAACCCGACCTAAGATCAATCTTTGAATAGACACTTGAACCCTGTAATTGGTCAAACAGATCATCATTACGCGGAAGTGGGTAACGGTTCTTAATGGTTAGCTTGTTGAGTTCACGGTAATCGATACACATTCTCAACATGGCATCTTTCTTTTTAACAAAGAGAACGGGTGCTCCCCACGGAGACGAACTAGGATGAATGAAACCCTTGTCTAAGAGTTCCTGGAGTTGGTTGGATAATTCCTTCATCTCTGATAGAGCTAATCGGTATGGTGCCTTTGCAATAGGTGCAGCACCGGGAGTCAAGTCAATCTGAAACTCAACTTGTCTTTGGGGTGGAAGACCAGGGAGTTCCTCAGGAAAAACTTCAGGAAAGTCTCTAACTATCGGTACATCTTCAACTCGTTTCTCATCTGGTTTGACTTCCTTTACATGAGCTAGAATGGCTTGGTACCCTTTCATTAGGTACTTGCGGGTTTTGATACATGAAATGAGGTTAAGTTTGGAACCACTCTTTTCTCTTTGAATGATTAAGGTTTCATCATTCTCAAGGGGAATGTTAATGGTTTTATCGAAGCACATAATTCCCGCCTTTATTGGGGATAACCAATCCATCCCTACAACTACATCAAAGCTTCCCAACTCGACTGGCAATAAGTCTATCTTAAAGTGTTTGTCGGCTAGAATCAGATCACAATTTTTATAAACACTGTCTACTTTCATAAGTTTACCATTTGCTACTTCTACAAGACTCTTAATTTCTAAGGATTGCGGTTTTTCAGTGAATAAGGCACAAAATTCAGTAGATACATAACTTCTATCAGCACCAGAATAAAATAGAACAGTAGCGTAGAAGTTGTTAACAAGGAACGTACCCGTTATCACTTCATCATCATCACGGGCTTCTTCAGTAGTCATGACAAAAGCCCTGTCTTTAGCATTGCTAGCATCAGTTTTCTTCTTTGGACAGTTAGGCTTGATATGACCTTTTTCTCCACAACCATAGCAGGTAGGGACATAGGCCTTTGCGGCAGAAGCTGTAGCAGCTGGAAGTCTACAGTTTTTGGCAAGATGACATGTTTTCTTGCAGTTGGTGCACGGTACCATACATCTCCCATAGTGGTTTTTCTCACATCGGTTACATCTAGGTTTCCCATCAGCTGGCTTCTTACCTGAGTTCTGGCTGGGACTATAACTCTGATTGTCAAACTTTCTTTTGTTATCCCCTGTCCTTACTTCAGCTGGTTTACTAATTGCCTTCTTTCTTCTAGCAGCCATAACTAAATCTTGGGCTAACAGCATAGCACCCTCAATAGTTTCCTTACCAGCAGATATAACATTCCCCTGGATATTAGAAGGTAGACCCTCAACATACTTTTCTATCATCTTGTATATGGGGGTAACCATATATGGACACAAGGATGCCAGTTCCAGAAAAAGATGATTGTATGACCTATGTCGTCATTCTTTACCACGTGTCCATAGAATTCGGCCTCTAATTTCTGGACCTGATTCCTAGGACAATACTTATCGATCATCATTCTTTTGACGGTATCCCATGGAGTAGCATTAGCAACATCAATCCCCACAGTTTGGCAATGGGCATTCCACCAGGTCAGAGCACTCCCAGAAAGGGTGTGGGTGGCATACTTAACACGATCAGCTTCTAAACAGTTGCTGATACAAAACACGAATTCAAGTTTCTCGAACCAACGAATCAATTCGATTGGTCCTTCAGTTCCGTTGTAAGATGTAGGCTTGCAATCCATAAAATTTTTGTAGGAGCAAGTAACATTGTGGGGCGGATCTTGAGCAGCACCTCCGCCTTGAGCTACAGCGAGTAGCTGCTGAAATTGTTCTGCAGTTAAGGTATAAGTTGGAGTAGCTGGAGCTCGTGGGCGAACCATTTCCTTCAAGAGACATAGACAAATCGAGTTAGATGAATAGAGTGGTAACTGTAGTGACCCGAACTTTTCCATGTTTATATATATTAATTGAGATTGATATTTACATGATTAAATGTTTCCAACATGTTAAGCAATCAAACTTATTAAGACTTGATTAATTGAAAAATGTTTCATATAGACAATTGACCACCCAAGTTGACCGGCGATTCACGAACGTTAAAACTTGTAAAAACGACATGACGATATATATATGGATATACATATGGTTAACATGAGATTATGATAAGTAAGTATCTCCATAAGTATATTAACAATGAGTTATATACATATAAACAAGACTACTAACTTAAGGATTTCGAAACGAGACATATATGTAACGATTATCGTTGTAACGACATTTAAATGTATATATATCATATTAAGATATATTAATATATCATAATATAATGATAATATAATAATTTAACATCTCATTAGATATAATAAACAATGGGTTAACAACATTAATTGAGATCATTAACTTAAAGGTTTCAAAACAACACTTACATGTAACGACTAACGATGACTTAATGACTCAGTTAAAATGTATATACATGTAGTGTATTTAGATGTATTAAAATACTTTTGGAAGACTTCAAGACATATATCAAAACACTCATACTTAACAAAAATGGTTACAGTTACTTTCCCATTCTTTTCTTTCATCAAGAATTCTAGTCGTATTTTTACCCGTATTATACACAGCTTCAAAACGTACTTACTATGGGTATATACCAATAGGAACTAGCATGGGATTCCACTCTTGATTATGTCATGTATGACTAATCAATTTTAACTTCTACCATGAGCTAGTCAACTAACTAGAACTCCTTTTAACCCCACTCACCACTCACCAATTACCACTCATCATTCACTTCATTTCACTTCCAATTCTCTTTCTAATTCTCTCTCAACACACCCACACTATTATGAACGTATTTTTCCAGTAGTTAATCATCATCTTCATCAAAAATCACTTCAAGAATCAAGCTATAATCATCATAGGAAGAACACTTCAAGAACACTTCAAAAATCCCTTCAAGTTTACTAATTTACTTCCAAGCTTTCTAATCCATTCCAAGTAATCATCTAAGATCAAGAAACCTTTGTTATATACAGTAGGTTATCTTTCTTATTCAAGGTAATATTTATATTCAAACTTTGATTCAATTTCTATAACTATAAACTATCTTAATTCGAGTAAAAATCATACTTGAACTTGTTTTTGTGTCATGATCCTACTTCAAGAACTTTCAAGCCATCCAAGATCCTTTGAAGCTAGATCATTTCTTGTCACTTCCATTAGGTTTACCTACTAAACTTGAGGTAGTAATGATGTTCATAACATCATTCGATTCATATATATAAAACTATCTTATTCGAAGGTTTAAACTCGTAATCACTAGAACATAGTTTAGTTAATTCTAAACTTGTTCGCAAACAAAAGTTAATCCTTCTAACTTGACTTTTAAAATTAACTAAACACATGTTCTATATCTATATTATATGCTAACTTAATGATTTAAAACCTGGAAACACGAAAAACACCGTAAAACCGGATTTACGCCGTCGTAGTAACACCGCGGGCTGTTTTGGGTTAGTTAATTAAAAACTATGATAAACTTTGATTTAAAAGTTGTTATTCTGAGAAAATGATTTTCATTATGAACATGAAACTATATCCAAAAATTATGGTTAAACTCAAAGTGGAAGTATGTTTTCTAAAATAGACATCGTTCTTTCGACTGAAATGACTACCTTTACAAAAAATGACTTGTAACTTATTCTTCCGACTATAAACCTATACTTTTTCTGTTTAGATTCATAAAATAGAGTTCAATATGAAACAATAGCAATTTGATTCACTCAAAACGGATTTAAAATGAAGAAGTTATGGGTAAAACAAGATTGGATAATTTTTCTCATTTTAGCTACATGAAAATTGGTAACAAATCTATTCCAACCATAACTTAATCAACTTGTATTGTATATTATGTAATCTTGAGATACCATAGACACGTATACAATGTTTCGACCTATCATGTCGACACATCTATATATATTTCGGAGCAACCATAGACACTCTATATGTGAATGTTGGAGTTAGCTATACAGGGTTGAGGTTGATTCCAAAATATATATAGTTTGAGTTGTGATCAATACTGAGATACGTATACACTGGGTCGTGGATAGATTCAAGATAATATTTATCGATTTATTTCTGTACATCTAACTGTGGACAACTAGTTGTAGGTTACTAACGAGGACAGCTGACTTAATAAACTTAAAACATCAAAATATATTAAAAGTGTTGTAAATATATTTTGAACATACTTTAATATATATGTATATATTGTTATAGGTTCGTGAATCAACAGTGGCCAAGTCTTACTTCTCGACGAAGTAAAAATCTATGAAAGTGAGTTATAGTCCCACTTTTAAAATCTAATATTTTTGGGATGAGAATACATGCAGGTTTTATAAATGATTTACAAAATAGACACAAGTAAGTGAAACTACATTCTATGGTTGAATTATCGAAATCGAATATGCCCCTTTTTATTAAGTCTGATAATCTAAGAATTAGGAAACAGACACCCTAATTGATGCGAATCCTAAAGATAGATCTATCGGGCCCAACAAGCCCCATCTAAAGTACCGGATGCTTTAGTACTTCGAAATTTATATCATGTCCGATGGAGGATCCCGGAATGATGGGGATATTCTTATATATGCATCTTGTTAATGTTGGTTACCAGGTGTTCACCATATGAATGATTTTTATCTCTATGTATGGGATGTGTATTGAAATATGAAACCTTGTGGTCTATTGTTACGATTTGATATATATAGGTTAAACCTATAACTCACCAACATTTTTGTTGATGTTTAAAGCATGTTTATTCTCAGGTGAATATTAAGAGCTTCTGCTGTTGCATACTAAAATAAGGACAAGATTTGGAGTCCATGTTTGTATGATATTGTGTAAAAACTGCATTCAAGAAACTGATTTCGATGTAACATATTTGTATTGTAAACCATTATGTAATGGTCGTGTGTAAACAGGATATTTTAGATTATCATTATTTGATAATCTATGTAAAGCTTTTTAAACCTTTATTTATGAAATAAAGGTTATGGTTTGTTTTAAAAATGAATGCAGTCTTTGAAAAACGTCTCATATAGAGGTCAAAACCTCACAACGAAATCAATTAATATGGAACGTTTTTAATCAATAAGAACGGGACATTTCAGTTGGTATCCGAGCGTTGGTCTTAGAGAACCAGAATTTTGCATTAGTGTATCTTATCGAGTTTGTTAGGATGCATTAGTGAGTCTGGACTTCGACCGTGTTTACTTGAAAAATGATTGCTTAACAAATTTTGTTGGAAACTATATATTTTTAACATGTGAATATTATGTGATATATTAATCTCTTAACGCGTTTGATATTATGTGATAGATGTCTACCTCTAGAACAAGTCCCATTAACTCACCTAATAATAATGAAGAGTCAAATGTAAATTGGAATGATTCGTGGACTGATTCACAAGTTCCCGAAGAGGAACCGGAAGAAGAGTCGGAACCGGAAGAAGAATCGGAACCGGATGAAGAAATAGAACCGGTGGGGGAAATAATAAAACGGTTAAGTAAAAGAAAATCCTCAACCAACCGACCAAGGTTAATTATGGTCAATGGTGTTTCCGCCAAGGAAGCAAAATATTGGGAGGATTACCAATTCTCCGATGAATCGGATTCCGACGAGAATTCCGATGATGTTATAGAAATTACCCCAAATGAATTTAAAAAGGCAAAAGAAAATAATAAGGGAAAGGGCATAAAAATAGAGAAATCTAATTCCAACCCCGATGAACTTTATATGTATCGTCAACCCCCGAAGTCCTTAAGTTGTAACAATGACCCGGGAACCTCTAAACCACCAGGTTTTTCTAAACCAATGTGGATAACGACGGCTCGTATTAGGGGAACATCATATATCCCTAGAAACTTAGCAAAACGAACCAAAACCGAAGAAGAAGAAACAAGCGAGTCGGAATAAGATAGTTGTATTCGTGTGGTGTAATATAAGTAATATAGTGTGCTTATGCTTTATGATATATGTAAAAATTGCTTGTATTAATAAGTATTTTTTTTATAAATCTAACTCTTGTCTATTTTACTGTATAAAAACATAAAATGGATAGACAACCCAATATTTTAAGAGACCTACCCGGAGACATGATTGATGAAATCTTGTCTAGAGTCGGTCAGAATTCTTCGGCACAACTATTTAAGGCGAGATCAGTTTGTAAGACATTCGAAGAACGTTCCAAGAATGCCTTGGTTTATAAAAGGCTTTCGTTCGAAAGATGGGGGATATCACATTGGGAAATCCATAAGTTACGATGTGTTTACTTTGACGCATATATTGCGGGGAACCCAAATGCTATTTTACGCAATGGGTTAAGAAATTATTTTGACTCAATATATCCGAATATTGGACTTCGTGATTTAGAAAAAGCGGCTAACATGCAACATAAAGAAGCATGTTATGCTTACGGATTAGTAATGTTCGCTTCTCACCAAAGTGAGAACAAGAACATCGGGCTACAACTATTAAACAAAACGTTCCCGCAAGTGACGGAGTCGGTAATTGGGGTAAGAAATGAGGTTTTTAGATTGTTACGGGACTGTTGGACATTACGTAAACCTCGTCCCTTTGACGACGTTACAACACGCTGTCTTATCAACGGCCATAACGGTTATGTTCCACAAGACCAAGGATGGGAAGTAGTCCTAGTAAAACCAGAATGCATGACTTGTTTCTGGACGTATGAATTACGTGTCTTTATTGCCTTTGCTGAACGACTTGTGTACTAGCTAGAATTATCTTCACAACTATCTTGTATCAAAGTTATTGTGTGCTATATTTCATGCTTTATGTAAAATAAGCGGTATTGTAAGTTTGTAAAATATTGTATAAAAGTTTGAACGCGAAATATTATTATAATCAGTTTTTCATATAGAATTGTAGTAGTTGAATTGTATATTAGCTACTAAGTATGAACTTAACGGGTAGGTACTACCCGAATTTAAACTTATAAAACGCTAATATGAAGAAAAAGCTTTTATAAATGAGTTCATATTATGCTACGAAATACTATTAACTACTCTTAATATTCTGTATGATTAACTTGTTCCATTTGACTATTTTGAAGGAAATGGCACCGACTACTCGACACACCGTGAATATGAATGAAGAGGAATTCCGTACTTTTCTAGCTTCAAACATAGCCGCAGTACAGGCTGCGCTACATACCAATAATAACCTTGGATCTAGCAGTACAGGAAATCGTGTAGGATGCACCTACAAAGAATTCACTGCCTGCAAACCTTTGGAATTTGATGGAACCGAAGGACCGATCGGATTGAAACGGTGGACCGAGAAGGTCGAATCGGTGTTTGCCATAAGTAAGTGTACTGAAGAGGACAAAGTAAAGTACGCTACGCATACCTACACAGGTTCTGCGTTAACATGGTGGAATACCTATCTAGAGCAAGTGGGACAAGACGATGCGTACGCACTACCGTGGTCAGCATTCAAGCACTTGATGAACGAGAAGTACCGTCCCAGAACCGAGGTCAATAAGCTCAAGACAGAACTTAGAGGGTTACGAACCCAAGGATTTGATATTACCATGTACGAAAGACGATTCACAGAATTGTGCCTATTGTGTCCGGGAGCATTCGAAGATGAGGAAGAGAAGATCGACGCGTTTGTGAAAGGATTACCGGAAAGAATCCAAGAAGATATAAGTTCACACGAGCCCGCCTCCATACAACAGGCATGTAGAATGGCTCACAAACTAGTAAACCAGATTGAAGAAAGAATTAAAGAACAAACTGCTGAAGAGGCCAATGTGAAGCAAGTCAAAAGAAAGTGGGAGGAAAACGGTGATAAGAATCACCAATACAACAACAACAGCAATTACAACAATAATCGCAACAATTATCCCAACAATCGCAACATCAATCGCAACTACAACAAACGGCCCAACAACAACAATAACAACAACAACAACAACAACAACAGCAACTACAACAATCATCCCAACAACAATAATAACCGCAACAACAACAACAATCAGAAGCAGCTATGCCAAAGGTGTGAAAAGTATCACTCGGGGTTCTGCACCAAATTTTGCAACAAGTGTAAAAGAAATGGTCATAGCGCGGCGAAGTGTGAGGTCTACGGACCAGGGGTTAATAGAACGAAAGGAACAAATGGTGTCGGAACGAGTAATGGCAGAGCAAGTAGTGTCGGAGCAAGTTATGCCAATGTAGTTTGTTATAAATGTGGAAAATCAGGCCACATTATTAGAAATTGCCCGAACCAGGAGAACATGAATGTACAAGGCCGCGGAAGAGTTTTCAATATTAATGCGGCAGAGGCACAGGAAGACCCGGAGCTTGTTACGGGTACGTTTCTTATTGACAATAAATCTGCTTACGTTTTATTTGATTCGGGTGCGGATAGAAGCTATATGAGTAGAGATTTTTGTGCTAAATTAAGTTGTCCATTGACGCCTTTAGATAGTAAATTTTTACTCGAATTAGAAAATGGTAAATTAATTTCAGCAGATAATATATGTCAGAATCGAGAAATTAAACTGGTTAGCGAAACATTTAAGATTGATTTGATACCAGTAGAGTTAGGGAGTTTTGATGTGATAATCGGTATGGACTGATTGAAAGAAGTGAAAGCAGAGATCGTTTGTTACAAAAATGCAATTCGCATTATACGAGAAAAAGGAAAACCCTTAATGGTGTACGGAGAAAAGGGCAACACGAAGCTACATCTTATTAGTAATTTGAAGGCACAAAAACTAATAAGAAAAGGTTGCTATGCTGTTCTAGCACACGTCGAAAAAGTACAAACTGAAGAAAAGAGCATCAATGATGTTCCCATTGCAAAAGAATTTCCCGATGTATTTCCGAAAGAATTACCGGGATTACCCCCACATCGATCCGTTGAATTTCAAATAGATCTTGTACCAGGAGCTGCACCAATAGCTCGTGCTCCTTACAGACTCGCACCCAGCGAGATGAAAGAACTGCAAAGCCAATTACAAGAACTTTTAGAGCGTGGTTTCATTCGACCAAGCACATCACCGTGGGGAGCTCCTGTTTTGTTTGTCAAGAAGAAAGATGGTACATTCAGGTTGTGTATCGACTACCGAGAGTTGAACAAACTTACCATTAAGAACCGCTACCCACTACCGAGAATCGATGACTTATTTGATCAACTACAAGGCTCGTCTGTTTATTCAAAGATTGACTTACGTTCCGGGTATCATCAAATGCGGGTGAAAGAAGATGATATTCCAAAGACTGCTTTCAGAACACGTTACGGTCATTACGAGTTTATGGTCATGCCATTTGATTTAACTAATGCACCAGCTGTGTTCATGGACCTTATGAACCGAGTGTGTGGACCATACCTTGACAAGTTTGTCATTGTTTTCATTGATGACATACTTATTTACTCAAAGAATGACCAAGAACACGGTGAACATTTGAGAAAGGTGTTAGAAGTATTGAGGAAGGAAGAATTGTACGCTAAGTTTTCAAAGTGTGCATTTTGGTTGGAAGAAGTTCAATTCCTAGGTCACATAGTGAACAAAAAAGGTATTAAGGTGGATCCGGCAAAGATAGAAACTGTTGAAAAGTGGGAAACCCCAAAAACTCCGAAACACATACGCCAGTTTTTAGGACTAGCTGGTTACTACAGAAGGTTCATCCAAGACTTTTCCAGAATAGCAAAACCCTTGACTGCATTAATGCATAAAGGGAAGAAATTTGAATGGAATGATGAACAAGAGAAAGCGTTTCAGTTATTGAAGAAAAAGCTAACTACCGCACCTATATTGTCATTGCCTGAAGGGAATGATGATTTTGTGATTTATTGTGACGCATCAAAGCAAGGTCTCGGTTGTGTATTAATGCAACGAACGAAGGTGATTGCTTATGCGTCTAGACAATTGAAGATTCACGAACAAAATTATACAACGCATGATTTGGAATTAGGCGCGGTTGTTTTTGCATTAAAGACTTGGAGGCACTACTTTTATGGGGTCAAAAGTATTATATATACCGACCACAAAAGTCTTCAACACATATTTAATCAGAAACAACTGAATATGAGGCAGCGTAGGTGGATTGAATTGTTGAATGATTACGACTTTGAGATTCGTTACCACCCGGGGAAGGCAAATGTGGTAGCCGATGCCTTGAGCAGGAAGGACAGAGAACCCATTCGAGTAAAATCTATGAATATAATGATTCATAATAACCTTACTACTCAAATAAAGGAGGCGCAATAAGGAGTTTTAAAAAAGGGAAATTTAAAGGATGAAATACCCAAAGTATCGGAGAAGCATCTTAATATTCGGGAAGACGGAACCCGGTATAGGGCTGAAAGAATTTGGGTACCAAAATTTGGAGATATGAGAGAAATGGTACTTAGAGAAGCTCATAAAACCAGATACTCAATACATCCTGGAACGGGGAAGATGTACAAGGATCTCAAGAAACATTTTTGGTGGCCGGGTATGAAAGCAGATGTTGCTAAATACGTAGGAGAATGTTTGACGTGTTCTAAGGTCAAAGCTGAGCATCAGAAACCATCAGGTCTACTTCAACAACCCGAAATCCCGAAATGGAAATGGGAAAACATTACCATGGATTTCATCACTAAACTGCCAAGGACTGCAAGTGGTTTTGATATTATTTGGGTAATAGTTGATCGTCTCACCAAATCAGCACACTTCCTGCCAATAAGAGAAGATGACAAGATGGAGAAGTTAGCACGACTGTATTTGAAGGAAGTCGTCTCCAGACATGGAATACCAATCTCTATTATCTCTGATAGGGATGGCAGATTTATTTCAAGATTCTGGCAGACATTACAGCAAGCATTAGGAACTCGTCTAGACATGAGTACTGCCTATCATCCACAAACTGATGGGCAGAGCGAAAGTACGATACAAACGCTTGAAGACATGCTACGAGCATGTGTTATTGATTTTGAAAACAGTTGGGATCGACATCTACCGTTAGCAGAATTTTCCTACAACAACTGCTACCATTCAAGCATTGAGATGGCGCCGTTTGAAGCACTTTATGGTAGAAAGTGCAGGTCTCCGATTTGTTGGAGTGAATTGGGGGATAGACAGATTACGGGTCTGGAGATTATACAAGAAACTACCGAGAAGATCATCCAAATTCAACAACGGTTGAAAACCACCCAAAGTCGACAAAAGAGCTACGCTGACATTAAAAGAAAAGATATAGAATTTTAAATTGGAGAGATGGTCATGCTTAAAGTTGCACCTTGGAAAGGTGTTGTTCGATTTGGTAAACAAGGGAAATTAAATCCAAGGTATATTGGACCATTCAAGATTATTGATCGTGTCGGACCAGTAGCTTACCGACTTGAGTTACCTCAACAACTCGCGGCTGTACATAACACTTTCCACGTCTCGAACTTGAAGAAATGTTTTGCTAAAGAAGATCTCACTATTCCATTAGATGAAATCCAAATCAACGAAAAACTCCAATTCATCGAAGAACCCGTCGAAATAATGGATCGTGAGGTTAAAAGACTTAAGCAAAACAAGATACCAATTGTTAAGGTTCATTGGAATGCTTGTAGAGGACCCGAGTTCACCTGGGAGCGTGAAGATCAGATGAAGAAGAAATACCCGCATCTATTTCCAGAAGATTCGTCAACACCTTCAACAGCTTAAAATTTCGGGACGAAATTTATTTAACGGGTAGGTACTGTAGTGACCCGAACTTTTCCATGTTTATATATATTAATTGAGATTGATATTTACATGATTAAATGTTTCCAACATGTTAAGCAATCAAACTTGTTAAGACTTGATTAATTGAAAAATGTTTCATATAGACAATTGACCACCCAAGTTGACCGGCGATTCACGAACGTTAAAACTTGTAAAAACGACATGACGATATATATATGGATATACATATGGTTAACATGAGATTATGATAAGTAAGTATCTCCATAAGTATATTAACAATGAGTTATATACATATAAACAAGACTACTAACTTAAGGATTTCGAAACGAGACATATATGTAACGATTATCGTTGTAACGACATTTAAATGTATATATATCATATTAAGATATATTAATATATCATAATATCATGATAATATAATAATTTAACATCTCATTAGATATAATAAACAATGGGTTAACAACATTAATTGAGATCGTTAACTTAAAGGTTTCAAAACAACACTTACATGTAACGACTAACGATGACTTAACGACTCAGTTAAAATGTATATACATGTAGTGTATTTAGATGTATTAAAATTCTTTTGGAAGACTTCAAGACATATATCAAAACACTCATACTTAACGAAAATGGTTACAGTTACTTTCCCATTCTTTTCTTTCATCAAGAATTCTAGTCGTATTTTTACCCGTATTATACACAGCTTCAAAACGTACTTACTATGGGTATATACCAATAGGAACTAGCATGGGATTCCACTCTTGATTATGTCATGTATGACTAATCAATTTTAACTTCTACCATGAGCTAGTCAACTAACTAGAACTCCTTTTAACCCCACTCACCACTCACCAATTACCACTCATCATTCACTCCATTTCACTTCCAATTCTCTTTCTAATTCTCTCTCAACACACCCACACTATTATGAACGTATTTTTCCAGTAGTTAATAATCATCTTCATCAAAAATCACTTCAAGAATCAAGCTATAATCATCATAGGAAGAACACTTCAAGAACACTTCAAAAATCCCTTCAAGTTTACTAATTTACTTCCAAGCTTTCTAATCCATTCCAAGTAATCATCTAAGATCAAGAAACCTTTGTTATATACAGTAGGTTATCTTTCTTATTTAAGGTAATATTCATATTCAAACTTTGATTCAATTTCTATAACTATAAACTATCTTAATTCGAGTAAAAATCTTACTTGAACTTGTTTTTGTGTCATGATCCTACTTCAAGAACTTTCAAGCCATCCAAGATCCTTTGAAGCTAGATCATTTCTTGTCACTTCCAGTAGGTTTACCTACTAAACTTGAGGTAGTAATGATATTCATAACATCATTCGATTCATATATATAAAACTATCTTATTCGAAGGTTTAAACTCGTAATCACTAGAACATAGTTTAGTTAATTCTAAACTTGTTCGCAAACAAAAGTTAATCCTTCTAACTTGACTTTTAAAATTAACTAAACACATGTTCTATATCTATATGATATGCTAACTTAATGATTTAAAACCTGGAAACACGAAAAACACCGTAAAACCGGATTTACGCCGTCGTAGTAACACCGCGGGCTGTTTTGGGTTAGTTAATTAAAAACTATGATAAACTTTGATTTAAAAGTTGTTATTCTGAGAAAATGATTTTTATTATGAACATGAAACTATATCCAAAAATTATGGTTAAACTCAAAGTGGAAGTATGTTTTCTAAAATGGTCATCTAGACATCGTTCTTTCGATTGAAATGACTACCTTTACAAAAAATGACTTGTAACTTATTCTTCCGACTATAAACCTATACTTTTTCTGTTTAGATTCATAAAATAGAGTTCAATATGAAACCATAGCAATTTGATTCACTCAAAACGGATTTAAAATGAAGAAGTTATGGGTAAAACAAGATTGGATAATTTTTCTCATTTTAGCTACGTGAAAATTGGTAACAAATCTATTCCAACCATAACTTAATCAACTTGTATTGTATATTATGTAATCTTGAGATACCATAGACACGTATACAATGTTTCGACCTATCATGTCGACACATCTATATATATTTCGGAACAACCATAGACACTCTATATGTGAATGTTGGAGTTAGCTATACAGGGTTGAGGTTGATTCCAAAATATATATAGTTTGAGTTGTGATCAATACTGAGATATGTATACACTGGGTCGTGGATTGATTCAAGATAATATTTATCGATTTATTTCTGTACATCTAACTGTGGACAACTAGTTGTAGGTTACTAACGAGGACAGCTGACTTAATAAACTTAAAACATCAAAATATATTAAAAGTGTTGTAAATATATTTTGAACATACTTTAATATATATGTATATATTGTTATAGGTTCGTGAATCAACAGTGGCCAAGTCTTACTTCTCGACGAAGTAAAAATCTGTGAAAGTGAGTTATAGTCTCACTTTTAAAATCTAATATTTTTGGGATGAGAATACATGCAGGTTTTATAAATGATTTACAAAATAGACACAAGTAAGTGAAACTACTTTCTATGGTTGAATTATCGAAATCGAATATGCCCCTTTTTATTAAGTCTGGTAATCTAAGAATTAGGGAACAGACACCCTAATTGACGCGAATCCTAAAGATAGATCTATCGGGCCCAACAAGCCCCATCTAAAGTACCGGATGCTTTAGTACTTCGAAATTTATATCATGTCCGATGGAGGATCCCGGAATGATGGGGATATTCTTATATATGCATCTTGTTAATGTCGGTTACCAGGTGTTCACCATATGAATGATTTTTATCTCTATGTATGGGATGTGTATTGAAATATGAAACCTTGTGGTCTATTGTTACGATTTGATATATATAGGTTAAACCTATAACTCACCAACATTTTTGTTGACTTTTAAAGCATGTTTATTCTCAGGTGAATATTAAGAGCTTCCGCTGTTGCATACTAAAATAAGGACAAGATTTGGAGTCCATGTTTGTATGATATTGTGTAAAAACTGCATTCAAGAAACTGATTTCGATGTAACATATTTGTATTGTAAACCATTATGTAATGGTCGTGTGTAAACAGGATATTTTAGATTATCATTATTTGATAATCTACGTAAAGCTTTTTAAACCTTTATTTATGAAATAAAGGTTATGGTTTGTTTTAAAAATGAATGCAGTCTTTGAAAAACGTCTCATATAGAGGTCAAAACCTCGCAACGAAATCAATTAATATGGAATGTTTTTAATCAATAAGAACGGGACATTTCAGTAACGTCAAAACATTTTATGACAGGTGATCATTAAGTTCATATAACACTTGTACTAATAAATTCAAGGAAAGTCATTAAAACACATAACAACTTTTATTAATAAGTTCTAGAGGAAAATCCTCTTTATTACACTGAACTGAAAAAGGGAAATACCCGGGCAAAGCCGTTATAATCAACTATGAATTTAAAATTAATAACTAAGGAATGGAAAAACATGGATAGATATCCTAGTAGACATGACTCCTACTTAGGATCGGGACCCTTCTTCTTTTTGTCCTTGAGAGTGTTTTGGGCATCTTTCATGAACTTCTCCACTTTTTCATTCTTTTCCTTCTGCTTATCATCAAGGTACTCAAGGTTGTTATAGAAGTTATCAACCCTGCCTCTGAGCACGTTGAGATGGTAGTCCATCATAGCAAACCGATTATCGACACGGGTTCTCTCCACTTTCATTTTAGCTTCCATGTCCTTTTCCAAATAAGCCATGGACTGTTTTCCCCATCGTGTACCACGTTCCTCATCAGCCTTTACCTTCAAGATCTCTTCTCTCAACCTCTTCAAGTTATTTTGAACAAGCTTCTCTAGTCTCTCAGTTTGAGTAGCAAAGGAGTCTATTACGATCTCTTTCAAGACCTTGTTCTCTTTCTCCAAACTGTTTAAACGCACTTCAATTCGAGCAACATGGCGACGTAAAGCTTTCTTACACTTTTCATTACTACGCTGAAGGTTTATGAGATCACATTTGTTCAGCACATGCTCCATGTTATTACAGAATGGTGAGCTAGCCCATTTTGATGGACCGGCTTCATCAGCAGTAAAAGTTTCTGGTTGCTTTCTTTTTATAGATGCCTCCTTAGGAGTGGGCTCTTCTTCAGGCTCATAGTCTGAGAAGTCACTGTCGTAGTTTGGGAGACTTTTGTAAGCTTCCCACTCAGGAGTACTCATTGGCTTATACTTTAGTGAATCAGCAGAGTCTGCGGAGTCATTGGAGTGTGGTGGAGTAGCTGGAGAGTACTTAGGAGAGTTAACTGAGTTTCCTGACTGGCTCGACATTCTAAAAAAAATAAAGGGTGTAAGTATAAGCAGATACCACTTAAATGTGTCAATTAAAAGCACTAAAGTCAAGGAGAGGTATAGTCCTACATTGCTAAGGTACCTATTTGTATAAGGCACACATAAAATGCAATCCTGGTTCTCTATACTCAACATGGCTCTGATTCCATTCTGTCACACCCCCAAATAGGGCCGGGGATATTTGTGACCAATTATATCAAAACAAGTATTGTACATAAACGAGAACGACTCTATATGAGACATTTCATAAAAGTAAACTTCTTTATTTGCAGCGAAAGTAAATATTGTCTTTACATTGAAATAACAATGTATTAAATGAAACTAAAATAAATGATGATATTATGCAGACTCCATGTAAAGCTAGCAATCCACATTATCAGCACCTTAATTACCTGAGACAGAACACGCTTTAAAAAGTCAACACAAAGGTTGAGTGATATCATAGGTTTATAATTATTCATGAATTGTTAAGACCACAAGATTTTAATAAAATAGACTGACATTCATCATATCAATCTTTAAAATATATGCCGAATTGTAATATCGAGACTAAACGGTAACCCCAAGGCTCTTTCTGGCCCCAAATCATTATTATGTGTCCACAACCATAGGTTAATGGACAGAGGCGGTACCCTCAACAGCACTATTCATAATAAGTAAGCTCACTAAACATTGCAATTAACGATATTACTCTAAGGGGAATTTAATATGACTTAAGCATATAACATGGCATTTTAAGATTTTGTACTTGTGTCTAACATGTAAAACATTTAAAAGATAGCATGTGTCTCACCCCAATATATATAAAAACAGTAAAAGAAAATGGGGCTATGAAATCACCTTAAATAGCACAGAAGAGATATTCCACAAATGAGAGGATTGAACGGACGAACGTGATCGAGATCTCAACCTAGAGATAGAATGCACGATCAGATATTGTCTAATAGACATAAGTATAGTAACTATACTAATGATAATGGTTTTCTAAAAGAGTTCTATTTTCGAAAAGTTACAATTTTTGGAAAGTTTCCATTTATAGTAAGTTTCGAAATTTAGGAAGTTCGGGTTATAATCTTTCTTAAGATGTTGTACAACTTTACTCAAACTTCGTTGCTATCAAATAAGTCAGGAATGACCAGATGTAACCGGGAGCCCAGGACTCTTGACCAGAATCTAAGTCATGGCATTCGAGATCCACAAGCTTACCCATAAATGGCAACCTAGACATCATTCACTTACGACCGTAAGTAGCGGTGAAATTCTCATGACTTGTATGTTATCTTTTGATTAACCTTCACTTTAGGTTTAAGTCATATTATTATATTATAAGTTATATTATACTTATTTATTAATGACTTATTATTCATTTTTAAAATCATACTTATAATAAAGTATTAATAGTTACATTATAATTATTCATTATTAATGTATTACTATGGTTAGTATTATTTATTATTATTAACTTTTAATTATTATATAATAACTAATGTATTTTAATAAGTTATAATATAAGTATTTATTAATAATGTATTATTATTATTAACTTATATTATTAACATTATACTTATTATTTATTTCCTTAAATTCGTTTTTAATTACAATAAATACCAAATAAATATAAATAAAATTTTTATAAGTTTATTCAAGTATTATAAACTGTGTAAAATTTTATAAATATAAATATAGCTCATTTTTATATTTCTTTCGTATTTTCTTTATATATACATATTCGATTCATTTTAATCAAGGTTAATTAGTTATTAGTTATTAATTCGACCTAATTAAAAATTTTATATTTTTTTATAGGTTCTATATTCTGAAAATATATTAAAAAAATTATAAATACGAATTTTATATAAATATATTATTTATTTAATATTATCTTCTCATTTAACCATTAAATTAGGCTTATAATTGAATAAATAAGATAAATTAATTTAAAATAAATTTTTATAATTTTTACAGTACCTATACATCCTAATGATTATATAAAAAATTTATATTAACAGATTTAATACACTTTGGTAATTATTTTGTATTTCTTTTTCTTTTCCTTCTCGGTTTACAATTAAACACAAACAATTTCTATTTAATTACTAGATCGACGTACATATAATTTTTAATAATTTTCGCAGCTTTATCTAAGTATAATAATATCAGAAAAAAATTTATAATTATTTTTATTTATGTTTAATATTTATTATGAATTTCACATAGTTTTTGTGTTTAATTACTACTTAATTCGTATTTAAATATAATTAATATTACAAAATTTATTATAATTATTTTTAGAAGTACTACTACTGTTACAAATAATTTCTAAGCAAAAATAACTGATATGAATATTTGTACCTAAATTAAATTCGTTTTTACTTATTTAATCAATTTAAAACAACTAATTATTGAATAAATGTATAAAATGTTATCTTAAATAATTTTTCTCATCCAATAATTTTTATATTTCTTATAACATCTGTAAAAATTATCATAACAAATTATAAGTATTTATAACAATTAATTTTAATTTTTGCATGTTATTCGATACATATAATACAATATATTTTTATTAATTCGAATTAAATATTCCCAAATTTCACAAAAATTATTTTTGATTACTAATACATCATATTATAATTATAAAACCTGTAGCAATTATTTTTATAATTATTTCGAATTTAATTCTGAATATTCAATCGTATATATCCAAAATTCATTTTTTTAAATTGTATTTAAATAAACTCCGAATATTTAATTAAAAAAATAATTTTAATACATTTCATAATACAATACTAATTGTAGTATACTCTTGTTAATCTTAATTTGGTGTTCCAATTTGTTACGAATTTAAAACAGGAAAAAAAAATACTCGGCACAAAAAAAAAAAAAAAAACTAAAATATAAGACCGAAAAAAAAAAATTTGATGGATGAGAGATACCTCCAACTTGATACGTCTTTTTCTTGAGAGAATAAGTGATAAGTGTTTTAAAAAAAATATGTATGTACTAGTATTTATAGGATAGAACTTGTCAAAATAAATTAAATAAAAATAAAAAAATGCAGCATAGATGCCGAGTTTTTGGTGGATAGATTTTTAAGTTTGTTAAAAAAAACACATGGTCAAATATTTAAATTTTATCTTCCTAGAAAAGCTAAACAAGTACTTTCCTTTTTTTTTAGCCGTGACTTTTAGATAAGCATATATATATATATATATATATATATATATATATATATAATTTTTTTTTATAGATAAGATTAGGATTATTCTAGAATTTTTAAGATTCCACTTTTATTTTTTATTTAATTATTAATTACGAATTTTATACATATTTATTTATATTTTTGGTAATTAACAATATTAAACTTTTATTTTTAAATTATCAACTTATAGTTTTTATTATCTATAGTTGTGACACATTACTTATTTTTTTATTATTTTTTTTACTAAGTTAATTATGTAACACTTTCATTATTAACAAAGTTAATATAGGTTTCATATATATACATATTATTAATACTTCATGTACTTAAATACTTTTTTTTTAAATTAGGGTTTATATAATGAGTTACTATTTAGGGTTAGGGTTTTGAATAATTAAGGTTTATAGTATTGATTACTAATTAGGGTTAAGCTTATAATATTAATAAATGTTTAGGGTTTTATGTCATGAATTATGGTTAGGGTTTAGGTTTATATTTTACGAGCATTAAATATCTCAGTAACAACCCTAGTGACAGTATACAGGATCAGACAAAGAAACCCTAAGGGTAAATTAGTAAATTCAGAATGGAAAAGTGAGGGTTGTTATGTAACATCCCGCGTTTTTCCGTTAAATTTATTTTTAACACCGTCTTTTTTTTTTTAAAATAATATCTTTCGCTATTTAAATTCCCAATTTCCGTTGACTAACGTTTATAATATTCTCGTTATTTAATTATAACATCACTCGTCTACTCGAGCGTTTTTTTTAAAATATTTCGTTTGGTTAATTCCCGCACCCGACTACAAACATGAGGGACTTAAGTTGACAAGTGGTTAAAGTGGTGACTAGGTCAACTAGTCAACCACTTCACCTCCTCCATTCATTTCCACCAACACCTCTTCCTCTTTTTCTCTCTACTTCTCTTTTATGAACATAAACACCAACATCACAAAATCATCATCTAAATCCGATTGGAGAAGCAAACATCAAAACAAATTGTACTTTTGGAATCCTCGTTTCATCCTCTTCGATTTGATACTAGTCTCATGGCATGGGGTAAGAAGTTCTCATGAAACCCTAACTTGTTAAATTCGTTTTTGGACTTGTCAAGTGGTTAATTAGTGTCTATGGCTCGTAGGGATGTCGTGTATGTAATTTGTATGCTCGTTCTTCGTGTTTTGAAAATATGACATGAACACCCAAATGGGTCTAGCTTAATCTTGAGTTTTGGTTGCTCAAATGATGTTATAAGATAAAGTGTATGTGTTAAAAGTGTTAGTTACTTCATTAGCTTCGTTTTGATATGTTGGATGATGATAAACTAGCTCAATAACGTGAAATGTGTTTTTGGTGAATCGATTATCGTTTTGGTAGGAACTTGATGCGGTTGAATGCTAGTTAAGACACTTGTTTGAATGTATGCTAGTTAACTAGTTAAAATTGTATGCGTAAATAGCTTCGAAATGGTGTGATGTATGCTAGCGTTTGATTAGTGAATCATAAGTCTCATTTGTGTCGAAATTGATTTTGAAACGATAACGTGGCTAGTGGTTTTGACGTAGTAAATGTTTATTGAAACTTGGAATATGCGTCTAGTTGCAATGTATGCGTTATTACCTACAAAACGGCATATCATTTGTATGTTAAAAGTTCCCGAATCATAAAATACGTTTTACGAACTTGAAACTTTGAAAATAAACCTTTCTTGATCAATTGACGAGTTTTCGGTTATTGTAAATGATGTTTTTGATTGATGATATGTGGTTAGTTGTATTCCTCGCCAAAATACCTTTTCGACGATATATGATAGGCATTATAAGTGTTTGCGGGTCAAGAATTGGGTTGGAAAAGGTTTTGGTTCGTGCACACTTGGAAAAACTGACCAGAATTCTCTGCCCAGGTAGTGGCGCGGCGCGCCACATCCCCGCGCGGCGCGCAGAATCGCCTGGCCAGATTCTGCTCACTTTGTCGCATTTCACGCGAAATGTTTGACTAGCTACCGACCTCCGATTCACATGAAACTTGTTTTAATATACTTGTATATGAATATTTAGCATAGAAAAATAGTTCGGGACCCGACCCGAACGCGTTGACTTTTTCGTTGACTTTGACCAAGTTTGACTTTTAGTCAAACTTAACCAAACTTTTATGCAATCGTTCTGACATGCTTTTATACGTGATTCTTGTATGAAACTTGACAAATTGATTCACATTTTATATTTAATCGAGTCGTAACGAGCCATAGGACTAATTGAACACATTTCACCCGACCTTGTATCGTAACCGGTTAATTGATACAACTTACTTGTTTAGGTCAAGGCTAAGCAACTTTCATGCATACGTTACTTTGTGAAGTACTTTTATACTCGTGCACTCGAGGTGAGATCATAGTCCCACCTTTGCAAATACTTTTATACTTTTAAATCGTGGGCTGAGAAACATATACTTTATATACATTTATACGGTTTATACTTTCATACTTTGGATACAAATGCGAATACAAGAGCAAAGATACAGACGAGTTAGAACAAAAGTCCTCAATCCAATTATCATTAGTTCCACTTGCAGGGTGTAAGTGTAAGCGAGTGATTATGTTGTGTGGCCATACGGGTTTAACGAACCCTCATTCAGACGGTTCGCTACCGTTAGTGGATGAAATATAATTTCAACGTGCATAGTGTATGTTCTAACACTATATTCAAAATTCAGAGGGAAGATTCAGTTAAGTTTTGGTAATTGGGTGCTCGTGATACAGACAACATCTTTTGGGATGTATACGCTTGATATTCACTTTATACTAAATCTTATGGTTTACAAACACATCTTTAGAGATGTATACGCCTTGATACTAAACCTTGTGATTCAAAAACATACTTTCACAAATACATTTATGATCTCACCAACGTTTTTCGTTGACAGTTTTCTACATGTTTTCTCAGGTTCATACTTGGCTACTTGATACATGCTTCCGCACTCTTTGATTACTTGATTGGAGTCAACCATGCATGCATACGCTAGGGATAGCACTTTTGGATTCAAACTTTTGTTTACATACTTACGCTATTTATAGCAACTGTGTTTTTTTTAACTAATTATGTCGCAAGTTATTTCATTTATACTTTATGACTTTTGTAAACTAAACTTGCAAGTCTTGTACCTTTCAAATGAATGCGACATAATTTTGGTCAAACGAGTCTCATATAGGGACTACGACCACGCAACGGGACCTAAGTTAACGGCGCCGTCAATAACGGTTTTGGTCGGGTCGTTACAAGTGGTATCAGAGCGTTGGTTGTAGGGAACTAGGACGTGCATTAGTGTGTCTAACAGAGTCGTTAGGACGCATTAGTGAGTCTAGACTACAACCGGATAGTTAGCATTTGCATTCTGACATACATTTGCTATAGATAGCACTTACTTGACTACTTGTGCATTATACTTGAATCATTCTTAGGCAAACTTTTTAATGGTACCCAACCTTCATCATACGAACTCGTATTCCGCCACTTTCTGGTAACACACGTAAATTCAAGATTCATGCGCGTAAGGATGACAACGACTTCATTGGTCACACTTGTTCGGGAACTCTGTCTCCCGGATTGTTATTTGCCACCGTTTCAACTTACTATCGGTTTCCCACTGTTGTTTCTTACTATCTACTTTTTGGTGTTACTACCATCACTACTCTAGGTGAGTATCGTCATCAACATTTATCACTACGGTTGCGTGCTACTCGTTATCATGACTCGTTACTCTTTTCATACCTGAATACCTTATTGTCTGACTCGAACCACATTGACGTGAACAATCATTTATACACTTCCCTCGGGGAACGCTTCTTTATAGTTGCACTAATTCTTTCGATTCAATACGAGTCACGTTAGAGACGTCGTTACACTTTGTTTATTTTAAACTTCACGATTACACGAACTTGAATCTATAGAGTGATGTGGGAATGGAGGTATGAGTTAGCGTAATATAACGACACTCGATCAACGTGGTTATATTACGGTAAGACATACCAAAGTTCTAGTGACACGTGATGGTGGTTAGACTCGATCAACCTAAACACCACCATGAGCCATGTACATGACTTCATCTATTCATGTTGGGCATCTGAAAACTCCGAGAATATTGATAACAACCATACCGGGGACACACCTTCGATTTTTGTCGAACTATACTTATGCTTCCGAATGAATTACCGATTCCTTTCGACTTCAACCGTATGTTACACGTGTATACTATCTCGTCCTCGCACAGTCTTATTGACTAACTACAATTTACTCGTTATGCTCGCATCGAGGCGGAAACTTCTCTCGCCTTACACTCGTAATTCTGGTTC
Source organism: Rutidosis leptorrhynchoides (assembly GCF_046630445.1). NCBI lineage: Eukaryota > Viridiplantae > Streptophyta > Magnoliopsida > Asterales > Asteraceae > Rutidosis > Rutidosis leptorrhynchoides. The sequence continues at coordinate 450,266,774 of NC_092335.1, forward strand.
AGGAAATCTTTTATTTTAAATTCTCAATGGAGAGAGACTCTTCACGTTATACTAGTATTCGCCTCGAGGGTGAATAGTCTCGACGAACGTATTTGAAAACCGATAAATCTTCCGCGACGCGAATTTTCTTGAGAAACTTGTCCTAACAAACTCTTTCAAATACACCTTAAAGAGATGTACCTCGTTTCGGATCGAGATCCTCGTTTCATTTCTAGATTTCGGAGTGCCTTACAAAAAGCCTCGGGACCACGTTTAGACATGAGTACCGCGTACCATCCAAAACCCGACGGACCGAACAAACATACGATTCAAACCTTGGAAACCGTAATACGAATTTGTGTTACCAACTTCAAACCACTTGAGAAAAGTCTTGCCTTTAACCAGAATCTCTTACCACGATAGTTATCATTCGATTCTTAACGTCACACCTTTTGAAACCACATGTGACCGGAAACGTCATTCTCTTTTGTCGAACAAAGTAAACGATGATCAATTCACCGGGGCCGAGTTTATTCATGAGCAACCGAGAAAATTTATTCATATTCAGGTAAAACCCTACGCGACTCGTAATCACCAAGAGCTACGCCAATGTTAGACGTAAACATTTCAAATTCCACGTGGGAAACCGCGTCGCGTTAAGAGTCGCACCTTGGAAAGGTGCAATCCGTTTCGGGAAAACGTAGGAAGCTAAATCTGCGATATTTTGATCCTTTAAATTCTTGGGGTGTTTTGGACCCGTCGCTAGCCGTTTAGACTTTTCCGACTCATTTTGGGTCTCCGTTTATCCTACATTCGATGTATCAACTCAAAGACGTGTTTGGCGAAACAAGAACTTGTCATTCCTTTTCGATAAGCTTACTATCGACGATAAACTTCATTCCTAGGAGGACCGGTTGAAACCATGAATCGTGAAACCAAACTTCAATCCAACGTAAAAATCCCGACCGTCGAAGTTCGTTGAAATACCCTAGAACGTACTTCTCCTTCATTCGTAGAATTGGCAACACAAAATCTCGAGGAAGATTCAACAACTACTACTTCCAACTAAATTTCGGGACGAAATTTCTTTTGAGTTGTGGATAATGTAACATCCCGCGTTTTTCCGTTAAATTTATTTTTAACACCGTCTTTTTTTTAAAAATAATATCTTTCGCTATTTAAATTCCCAATTTCCGTTGACTAACGTTTATAATATTCTCGTTATTTAATTATAACATCACTCGTCTACTCGAGCGTTTTTTTTAAAATATTTCGTTTGGTTAATTCCCGCACCCGACTACAAACATGAGGGACTTAAGTTGACAAGTGGGCAAAGTGGTGACTAGGTCAACTAGTCAACCACTTCACCTCCTCCATTCATTTCCACCAACACCTCTTCCTCTTTTTCTCTCTACTTCTCTTTTATGAACATAAACACCAACATCACAAAATCATCATCTAAATCCGATTGGAGAAGCAAACATCAAAACAAATTGTACTTTTGGAATCCTCGTTTCATCCTCTTCGATTTGATACTAGTCTCATGGCATGGGGTAAGAAGTTCTCATGAAACCCTAACTTGTTAAATTCGTTTTTGGACTTGTCAAGTGGTTAATTAGTGTCTATGGCTCGTAGGGATGTCGTGTATGTAATTTGTATGCTCGTTCTTCGTGTTTTGAAAATATGACATGAACACCCAAATGGGTCTAGCTTAATCTTGAGTTTTGGTTGCTCAAATGATGTTATAAGATAAAGTGTATGTGTTAAAAGTGTTAGTTACTTCATTAGCTTCGTTTTGATATGTTGGATGATGATAAACTAGCTCAATAACGTGAAATGTGTTTTTGGTGAATCGATTATCGTTTTGGTAGGAACTTGATGCGGTTGAATGCTAGTTAAGACACTTGTTTGAATGTATGCTAGTTAACTAGTTAAAATTGTATGCGTAAATAGCTTCGAAATGGTGTGATGTATGCTAGCGTTTGATTAGTGAATCATAAGTCTCATTTGTGTCGAAATTGATTTTGAAACGATAACGTGGCTAGTGGTTTTGACGTAGTAAATGTTTATTGAAACTTGGAATATGCGTCTAGTTGCAATGTATGCGTTATTACCTACAAAACGGCATATCATTTGTATGTTAAAAGTTCCCGAATCATAAAATACGTTTTACGAACTTGAAACTTTGAAAATAAACCTTTCTTGATCAATTGACGAGTTTTCGGTTATTGTAAATGATGTTTTTGATTGATGATATGTGGTTAGTTGTATTCCTCGTCAAAATACCTTTTCGACGATATATGATAGGCATTATAAGTGTTTGCGGGTCAAGAATTGGGTTGGAAAAGGTTTTGGTTCGTGCACACTTGGAAAAACTGACCAGAATTCTCTGCCCAGGTAGTGGCGCGGCGCGCCACATCCCCGCGCGGCGCGCAGAATCGCCTGGCCAGATTCTGCTCACTTTGTCGCATTTCACGCGAAATGTTTGACTAGCTACCGACCTCCGATTCACATGAAACTTGTTTTAATATACTTGTATATGAATATTTAGCATAGAAAAATAGTTCGGGACCCGACCCGAACGCGTTGACTTTTTCGTTGACTTTGACCAAGTTTGACTTTTAGTCAAACTTAACCAAACTTTTATGCAATCGTTCTGACATGCTTTTATACGTGATTCTTGTATGAAACTTGACAAATTGATTCACATTTTATATTTAATCGAGTCGTAACGAGCCATAGGACTAATTGAACACATTTCACCCGACCTTGTATCGTAACCGGTTAATTGATACAACTTACTTGTTTAGGTCAAGGCTAAGCAACTTTCATGCATACGTTACTTTGTGAAGTACTTTTATACTCGTGCACTCGAGGTGAGATCATAGTCCCACCTTTGCAAATACTTTTATACTTTTAAATCGTGGGCTGAGAAACATATACTTTATATACATTTATACGGTTTATACTTTCATACTTTGGATACAAATGCGAATACAAGAGCAAAGATACAGACGAGTTAGAACAAAAGTCCTCAATCCAATTATCATTAGTTCCACTTGCAGGGTGTAAGTGTAAGCGAGTGATTATGTTGTGTGGCCATACGGGTTTAACGAACCCTCATTCAGACGGTTCGCTACCGTTAGTGGATGAAATATAATTTCAACGTGCATAGTGTATGTTCTAACACTATATTCAAAATTCAGAGGGAAGATTCAGTTAAGTTTTGGTAATTGGGTGCTCGTGATACAGACAACATCTTTTGGGATGTATACGCTTGATATTCACTTTATACTAAATCTTATGGTTTACAAACACATCTTTAGAGATGTATACGCCTTGATACTAAACCTTGTGATTCAAAAACATACTTTCACAAATACATTTATGATCTCACCAACGTTTTTCGTTGACAGTTTTCTACATGTTTTCTCAGGTTCATACTTGGCTACTTGATACATGCTTCCGCACTCTTTGATTACTTGATTGGAGTCAACCATGCATGCATACGCTAGGGATAGCACTTTTGGATTCAAACTTTTGTTTACATACTTACGCTATTTATAGCAACTGTGTTTTTTTTAACTAATTATGTCGCAAGTTATTTCATTTATACTTTATGACTTTTGTAAACTAAACTTGCAAGTCTTGTACCTTTCAAATGAATGCGACATAATTTTGGTCAAACGAGTCTCATATAGGGACTACGACCACGCAACGGGACCTAAGTTAACGGCGCCGTCAATAACGGTTTTGGTCGGGTCGTTACATGTTATAGTAAGCGTGGTTTCTGCCTCGTGTAAACGAAATGATATGATTCGAGATGCTCAGAAAGATAGATTAGAAGAAGAAATTGCTAGTGGTGAAATTGAGACAGGAACGGGGAAAAATCAAGTACGTTCTCTTGTAAGAGCGGGAGATACAAGATGGGGTTCTCATCACAAAACAATGTTAAGTTTGAAAAAGTTGTTTACAGAAGTTGTTAACGTTCTTCAATATGTTAAAGAAAAAGATGATAATGCTTTAAGTCGGCGTCAGGCATCCGGTATTTTAACCTATTTTGAAACCTTTAATTTTGTGTTCTATTTGCACTTGATGTTGCACATTTTAGGTCTTACAAATGTATTGTCACAAGCTCTTCAAAGAAAGGATCAAAATATTCTAGAAGCGGTTTCGTTGGTGCAAGGAACGAGAATTTCACTGCAAAACTTTAGAGAGAATGGGTTTGATGGGTTATTGAAGGAAGTAAATGCATTTTGTCAAAAGTATGGTCTTGAAATGTTGAACATGGATGAAGTATATGTTGTTTCAAGAAATCGAAAGACGAATATTACCAATCAACATTACTTCAAGGTTAACATTTTTAATACAGTTCTGGATATGATAATTCTAGAATTTGGTGATCGCTTTAGTGAGGTAAGCACCGAATTGCTTACTAATATGGCGGCTTTAAGCCCGCGTAATTCGTTTTATATGTTTGATGCATCTAAGTTAATGAAGTTGAGTGAGATGTATCCTATGGATTTTAATCAAACAGAAAGGGATCATCTAAAGCGTGAACTTGATGTATACTATGAGGTTGTGCGTCGAGATGATAGATTTTTGAACTTAAAAGGGCTTGCCGACCTTGCTAGATTGATGGTTGACACTGAAAAACATATTTCATTTCACTATGTCTATGGTTATTAATAATTAATAAATAATGATAATAAAGAGTAAAGATAAAGATAGAGATTGTGATTGTTATTATTTTTTTCTTTTTGTAACATTAGGTATTTTTTTTACCATTTCAATTTATCTCATTGCTAAATTTAGCTAACGTCATCTGTCATAACGCGAGTGCACTCCAACTCCTTGAATATAATCAGCAAAAAGTAAACAAAGAGAAACTATTGAGCCATCCAAAACCTTACGTCTTCATGCGTCTTGACCCACACAAACCATTAAGAAATGATCTTCGAAAAAGCAATCGAATGCGAGAACAAAATATGACAATGACAAATTATAGTTCTACATGCAACAATGTAAAGATTTTACTGGTAGGTTTGATCATTATTTTGTTACAACTACTTTTCCACCCACATAATTATCACACCTCACCAACTATCATTCAATTATTTATAACCAACTAAACTTTTTCCCTCCTATTTATTCATACCCGCATTTTTCTTCACTCGTACTACTCTCCCATCAATGGCTTCAACAACCGAAATCGCTCACGAATTCGCACCATTTTTACGCGTATACACTGACGGTCGGGTCGAACGCCTTCTCACAACGCCCCGCCTACCACCGTCAACCGATCCCATCACCGGAGTACAATCCAAAGACATCGTTATTTCTACCGAAATCGACGTCAAATCTCGAATTTTCCTCCCGAAAATCGACCCAACCGATCCACCGCGAAATCTCCCACTCATAGTTTACATCCATGGAGGCGGGTTTTGTATTGGATCGCCGATTAATATCATCACACAAGGCTTCCTAACACCATTCGTTTCACAAATTCCGTCGGTCACTATCGCGGTGGGGTACAGACTCGCCCCGGAACACTCTCTACCGACAGCCTACCACGATTGTTGGGCCGCGTTTAACTGGATCGCGGCCCATGCAAATGGGTCAGGACCCGACCCGTGGATCAACGAGTATGTTGACACGAGTCGGGTCATTTTAGTCGGTGAGAGTGCTGGGGCGAATTTAGCCCACTACGTTGCGGTCCAAGCCGGTGTTCATAAAATCGGCTTAGGTATCCGTGCGTTGATTGCCATTCACCCGTATTTTTCTCAAGAAGAGCCTGATAAGCTGATCCAGTATCTGTACCCGGGTAGCTCCGGGTCAACTGATGACCCGAAACTTAATCCAGGTTCGGATTCGGACCTTGATAAAATGGCTTGCCCAAGGGTATTGATAATAGTAGCTGAAAAAGACAGCTTGAAACCAAGAGGGGTGGAATATAATGAGACTTTGAGAAAAAGTAAGTGGGAAGGGAAAGTTGAGTTAGTGGAGAATGAAGGTGAAGGTCATTGCTTTCATTTGTTTAATCCATCAAGTGAAAAGGCTAAAGATTTAACACAAATGCTGATTTCTTTTGTTAACCAAGTAGCTTAAGGACTGTTTTGTTGATTTCTTTTGTTAATCAAGTGAAAGTTGATTTCTTTTGCTGATTTAACCAAGTAGCTTAAGGACTGTTTTGTTGAGTCCGAATTTGTTTGTTTTAGTTTGGTGACTTGCAACTTGTATGGTATTTATAACTACTTGTCATCTAATCTTTGATACATTATTGAACTAGTTATATGTTTACTCAATAACTTGTATTTTGGTTTATTGTTTGAGCAAAAGCAAAGTAGCTAGGGTACACAAATAATTAAATGATTTTAATTCTAACTGTGTAATTAATTAATTAAAATTAAATGGTTTTGCTAAGATCATTCTCTACGGTACAGATAAATGATGTGGTGTTTTGGAGTTGTGAGAGTGTTTGATAATGTGACTTTATTGTGGAATGAAGGGGACGTTATGGTAAATGTTGTGTTGTGGTGTTGCGAGTGATGTGGTAAAATATTATTGATATTGAGTTAATAAATAAATAAATGAACAAATAAATAAAGTTTTGACCAATCAATTCGTCCTTCTCCGTTGTAAATATCGTGGTCCGACCCACAACTACCACAACGAAAAAGTAGACAAGAGCCCACAATTGGATGTAAAGGCCCTGTCAAACAACGAATTTATTGTTGTATACTGTAAGATTGTCCGCTATTGCGTAAGAAGTGGTCAAAGAGCATGTATTAATAAAATCCTTGATTGAAATATTAGAAAGAAAGACACGCTGCTCTCAATTATATATGTTAAAAAATATACGGAGTATTCCACAACTACAACTCCGTGTAAGAAAATTATAGTTCACAAGCAATGAGTGACATAAGGAGAAGTATACGTGTAAAAATACCATTTCAATGGGTTCCGATATAAGGGACGTATCAATAAATATAGAATTCTTTTTTCTTTTACCTTTCCTTTTTGCATACGTGCTGGTGGTACAGTCATCTTAAAATAACATCCGAGCATAATTTCAAAATTAATGGGGGATGATTCTCACACACACTTTTTTGATCCTCACACACCAATTTAAAGAAATGGAGTATTATTAGAAGAGTAAAAGGTTAAAATAGGTATGTGAGGATCAAAAAAGGGTGTGTTAGAATCATCCCCCTATATCTGACACTCAACCGCCATATATTTCTTCACTAATATTTGAACGAGTATAAAAAACATTCGGTGTTGTCACCTCATCAGATATAATGAAGGACGTCTATATGATATACATGTCGACGAATATTATCTTTATTACAACTTTTGTTAAAATTATAATCCTATTATTTGTATCAAATTCTAATCACTACCCGTATGAGGGTAGGAGTAATTGATACTTCCTTTATCAAAACTTGTTAACTTTTATGTGTTAGGAGTACGAATAGACTCAAACAAGGTCAATGTTGCTGCTGTTGTGTTCTTCGCGATCGAGAAATGAAGCTCGCGACCGCGAGCTACAAGCACGTGAATTGGAAGATCTAGCTTGCGTTGCGGCATATGCTCGATGTGATGTTCGCGAACGCAAAAGAAGAAGCATGGAGGACCTCGCAAACGCGAAACGGGTTCTGGTCGGCCAGAATTTGATTCGTTTTAAAACTCCTCGTTGTGTTGCAATTTTAACTCGTTTTATGCTATAAATGCCCCCCACATGTAACATGTAAATTATACCTACGAGATTTAATACAAGCATATTCTTTGGTTGGCCGAGGATTACAATAATCAAGTTTGATTACATATAACCTCGTTAAATTGTCGTGTTTTTTACATTTGTGCTAGTTTCTTCATGTTCATCACACTTAATCCATTTATTGTCAGTGAGTTTGGTAACTTGGGGTTATCAAGTCTTGTTAGGTCTCACCTAATCATTTCCTAACAAGTGGTATTAGAGCTTAGGCTCATGTGTTTGTGGGAACAGTGGCGGATAAGAATGATGTAAAGATTGATCGGTTTGATAGAACCGATTTTAGCTTTTAGAGGATGCAAATTGAAGACCTTCTCTATCAAAGAAGCTTTACCAACTTTTAACAGGTGTTAAATCGGAAGAAATGTCGCAAGGCGGGTGAGACTTGTTGGATAGGAAAGTTCTAGGGATTGTTCTGTAACGACCCGACAAAATCGTCATTCACGGTGCCGTTAACTTAGGTCCCGTTGCGTGGTCATAGTCTCTATATGAGACGCGTTTGACCAAAATTATGTCGCATTCATTTGAAACGTACAAGACTTACAGAGTTTAGTTTACCAAACGGATCGACAACAAGTTTAAGTTTACAAAAGTATAATGTATAAATGATATAACTTGCGACATAATAAGTTGAAAATCACGGTTGCTATAAATAGCGTAAGTATGTATGCTTAAAGTTTGAATGCAAAAGCGCTATCCCTAGCGTATGCATGTATGCTTGACACTAAGCAAGTAATCAAAGTGTGCATGTATGCTTGACCCCAAGCAAGTATGCGTGTACGCGGAAACATGTATCAAATAGCCATGTATGAACCTGAGAGACATATAGAAAACTGTCAACGAAAAACGTTGGTGAAATCATAGATGTAGTAATAAACGTTATTTTTGAACCACAAGATTTAGTATTTCCATAAAATTGATCATCCAAAAGTTGCATTCCAAAAGTTTGTTCGCGAGCACCCAATTATCAAGACTTAACGTTTCCTTCCATAGAACCCCATCACAATAGTGTTAGAACATACACTGTTTCTCGAAAATATATTTCATCCGTAGACGGTAGCGAACCGTCCAAAATGAGGGTTTGTCAAACCCGTATGGTCACACAATATAAGTTCTTGCTTACACCCTGCAAGTGTAACTAATGATAATCGAATTGAGGATTTTTGTTCTAACTCGCTGTGGAATGTTTGTTTCATCGTACTTGTGTTTAAAGTATAAAAGTAGGTAGTACAAAATGTAACAAAGTATATGTTTCTCAGCCCACAATTTAAAAGCATAAAAAGTTGTTGAAAAGGTGGGACTATGATCTCACCTCGAGTGCACGAGTATAAATGTACTTCACAAAGTAAACGTATGCATGAAAGTTGCTTAGCCTTGACCTAAACAAGTAAGTTGTATTAATTACCGGTTACGACACAAGGTCGGGTGAAATGTGTTCAATTAGTCCTATGGCTCGTTACGACTCGAATGTATACAGCATGTGAGTCACGTTGTCAAGTTTCATGCAAGAATCCAGTATAAAAGAAAGATTAGAACGATTGTATAAGTGTTTTGTTTAAGTTTGACTAAAAGTCAAACTTGGTCAAAGTCAACGGGGTCGGGTCGGGTCGGGTATCTGACAATTTTTCTAAGTTATATAATCATATATGAGCATGTTTGCCAAGTTTCATGTTAATCGGAGGTGCGTAGCATAGCAAACATTTTTCGTGAAACGACCAAGTTGGACAGCACCTGATAGGCCATCTGGACGGCGTCCAGCAATAAAGGACTGGACGGCGTCCCAAAGGTTGGACGGCGTCCAAAATGGTACTCAGGCCTGCTTTGCTGAAATCACACAAATGCACGAACCAAACATCAAACATTCACAATTTATGATCCGCAAACGATTAAAGCATGTATCTTATGTCATCGGAAATGTATTTTGACAAGGAATACTACTAAACACATATCATCAAACAATGACATCATTTACAATGGTCGAAAACTCGTCAAGTGATCATTAAATGTTCATAATCAAAGTCTCAAGTTCGCAAAATGCATTTCATGATTCGGGCAACCAATTTACATGTATGGTATGCCGTTTCGAAGGTAATCAAGCATACAATCCAACCAAACACTTACCAACAATATTTCATGGCATTCAAATCATCGAAAGTCCATTTTAAGAGTTATCAAACCCTAACCAAAACTCACAAAATCAATATTCATGTGTTTAAAGTTTTCTTAATCAACCTATACATCAAAACGAAGCTAGTGATACTAGTAACACAATTAAAACATGAACTTTAACAATTTAACAACATTTAATCACCCAAAACTCAAGATTAAGCACACCCATTTCAAATGTTCAAACTAGTTACTCAAAACAACAAATCGAGCAAATAAATCATATATTCATGTTAGACACGAGCCATATACACTAACTAACACCATTTTAAGTCAAAAACACGAATTTGAGAAAATCTAGAGTTTTAGAAATGTTACCCAAACGAGATGAAGTTGGTATCAAATTGTAGAGGACGAAGATAGGATTCCAAATATGTAATTTGTTTTGTTGCTAGCTCCCTAAACCGAATTTAGATGATGAATTCTTGTTTGTGTTCTTGAGAGAAAAATGAAGTAAGAAAGAAAGAAAGAGGTGAATGCATGAATGGATGAGGAAGGTGTTGACCATTTGACCTAGTCACACCTTTGGTCTCTTGGCAATATTGGTCCCTCAAGTTTAAAAGTGAGTGCGGGATTTTACCGAACAAATATTTTAAAAACGCTTGAGTAAACGAGTGATGTTATAATTAAATAACGGAAATATTAGAACGTTAGTCAACGAAAATTACGAATTTAGATAACAAAAGATATTATCTAAAAAAAAAGACGGGTGTTAAAATAATTTAACAGAAAAATGCGGGATGTTACATTGCCTACACCTTAAAAGAAATTGCGTCCCGAAATTTAGTTGGAAGTAGTCATCGTTGTTTCTTCCTCGAGATCTTGTGTAGTCAAATCTACGGATAAGTGAAGGTACTTCCTTGGGCATTTCAACAAACTTCGAAAATCGGGGTTTTACTTTGTTTCAAAATTTGGTTTCACGATTCATAGTTTCAACCGGTCCTCCTAGGAAGTAAAGTTTATCATCGATAGTAAGCTCATCGAAAAGAATAACGAGTTCTTGTTTCGCAGGACACGTCTTTAAGTTTGATACATAGAATGTAGGATGAACGGAGACTCAAATGAGTCTGAAAATCTAAACGGTAAGCAATGGGTCAAAAATGCCCCAAGATTTTTAAAGGATCAAAATATCGCGGATTTAGCTTCCTACGTTTCCCGAAACGGATTACACCTTTCAAGGTGCGACTTTTAACATTACGCTGTTACCCACCTGGAATTTGAAATGTTTACGTCTAACATCGGTGTAGCTCTTTTGGCGACTACGGGCCGTCTTGAGCCTTTCTTGAATTTGAATAATTTTTCGGTTGTTTCATGAATGAGTTCGATTCCGGTGGTTTGCTTGTCACCTACTTCGGTTCAACAATTAAGAAGACGACAATGGCGGCTATATGAGTTTTCGAAAGGTGTGGCGTTAATACTCGAATAAAAATTATTGTAGTACTAGAATTCGGCTAAAGGCAAATACTTTTCTCAAGTAAATTTGAAGTCGATAACACGAACTCGTATTATGGTTTCCAAGGTTTGAATCGTATGTTTGCTCGGTCCGTCGGGTTGTGGTTGATGTGCGGTACTCATGTTTAAACGTGGTCCTGAGGCTTTTTGTAAAGTACCCCGAAATTTAGAAGTGAACGAGGATCTCGATCCGAAACGAAGTATATCTCCTCAAGATATATTTTGAACAAGTTTTTGTTTCTCAAGAATTTCGCGCCGCGGAAGATTTATCGGTCTCCGAAAATGTTCGATAGGACTATTCACCCTCGAGGCGAATACTAGTATAATGTGAAGAGTCTCTCTCTCCATTGAGAATTTAGATAAAAGGATTTCCTTAAACGGAAGTACGAGTGTAAGGCGAGAGAAGTTTCCGCCTCGATGTGAGCATAACAAGCATATTGTAGTTCGTCAATAAACTATAAGAAAACGAGATAGTATACGCGTATAACATATGTTTGAAGTCGGAAGAATTTGTCATTCATTCGGAAGCATAAATATGGTTCGACAATAATCGAAGATGTGTCCCGGGTATGGTTGTTGTCAGTATTCTCAGAGTTTTCGGATATCCAAACCAGAAAAATGAAGTCATGTACATGGCACATGGCGGTGATTAGGTTGATCGAGTCCAATCACCATCACGAGTCATTAGAACTTTTGTATGACTTACCATAATATAACCACGTTGATCGAGTGTCGTTATATTATGCTAACTCATACCTCCATTCCCATATCACTCCATAGATTCAAGTTCGTGTAATCGTGAAGTTTTAAAATGGACAAAGTGTAACGACGTCTCTAACGTGACTCGTATTGAATCGAAAAAATTAGTGCAACTCTAAAGAAGCGTTCCCCGAGGGAAATGTATAATGATTGTTCACGTCAATGCGGTTCAAGTCAAACAATAATGTATTCCGGTACGAGAAGTGTAACGAATCATGATAACGAATAGTACGCAACCGCAGTGATAAAAAAATAGTGATGACGATACTCACCTAGAGTAGTGGAGGTAGTAACAAGAAGTGGTAGATAGTAAGGAACACCGGTGTGACAGCGATAGTAAGTTGAAACGGTGGCGAATAACAATATGGGAGACAGAGTTCCCGAACAAGTGTGACTAATGAAGTCGTCGTCATCCTTACACGTATGAATCTTGAATTTACGTGTGTTACCAGAAAGTGGCAGAATACGGATTCGTATGATGAAGGTTTGGTACCATTAAAAAGTTTGCCTAAGAATGATTCAAGTATAATGCACAAGTAGTCAAGTAAGTGCTATCTATAGTAAATGTAGGTCAGAATGCAATAGTTAACTATCCGATTGTAGTCTAGATTCACTAATGAGTCCTAACGACTCTGTCAGACACACTAATGCATATCCTAGTTCCCTACAACCAACACTCTGATACCATCTGTAACGACCCGACAAAATCGTCATTGACGGCGCCGTTAACTTAGGTCCCGTTGCGTGGTCATAGTCCCTATATGAGACGCATTTGACCAAAATTATGTCGCATTAATTTGAAATGTACAAGACTTACAAAGTTTAGTTTACCAAACGGATCGACAACAAGTTTAAGTTTACAAAAGTATAATGTATAAATGATATAACTTGCGACATAATAAGTTGAAAATCACGGTTGCTATAAATAGCGTAAGTATGTATGCTTAAAGTTTGAATCCAAAAGCGCTATCCCTCGCGTATGCATGTATGCTTGACTTCAAGCAAGTAATCAAAGTGAGCATGTATGCTTGACCCCAAGCAAGTATGAGTGTACGCGGAAACATGTATCAAATAGCCATGTATGAACCTGAGAGACATATAGAAAACTGTCAACGAAAAATGTTGGTGAAATCATAGGTGTAGTAATAAATGTTATTTTTGAACCACAAGATTTAGTATTTCCATAAAATTGATCATCCAAAAGTTGCATTCAAAAAGTTTGTTCGCGAGCACCCAATTATCAAGACTTAACGTTTCCTTCCATAGAACCCCATCACAATAGTGTTAGAACATACACTGTTTCTCGAAAATATATTTCATCCGTAGACGGTAGCGAACCGTCCGAAATGAGAGTTTGTCAAACCCGTATGGCCACACAATATAAGTTCTCGCTTACACCCTGCAAGTGTAACTAATGATAATCGAATTGAGGTTTTTTGTTCTAGCTCGCTGTGGAATGTTTGTTTCATCGTACTTGTGTTCAAAGTATAAAAGTAGGTAGTACAAAATGTAACAAAGTATATGTTTCTCAGCCCACAATTTAAAAGCATAAAAAGTTGTTGAAAAGGTGGGACTATGATCTCACCTCGAGTACACGAGTATAAATGTACTTCATAAAGTAAACGTGTGAATGAAAGTTGCTTAGCCTTGACCTAAATAAGTAAGTTGTATTAATTACCGGTTACGATACGAGGTCGGGCGAAATGTGTTCAATTAGTCCTATGGCTCGTTACGACTCGAATGTATACAGCATGTGAGTCACGCTGTCAAGTTTCATGCAAGAATCCAGTATAAAAGAAAGATTAGAACGATTGCATAAGTGTTTTGTTTAAGTTCGACTAAAAGTCAAACTTGGTCAAAGTCAAAGTCAACGGGGTCGGGTCGGGTATCCGACAATTTTTCTAAGTTATATAATCATATATGAGCATGTTTGCCAAGTTTCATTTTAATCGAAGGTGCGTAGCATAGCAAACATTTTTCGTGAACGACCAAGTTGGACAGCACCTGATAGGCCATCTGGACGGCGTCCAAAAAGGCTGGACGGCATCCAGCAGTAAAGGACTGGACGGCATCCCAAAGGTTGGACGGCGTCCAAAATGGTACTCAGGCCTGCTTTGCTGAAATCACGCAAATGCACGAACCAAACATCAAACATTCACAATTTATGATCCGCAAACGATTAAAGCATGTATCTTATGTCATCGGAAATGTATTTTGACAAGGAATACTACTAAACACATATCATCAAACAATGACATCATTTACAATGGCCGATAACTCGTCAAGTGATCATTAAATGTTCATAATCAAAGTCTCAAGTTCGCAAAATGCATTTCATGATTCGGGCAACCAATTTACATGTATGGTATGCCGTTTCGAAGGTAATCAAGCATACAATCCAACCAAACACTTACCAACAATATTTCATGGCATTCAAATCATCAAAAGTCCATTTTAAGAGTTATCAAACCCTAACCAAAACTCACAAAATCAATATTCATGTGTTTGAAGTTTTCTTAATCAACCTATACATCAAAACGAAGCTAGTGATACTAGTAACACAATTAAAACATGAACTTTAATAATTTAACAATATTTAATCACCCAAAACTCAAGATTAAGCACACCCATTTCAAATGTTCAAACTAGTTATTCAAAACAACAAATCGAGCAAATAAATCATATATTCATGTTAGACACGAGCCATAGACACTAACTAACACCATTTCAAATCAAAAACACGAATTTGAGAAAATCTAGAGTTTTAGAAATGTTACCCAAACGAGATGAAGTTGGTATCAAATTGTAGAGGACGAAGATAGGATTCCAAATATGTAATTTGTTTTGTTGCTAGCTCCCTAAACCGAATTTAGATGATGAATTCTTGTTTGTGTTCTTGAGAGAAAAAGGAAGTAAGAAAGAAAGAAAGAGGTGGATGAATGAATGGATGAGGAAGGTGTTGACCATTTGACCTAGTCATACCTTTGGTCTCTTGGCAATATTGGTCCCTCAAGTTTAAAAGCGGGTGCGGGATTTTACCGAACGAATATTTTAAAAACGCTCGAGTAAACGAGTGATGTTATAATTAAATAATGGAAATATTAGAACGTTAGTCAACGAAAAGTACGAATTTAGATAACAGAAGATATTATCTAAAAAAAAAAGACGGGCGTTAAAATAATTTAACGGAAAAATGCGGGATGTTACATGTTCGACTTTCTCTAGACAAGAAAGTTTCTTACAATATTGTGGGTGAAACCACAGCCGCGGGATTGATTGCAGCATTATCTGACATGTATGAAAAACCCATCCGCTTTGAACAAAGTTTTATTGATTGGGCAATTGGTAAATGCTAGGATGATGGAGGGTTTTTCGGCGGCGGATAATGTTAACGAGTTTAATTTTTTGTAAATCGTTGCATGTGGAAGACTTATACATTTTATTATGTGGAAGGAACTTCTGGTAAACCCAGTCTAATCAATTGTGGCTAATGGCTTGGCCAGGCCGCCGGAGTCTCTTGTGACAACACTAGCGGTTTGTGTGCTTTAGTTGTATGACACGTTGTATGATGGTATTGTATACTATTGTTAATTGTTAGTTTCATTCACTTAGATTCGTGCTAACCCCTGCATCTCCTCCCTGCAGGTTGTTAGATTATCTGGTGGCATATTTTGGGGAGTTGATGGGCGTGCTGGTGTTTTGTCATGAAGTCAACTCTGATATGGATTTTGTATAACTATGTATTTGTAAATCGTGTTTAAGTGACACTTGGATTTATGGAATGGTAATATAACTTAAATGATTGTGTTTGTTTATTAATAACGTTTAATTACTTTCGCTGTCTAACAAAAAAAAACTGTCCGGTATCACAGGAACCATGTATATGGTTGATGTTCCTTCAGAAGAATGGCTAGTTGGTTTTGTAGGTGCTAAAAGTCCTATCGTGCTAATGCTTTTCGGAATTGTTGAGGGGTCTTGTTTGATTGGGAGCTCAAAGTGAGTCAAAACTAGTGGAGATTTGGGTCGAATCAGGTACAACAGAGTCTTCGTTACTTCGGGTAGATCTTCCCTAATGGCAACTTTGTTGTGATCAATCGAAGAAGATGAACAAGAGGTTTTTCTAGGAGTCGTAGTTAATGATATATGCGTACAGTGTGTGTTGGCTCGGAGTGAAAAATCAAGTTTGTCAGACTTCGTGCGCACGTATGTGCACAGTGTTCCAACGATGAAAAAAAAGGCAGTAAAGTGGACGATTAAATGTACGATTGCGTTCTCATGCAAGGTTTTAATCGTTAATGTCCACATGTTCGTTCTATCGTCGGGTTTATTCTTTGTTGGAAAGATAAACGGATGGATGATTTATGTACGAGTGGATTGTTTGGGCCAGTGGAGGCGATTAAGTCGGGTCCAAATGACCTAACATCTCCTAAACTAAGAGAATAGGTGGCATATTCAAAGAGGTTCTTCGTCCCAAGCTAGTAACATAAAGATCGAATTATAGCTCAGTGGTATTTTTTGGTGTGTCGAAAGACTTAATTGCTCGTGGGTTTAATGAGTGAAGTGTTGCATGATTCGGGTGTTTCATCCAACGGTATCAACATGAGGTGTAATTAGAGGGTCGGGTTGTTGTTGGGGACGAAGT
Organism: Rutidosis leptorrhynchoides; assembly: GCF_046630445.1. NCBI lineage: Eukaryota > Viridiplantae > Streptophyta > Magnoliopsida > Asterales > Asteraceae > Rutidosis > Rutidosis leptorrhynchoides. The sequence continues at coordinate 450,283,546 of NC_092335.1, forward strand.
CAGGTTAAAGATGGGTGTTGTTTAACGTCTCTTCGAGTGGAAGATTGTTGGAGTACGAAATGAGTTAAACAAGGTCAATGTTATTGTTGTTGTGTTCTTCGCAACCGGGAAGTGAAGCTCATGACCACGAGCTACAAAGCTCCGAACTGGAAGATCAAGCTCGCGTGGCGACATATGCTCGATTGATATTCATGAACGCGAAAGAAGAAGCATGGAGGACCTCACGATCGCGAGAAAGGGACGGACGGCCAGAATCTGATTCGTCTTAGGACTCCTCGTTGTGTTGTGATTCTAAATCATTTTATGCTATAAATACCCTCATATGTAATTTGTAAGTTATACCTACAAAAATTAATAAAAGAGGTTGGCCGAGGATTAAAGTAATAAAATTTGATTACATATAAGCTCGTTAAATTCTCGTATTTTTTTTTTTACGTTTTTGCTAGTTTCTTCGTGTTCATCATCTGTTTATTGTCAGTGGGTTTGGTAACTTGAAGGTATCAAGTTTTGTTAGAACTCACCTAATTGTTTCCTAACGTTTTTTTTTTTTTGAGCTAATTGCCTTTTTAAAACATTGTATGATGTTTTTGACAACTCATAAGTCTTTTCAAAAATGTATACGTTACACGTAATAATTTTGAAGTTATACTATTATAAGTATTATCATACCTCGTACTCGTAGAATTGGATACCTTGTTATACAACAATTAGACTGCTCACAACCATGACACCTGTCAAAGATAGACATCTTTGCCACATCAGCGCCACCTCAACAACTTCTTCCTAAGACATATGTAGCGACCCCGACAAATCGTCAAGTGACGGCGTCGACTACGTAGGTCCCATTACCTGGTCATAAGTCTTTAAAACAGACGTTTGACCCAAAATATGTCGCATCCATTCAAGTGTAAAGATTATTTCAAAGTTTACAAAGATAATTGACCACAAGTTAAGTTACAACGTTATAAGTACAAATGAAAACTATGCGACACAGTTTAAATAAGTTCAAAAGATGCTCCAAAATGCATGTATACTCGACATCCAAGCAAGTATCAAAAGAGTGCGGAAGCATGTATCACTAAGCATTCAAAACCTGAGAAAACATAGAAGAATCTGTCAACGAAAACGTTGGTGAAATCATAGGTTTAGTAAGTATTAAACGTTGTTTTTGAACCACAAGATTTTGTATTTCCATAACGTAGATTATCCAAATCATTTGCATTCCAAAAGTGTTGTTATACGCGAGCACTCAATTATCAAAACTTAACCAACGTTACCCCATCACACAGTGCTAGAACCCACACTAAAACACAAAAATATATTTCATCCGCATAACGGTAGCGAACCGTCCGAATGAGGGTTTGTTAAACCCGTATGGCCACACAATATAAGTTCTCGCTTACACCCTGCAAGTGTAACTAATGATAATTGAATTGAGGCATTTTTGTTCTAACTCGCACGTGGAATGTTTGTTTTCACACTTGTGTTCAAAACATAAAAGTAAGTAGTACAAGATGTAACAAAGTATATGTTTTCTCAGCCCACGATTTAAAAGTATAAAAGTTGTTGAAAAGGTGGGACTATGATCTCACCTTGAGCGCGAGAGTTAATAAAGTACTTCAACAAGTAAACGCGTGCAAAGACAAAGCTAGTCTTGACCTAAACATATAGGTTATATCAATATCGGTAAGCACAAACGGTCAAAGATGTTCAATTAGTCCTATGGCTCGTTACGACTCGATTATATTAACATGTGAATCAAATAGTCAAGTTTCATGCAAGTTACAAGTAAATAATCATGTTAGAAAGGTTGCATAAGTATTTGGTTAAGTTTGACAAAAAGTCAAACTTGGTCGGGTCAAAGTCAACGGAAAAGTCAACGGGGTCGGGTTGGGTATCCGACAATTTTTCTAAGTTATATAATCATATATGAGCATGTTGACCAAGTTTCATGTTAATCGGAGGTCCGTAGTATAGCAAACATTTTACGTCAAAAGATCAAAGCAAACAGCCCATTTTAGTGTATCAGGACGGTGTCCCAAAAATCAGGACGGTGTCCTGATATGAAGAGTGGGACGGCGTCCCAATTGTCAGGACGGCGTCCCAATATGAAGGGTGGAACGGCGTCTAGGAGGTTGGGACGGCGTCCCAAAAGGCTTACAGGTCCTGTTTGCAGAAAACACAAGGCACGAGCCAAACTTCAATCAATCCTAGTTTATGATCTGCAAACAATCAAGACATGTATTTTATATCACCGGAAAGCTCTTTCGACAAGGAACACAACTAGATACATTTCCTAAATCAAATTTATCATTTTAGACAACAAAAATCTCGTCGAAAGTTCGTTAAACGTTCCAAAACAAGGTTTCAAGTTCATCAATTGCAATTCAAGTTTCGGGAATCCAATTTATACATATGATATGCCGTTTTGAAGGTAATGAAACATGTAATACAACTAAACACTTATCAATAACATTAACAAGCATTCAACGCATCAAAAGTTCGTTTTAAGAGTTGTCAAACCCTAACCAAAACCTCAAAATCACTAATCATGTTAATGTAAGGTTTTCATGTCAATCCACACACCAAAACGAAGCTATTGAAGTAACTAACACTTTGAACACACAAACATTAACATCTAAACACATTTCATCATCCAAAATCAAAGATTAAGCATACACTTTTCATTTTCAAGCTAGTTACACCAAAACATCAAGATCGAGCATACAAATCATATATTCATGTTATACACGAGCCATAGACACTAACTAACAACATATCAAGTCAAAAACATGAATTTGAGAAATCTAGAGTTTTAGAAATGTTACCCAAAATCGGTGTAGTTAGTATCAAATCGTAGAGGATGACGAGAGGATTAAGAATATGTAGTCGGATTTGTTGTGAGCTTCCAAGATCAAAATTAGATGATGAATTTTGTGTTTGTGTTCTTGAGAGAAAAGGAAGAAAGAAAAAGAGAAAGAAGATGGTGAAATGAAGTGTGTGGTGGTGAGGAGTCACTAGCTAGCCAAGTTTACCCGAGTGGCGAGATTAGTCCCTCAAGTTTGTTGTCGGGTGCGGGAAATAACCAAACGAATATTTTTAAAACGCAAGTTAACGAGAGATGTTATAATCGAGTAACGGGATTATCATGAACACTAGTTAACGAAGTGCACGAGTATAGGTGACAAAGGATGTTATTTAAAAAAAAAATGACGGTGTTAAAATAATTTAACGGAAAAACGCGGGATGTTACATTATCCACACCTTAAAAGAAATTTCGTCCCGAAATTTAGTTGGAAGTAATAGTCGATGTCTCTTCCTTGAGACCTTGCATTGTCAATGCTATGAATAAGCGAAGATACGTCCTTGGGCATTCCCACGAATTTGGACAGTCGGGGTTTTATGTTGTATTAAGGCTTGGTTTTACGATCCACAGTTTCAACCGGTCTTTCTACGAAGAGGAGTTGTTATCAATAGTAAGTTTATCTAGAAGAATAGCACGTTCCTGTTCCGCAGGACACGTATCTAAGTTTGTTACATGGAACGTAAGGTAAACGGAAACTTAATTGAGTCGGAGGTTCTAAACGGTAGGAAGCGGTTCCAATACGCCCCAAGATTTCAAAAGGATCAATATTGCGGATATAAATTTCCTCGATTTCCCGAAACGGATTACACCTTTCCAAGGTGTGGTTTTCAATATTACACGGTTACTGACTTTAAATTTGAGAGATTTTCATCTAACATTGGTATAACTCCTTTGGCGACCACGGGCCGTCTTGAGCCCTTCTCGGACTTGAACTATCTCAAAGGTTATTTCTTGAATGATTTCGGATATGATGATTTGCTTGTCACCTACTTCGATCCAACGAATAGGAGAACAACATTTGTGGTTATATAAAGTTTCGAAAAGTGCGCGTTAACACGCGAGTGGTAACTACTGTTGTAAGAGGGATCAACTAAAGGCGACAACACAAGTTTGTAACATGTCTTTCCAAGATGTAAATTGTTCGTTTGCTTAGCTCGTCTGTTTGTGGAAGATACGCAGTACTCACGTCTAAACGTGTTCCGAAGGCTTCTTGTAAACAAGATGTGTAACGAGTATTTTCGATCCGGGATAATTGACAATGATACACCGTGTTGGAATATAATTTCTTAAGATATGCTTGGACAAGTTAGTTAGGGTTCGAAAGCGTTTGTTGGAACAGGTTTCTTGTCGGCTACTGAATAATGTTCATAAGGGCTAGTCACCCTCGTGGAGAATACTAGTAACACGTGAAGGGTCTCTCTCTCCATTGAGAAATTATATAAAAAGGTTTCCGTATACGGAAGTACGAGCGAAAAGATAGGAGTGAAATGAGAACTTAGAATAGGATGAGTTCACATTTTGAGGTAGCCATATCGCGCATCTAGTGGCCAAATGTTGAGACTTGGTGGGAAACGAGATAGTACACGTAGTTGTATAGCTCGGGGTTGAGTAGTAGTTGGCCGTATAACAGAAGCACAAGGACGTTAAGTCAAAGAAGAAAGGGGTATCCTTGGATTGTGTGTTATCTTTGGTCCCAGTAATATCAGACGGTAATAGTGAAATAGCATAGCTATGTATCGTGGTACGCGATGACGAGAAGATTGATCGGATCTACAGTTTAGTATTCGAATTCTTCGTGCAAAATAACGAATTTTAGTTACGTTAATTTTGAGTCGAGAGAGTATGCCTTTCGGCGTTCATGTAGAAATATTTCCATGTTTGAGTTCCATCTGTTGCTATACGATTTTAACTAGAAATGTTGGTGTGAAGAATCACGCTCAAGGTTCGAACACGGAGAGGTTTAAAGTTTTCCCTTAGTGAGTTAACGAGTTTAAAAGTCGGGTAACACGAGAAAAGTCAGAAATGAATCTTCGGTGATAACAGGCGAGATCTAAGATTTTACGAATACAAGTCTGAGTTGAGAGAGTTTCATGATTACGTGTGGCTTGATTTCGAGATTGATTGTAATGCCTTGACCATTAACATCATGGTCTAGAAAATTTGACTTCGTTTAACAGAAATTCTCACTCGGAGAATTTGGTATAGAGTTGCTCTTTTCTCAAAGTTCGAGCGTAAGATGATGATGTTGTTCGTTTGCCTTCTTTACTTGAATAAGTTAAGATGTCATCTATAAATATGATAACAGATTTGTCTAGATAAGTTGCATACGTGGTTTAGGAGGTTCATGAATACGGACGGAGTCCTAAATAAATCAAACGGTACTAAGAGGGATTTACAACTAACGTTGCGAGCTCGGAAAATGGCTTAGGAGACATCGTCTCCCTTAACCCCCAATTGATGATAACCAGAACGGAGGTCGATTTGGAATACACGGGATCCACGCAAATAATCATGAGGTAATGGATACGAGGAAGAGAGTATTGGTTTCCAACCGAAAGTTACTTAGTTCACAATAATCTATACATAAATGTAGGGCAACAATTTCTCCTTAATGAATAGGTTTTGAGTTCCTTAGTTCTATAGGTGTCGAGTCCAATTTCTTAACGCATATCCTCCGATAAAATTTATAGGCACACAATATTTTCCGTCGGTCACTTAAATCGTCTAAGTAGTATCTGGGGGAAAGAGGTGGAATATAAAGAGCACGAGTCAAATCCTTGGTTATAAAACGTCTAACGGTACTCGAATCGAATAAGTATGAAATATACGGTTTGTTGTGAAGAAACGTACCCGTGACTAGTCCATCATCGTCTCGGGCATCCTAGGTGTCGATGTTGTAAGTTCAACGGCGCGCGTTGGTTTTTGCTTTATTCTTTGGGCATTCATTCCTAAAATGACCCGATTGGCCACATTTGTAGCAAATACTCGGCTTTGGTGCGTCGGGCCCCTTTTGAGTGACGGGGGCGGTACTTCCACAATACTTGGCAATATGACCACTACCTTGGCACCGATGGCAAATTAGCTTGCCACATTCACCAAAATGATGCTTGTGGCATTTGTTGCAAAAAGGTCGTGTCCCGGCATAACTTTTCTTGCCGACGGGGGTGAGAGGTTCCTTGGCAAAGTTGTTGTTGTAGTTGCTCGATTGGGGGGCTTCCCATTTTCTTTTGTTGTCACCCGACTCATCCTCGGCTTTAGGTGCCGGCACTTCAATCTCGTCTACCGTTTCGATCAATTGACGGGCCATATTCAGGGCCTCTTGGTGATTACTGGGTTTGGATGACATTACTCCTTGTTTGATGCTCTTGGGAAGACCATCCATGTAAAGTTCAACCCTTAGAGGTTCGGGGGTCACGAGGTTTGGGCACATCAAGGATAGCTCCGAAAATCGTTGATTATATGCCTTTAGGTCATTCCCGACCGCTTTTAAAGTTCTTAGTTCGTGTTCGAGCTTACGGGTCTCTTCGCGCGGGAAGTATTCGGTGATCATCTTTTTCTTTAAGTCGGCCCATGAGAGAGTGTGAGCTTCATCGATACCCACCGACAGCACATACGTATTCCACCATGTGAGGGCGATACCGGCGAAAGTGTGGGTGGAATATTTGACTTTGTCTTGGTCCCGACAACCGCTTATGCTAAAAACGGCTTCTGTTTGCTCAAACCATCGGGTGAGCACAACCGGTCCTCCGGTCCCATCGAAGGTGTGAGGTTTGCACCCCATGAAAGTTTTGTAGGAGCAACCCTCGTTTGAATTACCGACTCCATGGTTGTTGTGGTTGTGGTTGTTATTGATGTCGGAGGAGATACTAGCCATAGCCGCACCTATGGCGGTGGCTATCATGAGTTGAAAAGCTTGTTCGGAAGTTTCATTACGTGGCCCGCGACGGGGAGGCATTGTTCCTTCAAGACACAAGAATATCGTTGATTAGTATTCTCAATAATACTAATCATGATAGGGAATGATGATGTAGAGAAAATTTTCCTTGACTCGCCTTAAATTCTTTATGTCATAATGTCGGAATGTCCATATGAATCACCGTAATATAATCCCGGAAATTATATTACCCTGATTCTCATGTGCATTTAACATTACCTCATAAAGTCAAGGTGGCGCGTCAACAAAATTTATCAACGTAAGATCAAGATCGAATACGAGTTAGATATGATAGAAGAGTTCGAGTATAGATGCACAAATAGTCAAGTAATTCCTACTTCAGTCTATATGCCAGTTGTAGTCTAGATTCACCTATGTACCCTATGACTCGGGGTGGACACAAATGAACTCTAAATCCCTACAACCAAGGCTCTGATACCACTTGTAGCGACCCCGACAAATCGTCAAGTGACGGCGTCGACTACGTAGGTCCCATTACCTGGTCATAAGTCTTTAAAACAGATGTTTGACCCAAAATATGTCGCATCCATTCAAGTGTAAAGATTATTTCAAAGTTTACAAAGATAATTGACCACAAGTTAAGTTACAACGTTATAAGTACAAATGAAAACTATGCGACACAGTTTAAATAAGTTCAAAAGATGCTCCAAAATGCATGTATACTCGACATCCAAGCAAGTATCAAAAGAGTGCGGAAGCATGTATCACTAAGCATTCAAAACCTGAGAAAACATAGAAGAATCTGTCAACGAAAACGTTGGTGAAATCATAGGTTTAGTAAGTATTAAACGTTGTTTTTGAACCACAAGATTTTGTATTTCCATAACGTAGATTATCCAAAATCATTTGCATTCCAAAAGTTTTGTTATACGCGAGCACTCAATTATCAAAACTTAACCAACGTTACCCCATCACACAGTGCTAGAACCCACACTAAAACACAAAAATATATTTCATCCGCATAACGGTAGCGAACCGTCCGAATGAGGGTTTGTTAAACCCGTATGGCCACACAATATAAGTTCTCGCTTACACCCTGCAAGTGTAACAAATGATAATCGAATTGAGGCATTTTTGTTCTAACTCGCACGTGGAATGTTTGTTTTCACACTTGTGTTCAAAACATAAAAGTAAGTAGTACAAGATGTAACAAAGTATATGTTTTCTCAGCCCACGATTTAAAAGTATAAAAGTTGTTGAAAAGGTGGGACTATGATCTCACCTTGAGCGCGAGAGTTAATAAAGTACTTCAACAAGTAAACGCGTGCAAAGACAAAGCTAGTCTTGACCTAAACATATAGGTTATATCAATATCGGTAAGCACAAACGGTCAAAGATGTTCAATTAGTCCTATGGCTCGTTACGACTCGATTATATTAACATGTGAATCAACTAGTCAAGTTTCATGCAAGTTACAAGTAAATAATCATGTTAGAAAGGTTGCATAAGTATTTGGTTAAGTTTGACAAAAAGTCAAACTTGGTCGGGTCAAAGTCAACGGAAAAGTCAACGGGGTCGGGTTGGGTATCCGACAATTTTTCTAAGTTATATAATCATATATGAGCATGTTGGCCAAGTTTCATGTTAATCGGAGGTCCGTAGTATAGCAAACATTTTACGTCAAAAGATCAAAGCAAACAGCCCATTTTAGTGTATCAGGACGGTGTCCCAAAAATCAGGACGGTGTCCTGATATGAAGAGTGGGACGGCGTCCCAATTGTCAGGACGGCGTCCCAATATGAAGGGTGAGATGGCGTCTAGGAGGTTGGGACGGCGTCCCAAAAGGCTTACAGGTCCTGTTTGCAGAAAACACAAGGCACGAGCCAAACTTCAATCAATCCTAGTTTATGATCCGCAAACAATCAAGACATGTATTTTATATCACCGGAAAGCTCTTTCGACAAGGAACACAACTAGATACATTTCCTAAATCAAATTTATCATTTTAGACAACAAAAATCTCGTCAAAAGTTCGTTAAACGTTCCAAAACAAGGTTTCAAGTTCATCAATTGCAATTCAAGTTTCGGGAATCCAATTTATACATATGATATGCCGTTTTGAAGGTAATGAAACATGTAATACAACTAAACACTTATCAATAACATTAACAAGCATTCAACGCATCAAAAGTTCGTTTTAAGAGTTGTCAAACCCTAACCAAAACCTCAAAATCACTAATCATGTTAATGTAAGGTTTTCATGTCAATCCACACACCAAAACGAAGCTATTGAAGTAACTAACACTTTGAACACACAAACATTAACATCTAAACACATTTCATCATCCAAAATCAAAGATTAAGCATACACTTTTCATTTTCAAGCTAGTTACACCAAAACATCAAGATCGAGCATACAAATCATATATTCATGTTATACACGAGCCATAGACACTAACTAACAACATATCAAGTCAAAAACATGAATTTGAGAAATCTAGAGTTTTAGAAATGTTACCCAAAATCGGTGTAGTTAGTATCAAATCGTAGAGGATGACGAGAGGATTAAGAATATGTAGTCGGATTTGTTGTGAGCTTCCAAGATCAAAATTAGATGATGAATTTTGTGTTTGTGTTCTTGAGAGAAAAGGAAGAAAGAAAAAGAGAAAGAAGATGGTGAAATGAAGTGTGTGGTGGTGAGGAGTCACTAGTTAGCCAAGTTTACCCGAGTGGCGAGATTAGTCCCTCAAGTTTGTTGTCGGGTGCGGGAAATAACCAAACGAATATTTTTAAAACGCAAGTTAACGAGAGATGTTATAATCGAGTAACGGGATTATCATGAACACTAGTTAACGAAGTGCACGAGTATAGGTGACAAAGGATGTTATTTAAAAAAAAAATGACGGTGTTAAAATAATTTAACGGAAAAACGCGGGATGTTACAACATAACCCATCATACTCTGTAATATCCATGACACCTGTCATACAACGACATTGGCCCCACTTTTTATATTTATTTTTTATTTAAAAGATTATTATTATTTATTATTTAAATTTAAAACTTCAAATGGCTAGTTTTTCAACCGTTTTTAACGGCTATATGTATATATATATATACATATATATATATATACATATATATATACATATATATATACACACATATATATATACATATATATATATGTACATACATATATATCTATATATATATATATATCTATATATATATATATATATATATATATATATATATATATATATATATATATTGAGATGACCCGTTCAAATCCATAAGGACGAATACAATAACATATGATTACATTGCGAGGTATTTGACATCTATATGATACATTTTACAAACATTGCATTCGTTTTAAAAGACAAACTTTCATTACATCGAAAGTTGATGGGCATGCATATCATTTCATAATATCCAACTATAAATGACCTAATCTTTCATTTACTTAATCATAATCTTTATTGAACTCAACGACTTGAATGCAACGTCTTTTGAAATATGCCATGACTGACTCCAAGAAATATCTTTAAAATGAGCAAATGTACAGCAGAAGATTTCTTTAATACCTGAGAATAAACATGCTTTCAAGTGTCAACCAAAAGGTTGGTGAGTTCATTAGTTTATCATAAACATTCATTTTCTTCACTTTAATAGACCACAAGATTTCAGATATTTAATTGTACATGTAACCCGAGTACAAAATAGTACGCATAACCTGCGAATTAAAAATCATTCATATGGTGAACACCTGGTAACCGACATTAAAAAATGCATCTAGAATATCCCCAATATACAGGTACACTCATCTGTATATAAAATCGAAGTACTAAAGCATCCGTAAGCCGGATGGGACGTGTCAAAGTCCATAGATCTATCTTCAGGATTCGCGTCAATTTGGGGGTCTGTTCCCAAATTCTTAGGCTACCAAGCTAAAAGGGTGATATCCAGTATAATAATTCAACCATAGAATGTAGTTTCAAGTACTTGTGTCTATTTCGTAAAACAGTTATAAAAGCAGCGCATGTATTCTCAGTCCCAAAAATATATATAAAAAGGGAGTAATGAAACTTACTATATTGTATTTCGTAGTAATTATGCATATGATGGCATTGAACAAGTGAAAGGTTGGCCTCTGTGATGACCCGGAAATTTTTGACCAAATTTAAACTTAATCTTTGTATGATTAATATTTCTGACACGATAAGCAAAGTCTGTAAAACTGAATCTCAAAATTTTTGAACTACTTTCATATATTCAAATACCTTTCGGTTGTTCTTGACGATTCACGAACAATTATATATATATATAGATACATATATATATATACTATAACTTGAAAACGTAACAATGTATTAATCGTTTGATACCGTACATTAAACTTATTGGTTTAAATATTTATTTGAATATATATGAAAAGTTAGAATATTAATTGTATGAATAACTTGCGCCGTATATTTAAAACGTGTTTATGAATGTTGAAAATATATATTAACTTGGTCATAAAAAGATTTGTTATTATATATATATTAACAAATAGCGAGACAATGATTTATAGAAGTAAATGACCAAAACACTCGAAAGTTTAAGATACACTTAGAATGATATAGTTTATTGATAATTTAAGACTATATTTTGACAAAGGTACGAGTCACAAAACGTAAATTGCGAGTTTTCTAAGCGTACGAAAATGCGTTCGAGAAACCGGAACCGGGACATAAGTCGAGTGACAACGTACAAGTCATCGGAATGAAAATTACAAGTCAACTATGCACATGAATTTAATATAATATATAATTAATTATTTAAATTATATATATTATATATATTATATTTAATTATGTCGACAAACAAGAAAACAAAAAATATGTGAGCTGGATCTGACGGCCATGCGATCGCATGAGAAATAGGCATAAAACCCATGCGATCGCATGGGCATCAGATTTCAAAAAGTTGCCTATAAAAGTCCAGTTTCTGCTCGAATTCTTTTACACATATATACTCTATAAGTATTTAATTATTATAATTATTATTATTATTATTATATTATTATTAAGATTATTATTATTATTATTAATCTTAATATTTTTAGTAATATTATACATAAAATATTACGACGAGGTCATGAGCGTGTCACTTTCAAAACAAGCTTCAAACGGGATAGAACTAAGGAAATTATGGGTTATAGCTATGAAGGTTATGGGTAATGTTCATGGGTATTGTTCGCAAGTAAAACCTAGTATTTATCATCTCTGTTGCGTCTACGTACTTTCCTGCAATATTGAATCTCAATATTGATACGTGAGCATTCATATCTTATCTTTTATATATTAATAGTGTATACATGTCTAGTGCTCGAGTATATATTTATACATGCCTGTATGCTAAATTTCGTTGTTAAATAGTTTATAATGAATCACGAATTAAATACATATATTACTGGTAAAAGGTATATGATATACATGTTTTCGGAAAGCTGGTGAAAAATCAACAACTTTTCATTTAGAAATCGTGTAATTTCGATGAACGAATCAAAAGATATGGTCAACTGAATTATAATTGACGTTAATTGGAATTGCTTTTAAATCTGTAATTAATATTTAAACAACCTGTCTATGAGATTGATAAAATACTACTAGCCAAGTAAATGAATCCTTATATAAGCACGTCTCGTTTTGTTGAACAATTGTCAAAATTGACTTTTTGAAATGACTTTTGATAACTTTTGTATGTCGATCTCGAGCATTAGGATTGTGATACACTATAACCCAACCTAGTTTATTCTATATGTATTGACCAACATATGTTCTCTAGGTTGAGATCTACGGTTAATCTTGCATTCCGAGTTACGGTCACTTTTTGATGAATGACCTTATGTGCTGCTAAGGTGAGTTTTATTTGCTCCCTTTTTAAATGCTTTTGCATTATATATTTTTGGGCTGAGAATACATGCACTTTATTTTAAACACAATGGATACAAGTACATACTAAATTCTACACTGAGTTTGAACCGAAAATCCCTTAGCTTTGGTAACTAGTAACTGCCAGTTATAAGAACTGGTGGGCGCGAGTAGTAGTATATGGATCCATAGGGCTTGATATCTCCGTCTGAGCTAGAGCGCTAGCCTTTTAACGGACGTATGCTATTTGAGAAGCGTACACGTTGGTTTGTGTGTATTATTAAGATGATTATGCAAAGGGTAAGTTGCCAGGGTGCTCAATTTAGTAGAATATTTTGATAAACGTTTCGGATGAAACAACTGAAATCTTGTGATCCACCTTTATATACAGATTATGCGAAACACTAAAACTATGAACTCACCTACCTTTGTGTTGACACTTGTTAGCATGTTTATTCTCAGGTTCCCTAGAAGTCTTCCGCTGTTTGCTTATATGTTAGACAAGCTATGTGCATGGAGTCTTACATGGCATATTTATCAAGGAAACGTTGCATTCACCAAATCATCACCATGTATCTTATTTTGACTACATTGTCAACGGAATTACTATTGTAAACTATTATTTACGGTGAATGTCTATATGTAGAAATCATCAGATATCGAAAACCTTTGATTTAAATATTCACTTATGGTGTGCCTTTTCAAAAGAATGCAATGTTTACAAAACGTATCATATAGAGGTCAAATACCTCGCAATGAAATCGATGAATGACGTGTTCGTCCATATGGATTTGGAGCGATCGTCACAGCCTCGGATTCACGAACCTATATTAAGTATAAATATATTTATATATGGTCAATATCTGTTTAACAATTTAGGTCAAGTCGTAGTGTATCACAATCCTAATGCTCGAGATCGATATGCAAAAGTCAACAATAGTCAATTTGACCCAACATGATTTACAAAATCTATACATGTTTATTATATAGCTTAAATATAGTCGTTTTATATATTTAAATATATTTATCAGATTTTATTAGAGTAAATAATACAAGTCATTTATTAATAAATAAAATTTATATATGATAAAAATATACTTTTATATATCTCAAGTAATAAAGTTCACTTAATATCATAAAATATAGTAGTATGTATTATTAATGTAATTATGTTACGTGTGGTAAAAATATCTTTTTATCACATATTTATTTGATAATATTGATAATAATAATAATGATTAAAATTTGTATTATTTTATAATAATAACGATAATGTTATTAAAAGTATTTTAATATAAATAATAATGGTAATAATAATGATGATATTAATAATACTAATAAAATTGATAGTAACGAAAATTTTAAATAAAATGATAGTTTTAAATTCTATACTTTTTAATGATAATATATTCTAATAAAAAAGATAATTTTTAATAATAATAGTAATTTTTAATAGAATGATATTTTTAATAAAAATGATAAAATTTAAATGGTAATTGATAGTATCGATACTTTAATATTACTAAAAATATAATTTATCTTAATAATAATATTTACTATATATAATAATTATCATAATAATAATAATATTAATATGTTATAAAAATAATTCTATCAAAAAGGATAATTTTTAATAACAATAATCCTAATATGATAATAATGATAATATTTTATAATAAAAATGATATTTCTATTAAAAATGATAATTTTAATAAAAGTACTAATTTTAATATCAATGATACATTTAATAATAATAATGATAAAAATAATAAAATGATAGTTTTTATAAAAATATTAATTTTTAATAATAACTATAATTTCAGTTATAATATCAATGTTAATAATTATAATAATAATAATTATAATAATAATAATAATAATAATAATAATAATAATAATAATAATAATAATAATAATAATAATAATAATATTGATTATTAGATAATAATAATAATGACGATAATAACGACAATAACGATAATGATAACGATAACGATAACAATAATAATAATCATTTTAACAATAATACTTAAAATTATAGATAATTCAATTGACGATATCTTTTAATCCGTTAATCGAAATCATACGCTTTCTAAATGAAAAGTTATTAATTTTTCGTCAGCTTTCCAACGACATGCATATCATATACCTTATCTCAGTATCATATGTATCAAATTTGTGATTCATCATAAACTATCTAACGACAATATTAAACATACAAGCATGCATAATCCTATATATTCGAGCACTAGTCAAGGATACACTATTAATATATAAAAGTTAAGTTATGAGTGCTCACGTATCAATATTGTGATTCAATATTGCAGGAAAAGTACGTAGACGCAACGGAGATGATAAACACTAGTTTGACCTCACGAGCATACCTATGAATATTACCCATAACCTCCATAGCTATAACCCATAATTTCCTTAGCTCTATCCCGCTCGAAAAACCCATTTTGAAATAACTCGCTCATGACCTCGTCGTAATATTTTATGTATAATACTAATAATAATATTAATACTATTAATAATAATATTTGGATTAATAATAATAATAATTAATATAAATAATAAAATAAATATGGAGTAATATAGAGATCAGAGAGATTGATCGATATATGAATTATGAATTGAATCCAAAATGCATTCGATATTTAAAGGAATTTTTGGTCTGTGGAGCTCCGCGATCGTGGTACTTTTCAATCATACACCTCCGCAATCACGGAGGTTCCTGTCCTAGTTCACCCATGATTAAAAACGTGGGCTGCGGACAGTTTTTATATTATTATATATATAATATATTTAATTTATATAATTAATTATATATTATATTATATTTACATGCATAGTTATCTTGTAATTTTTGTTCCGATGACTCGTACGTTGTCACTCGACTTATGTCCCGGTTTCGGTTTCTCGAACGAATTTTTGTACGCTTAGAAAACTAGTACATTATGTTTCACGTAATGTACATTTATACATAACTAGACTCAAATCAATGAAAAATAATCCCACTCAAAGTATAACTTATTCATTTGAGTGTTTTGGTCATTTGCTTCTTTAAAACTTTATTTCAATATATATACATATATATATAAAATAGTATTTTTAAATCAAAATGTTTATATATTAAGGTTAATATTATATTTTATCATTTTGTAAAATATATATATATATATATATATATATATATATATATATATATATATATATATATATATATATATATATATATATATATATATTTATATACATATTCATTTAGAAATATTAATTTATATAAATTAGAAATATTTATTTAATAATATAATATTTAGTTTTTCAAATGCTAACTATATTTCAAAGTATAATTTAGATCGTTTACATAATAGAAAATCATTATATCATATAACATTTTCCATTTAAAACTTAACTAGATATAGTTCATTTATGTACTAACGTTTATTTTAATTTCTTAAACGTACTAATTAACATATCTAAATATTAATCGAATCACTAAGTGAGTGTTACTATTGTTTACTTAATTAATTTGAAATCATGTATATTTAATATGTCTAAACACATTTTAAATATACGTTGCAAGTTATTTATATATCCAACTCACGTTATTTAAACAAAGACATTTTAAATAATCCAGTTCTGTTATATCGAAAAATGTTTTCGTTCATTTGAAACTAAATCAATCAATTATTATGAAATTTAGTCTTCCACTAACTTTTGTCTAATTCTCGGTATTTGACACTTTGTTCTCAATGGTAGATTACTTTACTAATTAATCCGAATACCTTTAAAAAGAAATGATTTCTTAAATCAACGTGGACCTCATAACAGAGACCCGTAATCATAATCATAATCATAATGTATCTGATAATTCAATCATTTGATATTATCTTTTAATTCCTTCGATAAATACGTTAAACATATATTGGAATAAATACGTTCATGTAAAGTATTATACATCTAATACTTTGTTAACGTTTTCAAGTTATAATATATACATATAGATCAGTGTTGTAAATCTCCAGAGATCTCCCCCGAGATCTCATTTTTAGAAGCCAACCGAAACGAGATGTTCATCTCCCGAGATTTCTTGGTCAACGAGGTCAAATTTAGTCAAAGTCATGATTTCTCGAATTTTCTTGCTAATTTGTAAGATTTTCTTGTAAAATTCGTAATTTCTAAGATTTTCTCACTCATTTCTCTGATATTTTTGTAAAATCTCATAAAAATGTATATAAATATACATATATTTATGTTTTTATGTATATTTTTATTAAAAAAACTATAAAGTCAACGTAAGTCGACGTCCGAGATCTCCCCGAGATTATTCCGAGATGCCGAGATCTCCCTAAAAAAGTCCAAACGAGATCTCCCCGAGATCCGAATTCTTCAACCTTGATATAGATATATACATATATAATCATATTCATTTTTATAATGGTTCGTGAATCGTCGGAATTTGGTCGAGGTCAAATGAATGTATGAACACAGTTTAAAATTTTTGAAATTCAACTTAACAAACTTTGCTTATCGTGTCGGAGTAATATAAAGATAAAGTTTAAATTTGGTTGGAAATTTCCGGGTTGTCACAGTACCTACCCGTTAAAGAAATTTCGTCCCCGAAATTTGATCGAGATCGTCATGGGTAACAATAAGAATGTTTTCATGACAATTATGAGTTGATAAATAGAATTTTTATCATCATTGAGTAATATGAATAAAACAATCCGTTTATGTGAAGAGTATGAGTGAAGTTATCACAAAAGAGTGAAATAAGTAAATGTAGGTTAGTTTTAACCGGTGACATAGTCACGGTTGATTTCCGGAATTCAAGGAATATAGAGAAAATCTTCGTAATAAGATTTGGTTCTTCGGTAATTAAGGAAATTAGGATCCGCTTTGATTAAATGCGATAATATGTTTTGATTGCCGTGTAGGATATTTTACTATATATCCCCCCTCTTCGTTTTCTTATTCCCACAGCTCACTCCTTCTATTCTTCCTACCTCAATTCATACTTTAAAACATTCATCAATATGCTCCATCCCGTTCTGATCCTTGATATACTCCTAACTTTCATATCTGTCATTCTTCTCTTTCATCTGCCACCGGAGGATTCTTATTTATTTTTACTATTACCTTGGGGTTATAGTAATTTTAATTCTCCCGTGCCTTTATGTGGCAATACGTATTGATATGCACGGTTTGTAATTTATGTATTTTTGTCAAGCTTTATATTTTCTTTTATATTCAAGAGTTTCATACTTTTGTCTCCTCTTCCCGACTTCAAGTCAAGCGATTAATGGTCCAGAATTTGTAGGTATGGATTTTGAAATGAACATAGTTAATGTTCTAAGAAGAAAATTATAATGGCACGATCTTGATTTGGCAAATTACCAGAATACCTCGGAAAAGACCGAATCATCAAGAAAAATATTTTCTTGATATGTTTAGAGTTTAAGTAGAATTCAAGAGTCATGTAACATGGCACATGATGACGTTATGATCTGTGAATCATCACGTTCCATTAGAAACTCAGCATGACTAACTGTAATATAATCACGTTGATCAAGTGTCATTATATTATACTAATTCATGCTTCAGTTCCTAACACTACTTCAAAAACATTCATATTTTAAACTCGAAAGTTTCAGAATTTAGAAACTAAAATAGTTTCTTTTATGATGTAACGCAGAGAGCGTGGAGAGATAAATTATTTCAGATACTTATGAAAATATCTTCAGAAACATCGAAGATATTTATAATGAAATATATGATGATATCTTATAATATCTAAGATAAGAGGATGATGAAGAATATTGTCCGCAAGGGTTTTGAGTAAGGAGTAAGGTATTCGCTAAAGACTTCAGCAGACTCTGAATCATTTGGATTCTTTAAAGGCAGATTTAGTCTTTGTGATTTGTCCACAACCTCATTCATGGTTTGCTCAATCTGTTTTTCCAATTCCAACCTTCTCTTTTTCTGAGCTTTGCCAACACACTATTCTTTATCATCAAACTTTTGACTGTTACGGTTGTCTACAGTTTTTGCTGCTTCATTCCGCTTTTTCAAAAATTCGGAGATCTAATTCGTAGATTGAGGTGTTTGTTAGAAACTTCACATTCGAAGTATGTAAGTCTAGGAGATGGACGTTATATGTGTATATATAACTGTTGGCGTAAAATTGCTGTGAAAATCAAAGTCTAGGAGATGGACGTTATATGTGTATATATAACTGTTGGCGTAAAATTGTTGCAAAAATCAAAATACTGATTGCTAATTTCCAGTAGTTGGTATGACAATTATTGTTACACGTTGTAGATGAGTACTTGATAGAGTTTCAATGAATAAGTATTGTGATTTTTCGGAGAGGCTTAAAGATCAATGAAGTTGTTAATAAGTTTACTGCTAATGTGGCGAGATATGAAAGGTTCCCCGGTAACAATGATGAAGGGGTAATCATTATAATAAGGCTGTTTCAACTAATAAGTCGAAGTTGACTTGCTGGAGCTGTGACAAAACTGGCTAATTTGAAAAGAAATCGCAAAGTTATTTTTGCTAATAAATGCCAAAGGGTCTGACACGGATACGTGTTAAACTATGACTTTGGTTTCGAGAGCTTTTCAGGTGCAAGACTATGGTTAATATGTGGTTGGATCATCATCTCGATTGTTCATTATTTGAAGTGTCTTCAGGAATTTCGAAGGGTTTGAACACAGTTTTTGATCGTTAATATACATATAATGTGCTAGGATTTTTAATGATACAAATATTTTTCTGGGTCCTATGTACAGAAATGATGTTTTAGCACAGCTTTGAAGTCAAAGTATAGTTTTAAAAGATGTAAGAATCTAAGAGTGATGTCTTCTGTTAAATCTTGACTTGGATTTTGATTTGTCAAAATTAGAATACGTAATCAAATTTGGATGAGAATGGTTGTTTTGATTTTTATAAAAGAATGTACATCGTTGTGAAAGTAGTGAGTATAGTTGGTGATTGCTGAATCAGATTCAAGGAATGTAACATATTAATTGTGAATTTATATATATCTCTCGGGTATTACCTACCCGTTAAAAAAAATTCACAATTAATTTTTTTGTACAAAAGAATTTTATTACAGTCTTTATGAAAATATATATGTGTATATTTTCTTCTGACGTAATATAGATTTAATGAGTTAATATTAAATTAAACTCATTTGGTTGGAACTAGAATTAAATAATTCCTAAAACCTTAGAAATTACGTAATCTTTGCTGAATAATTTGTAAATGAAATTTTTGAATCAATACTTCGTTATTTGTCGATGAATGAGGTTGGTGTTCGTGAACTTCGCAAAACACGAATGATGATTTCTATAAAGTTTCGAGTATATCGAAAATGAAAGTGTAAAACCAAACATGTATTTGAATAATACACTTGATTCATTATGAAATGGAATCTATTAAGTTGAAGCAGGGATTATAGTTACCGATCGTTAAGTTATTAACGAAGGATGTACATTATAGCATATTACTAATATGAATTAACCGAGTAGTATCTACCCTTGAGAATTCACACGTAATAGCTTAGTACGAAAAGATTTATTTTGACTTCAAAATTCTTATATATAAAATATACGTATAAATTCTTCAGTAGGAATGAGTTAATACTTCATAACTCATTGATACAATATACGCGTTGTTGATTTGTGATGATGTTGGTGATTATGGAATTAGCAAAGCTTGTAGTGCTACAGGTTTTGCAGGTGTTGGTGATACTGATGGTGATGCTGGTGGTACTACCGGTGGCGCTTGTATAACAAGTCTAGCTTGTAAATCACGCACCCTTCTTATCAGGGTTTCTACTCTTCCTTCTATCATTTCTTTCCACTCATCTGATTTATAGTTAAGACTAGAATAGATAATCTCTAAGACTTTAGAGATTACATAATTACCACAGAATGTTTCTCCAATCAAGTTATGAATCAATATTTCATCGGTTATTGTTGTTGGTGTGACAACTCGGAAAATTCCAACCAAATTTAAACTTTATCTTTATATTATTCCGACACGATAAGCAAAGTTTGTTAAGTTAAATCTCAAGAATTTTAAACTGTGTTCATACATTCATTATAACCTCGACCAAAATTTCGACGATTCACGAACCATTATATATAAATAGATATGTATATATATGTATATATATATTATAACTTGAGAATATTAATAAAGTATTAAACGTATAATACTTTACACGAATGTATTTGTTTCAATATGTTTATCAATGGAATTAGAAGATAATATCAAATGATTGATTTATCAGATACATTGTGATATGAATACGGGTCCATGTTATGAGGTCCACTGTGATTTAAGAAATCTATTCTTTTTGACAACATTCGGAAAATGGTAAAGTGATTTATAAGTAAGAACGTGGAGTGTAAATAACTTAGATGTTGGATATCGACAAGTTTAGTAACTCGACATTTTTCATTAAGATGATTTCATACGTTTATTTAACCTTTGGACTTTATCCCATGCTTCACCTGTTGGGATTTAACAAGTTTCATAATACTTAAAACCTTTTAAGAATCAAATAAAAGCGAAAGCATGTTCATATTATCATTTAAAACTTGTATACCTTTAACCAATTAAAGTTAAATCCCAATTAGGATCAAGTTGTGAAACATACTTACAAACTACAAGTAAGAAAAGTGTTTATACCTTCTCCTAGCTTGTTGATAGATGATGATGAAGATGATGATGAATGGAGCTCCAAAACAATGAAACCTCAAGTAGTTATACCCCAAACTATGCACCAACACCCTTGTACTTTGGTTAGGATTTATTTACACTTGAATTAAACTTGCATAAACTAAAATTAGAACCCTCTTTAGGACCCTAACAGCCCACGGCATTCAGCAGCTCCCAAGGGACTGTTTTTCAGTTTTTTTGCTATATCACTTGATTTGTTTGCATGTGTGTGTTGCTTCTAGTCAAGGGACATGCATATATGGAATTGTGTTATTGAAAGCATCAAAGAATAAGCATGGGTGAAGTCCTTGGAGTCCCAAAAACTGCCTATTACTTAAGTATATAATAAGATTTATAAAACTTGTTATAAGTTATATAAAACTTGTTATAAATATAATGCATTTGTTAAGATACTTTTATTTTATAAACCATTTTATAAAATATAACACAACATAATTATTTAAACCTATAAATAATTAAATATAAATTATCCAAATAATTTATCCCAAGTGAAAATATTTTAGAAACCTGATTTTCTAAAATCCAAGTGTCGCGTATTTATTTAACGAACCAATCGTTAAGATTAAATACGTATAAGGTGTCGGTAAGCTTGTTATTGGGTATGACCCGAATTGGATCATAACATGTTAGCCACATTAATTTAATATGTCTCTCGGGCATACGAAAAACCTTCAATCTCCCACTTGCACGAGAAACATAAGAAATTAATGCAAGTGATGGATACCACCTAACGACCGTCCATCACCCCCAATATGTTATGACTTTGTGCCATTCAATAACATCATCCCTTTCGAGTTCCCATCTCGAATATGAATAGGTGAATCTTTTCATTATATCCTTTCATCCTAGATGTCATGTTAAATCCAAGAGATATAGAGTGATCACTCTCTTCTAGATTTAACTTTTCAGGCCTTAAACATCTGTATCTCAACGAATAAGAGGGACAAATTCCATCTTGACTACATACGTCCTAGATATATACCTTGCATTATACCTGAGCTCTTCCTTATGAACTACCATATTTCAGAATAGCGAAGGAAAGAATCAAGGCATAATACTTAGTGAATATCCGAACCCAATATGTATCTCAGGTCAGAGGATACAATGATATTCGCCTTTACTCAAGACTACATGTGATCAACCACAAAGGCTCCATTTAGTAAATCTTGAGGGCGGGTCTTCCAATATTTGTATCCCACAAATATCTATGAACCTTGGTTGCAACCTTGCCCCACATTCAGTCCGTGAATGTATACCAATCCAAGTTCATAATAGTCTAAACCTCACACTTGTTCCCACAAATGTGATCAACTACGGAATTTAGAATAATTGCTTATTCATGGATAAAATATGCAAAATAGGAACTTAACTCAAAATAAATTAAACCATAATAATATTAATGAGTTTGAACAATTTCGTTCCGTTACAATACTTAAAACAGATCATGACCAATCACTAGAATATCGAAGCCCTAATGCACAAACATGTCCAGTATGTTTTGCTCCATGTAAGAGCTTCGTGAGAGGATCCGCTATATTAAGATCTGTGTGAACTTTACGAATACATATCTTTCCTTTTTCAACTTCATCCCTTATGTAGTTGAATCTCCGCTCAATGTGACGGGTCTTTTGGTGAGCACGAGGTTCCTTGATTTGAGCAATCGCACCCTCGTTGTCACAAAAGATCTCAAGAGGGTCCTGAATGGAAGGGACTACTCCTAAGTCGTCGATGAATTTCTTCATCCATGCAGCTTCCTGAGCTGCCAATGATGCGGCGATGTACTCCGACTCTGTAGTGGATAAAGCAATAACATCCTGTTTTGAACTCTTCCAAGAGACTGCACCTCCATTTAACGTGAAGACATAACCGGATTGTGATCGAGAATCATCTCGATCAGTTTGGAAACTCGCGTCCACGTAACCTTTTACAGCAAGTTCCTCCTCACCAGACCCATATATTAGAAACATATCCTTAGTCCTCCTAAGGTATTTCAATATAATTTTAACAGCAATCCAATGACTGTTTCCTGGGTTATTCTGGTATCTGCTTGTCAGGCTAAGAGCGCATGACACATCCGGTCTAGTACATATCATTGCATACATGATTGACCCAATGGCAGACGCATATGGGACTTTCTTCATTCTCTCTTGTTCATCTTTCGTGGTGGGGCACTGAGATGAACTAAGGAGTGTTCCTCTTTGAATAGGTACCAAACCTTTCTTAGAGTTCTCCATCTTGAACCTTTTCAAGATCTTTTCAATGTATGCACTTTGATTCAAACCTATCAGTTTCTTGGATCTATCCCTGTAGATCCCAATCCCTAAAACGTATTGTGCTTCTCCAAGATCCTTAATGGAGAAGCATTTACTTAGCCAAGTTTTAACTCTTTGCATTGCCGGAATATCATTTCCAAATAACAATATATCATCCACATATAGTACAAGGAACATGATAGTGCTCCCACTAGCTTTCTTATATACACAAGCTTCATCACCATTTTTAATGAAGCCAAATTTCACGACTTCCTCATTAAAACGATGATTCCACATTCTAGATGCTTGTTTCAATCCGTAGATTGACTTCTTTAACTTGCATACCTTTTTAGGATATTTTGGATCAAAAAAACCCTCAGGCTGAACCATATAGACATCTTCCTCAAGATGTCCGTTTAGGAAAGCGGTCTTGACATCCATCTGCCATATTTCATAATCATAATGAGCAGCAATGGCAAGTAATATCCTAATAGACTTTAGCATCACCACAGGCGAAAAAGTTTCATCATAGTCAATCCCTTGAGTTTGAGTGAAACCTTTTGCTACAAGTCTAGCTTTATATGTATCCAAGTTTCCATGTATGTCGGTTTTCATTTTGAAAAGCCATTTACAATCAACTAGCCTTGAGCCAGCAGGTTGTGTAACAAGTTCCCAAACTTGGTTGTCATACATGGATTGCATCTCAGCGTTCATGGCTTCCTGCCATTTATCTTTATCAATCCTTGATAAAGCATCTTGGTAGTTTATTGGTTCATCCAAATCAACCACATATTAACCATCCATGAGAAATCCATATCTCTCAGGAGGATTACTAATCCTACCAGATCTGCGAACGTCTTGTGTATTTTGATCATCCATTTGATCATCCTCAACATTTTCATGTTGAGTGCTAGTGTTAACCAATTGTGTATCATCTACTTGATCTTGAACCTCCTCAAGATCTATCTTCCTTTCACTATTTCCTTCCATTAGGAACTTAGTTTCAAGGAATTCCACCTTCCGAGCAACAAATACATTCTGCTCGGATGGATCATAGAAATAATATCCCATATCATTCTTGGGATATCCTATGAAGATACACTTCGTGGATCTAGCATTCAACTTATTAGGGACGTAACGCTTAGGGTAAGCTTCACATCCCCATACCTTTAAGTATGATAGAGATGGAGGTTTTACAAACCACATCTCATGAGGTGTTCGTTCCACTTTCTTGGTTGGGGCCATATTTAAAATACGAGCCGCGGAGCATAGACAATAACCCCAAAATGATAGAGGTAACGAGCTTCTAGCCATCATAGATCGAACCATATCCATTAGGGTTCGGTTCCTCCTTTCGGAAACTCCATTTAGTTGGGGTGTTCCAGGAGGAGTGAGTTGCGAGATAATCCCACAACTTCTAAGATGATCTTGGAAAGCATCGCTTAGGTATTCACCTCCTCTATCGGTACGAAGTACCTTAATTGTCCTATTGAGTTGATTTTGTACTTCGTTTTGATATTCTTTGAATGCTTCAAACGTTTCGTCCTTGTGTCTTAATAAGTAGACATATCCGAAATGACTAAAGTCATCAATGAAAGTAACAAAGTATCTTTCACCATTCCTAGTCATGGGTTTAAAGGGTCCACATACATCCGAATGTATTAATCCCAATAAATCTTTAGCCCTTTCATAAGTCCCTTTGAAAGGTGCTTTAGTCATCTTGCCTTGTAAACAAGATTCACATACATCAAACGAATCCATTTCATTTGATTTCAAAAGTCCATTCTTTTGAAGTGTATGCATTCGGTTCTTGTTTATGTGACCAAGGCGACAATGCCGTAAATAGGAATCACTCAAATCCCTTTTGAGTTTCATGGTGCTAGTATGGTATATAGAGCTCGATGATGCGTCATCATGAACCAATTCATAAATTCCATTTGAAGGCGAAGCCTTGAAATAGAATACATTATCATTAGAAACATGAATATCATCATCAATAAAATTAACAACGTAACCACATTGTTTTAAGCGAGAAATAGAAATAATGTTTCTACACAAATCCGGAGCATACAAAACATTTTCTAAAATAAGTTCCAATCCGCTTGGAAGCTTCAAAATAAAATCTCCTTGAGCTTTAACATGCACCTTTGCACCATTGCCCATATAGAGACTTGATGTTCCCGCCTTATGATCACTTCTTTTGAACCCCTGCAAAGAATTGCAAATATGAGTTCCACATCCAGTGTCTAATACCCATGTATTAGAAGAAGTAATACTAAGCTCTATATATACCATATATATATTACCTGAGGTTTGCCCCACATCCCTCTTTTCCTTCAACTCCTTAAGGTAGACCGGGCAGTTTCGTTTCCAGTGACCCATTTCACCGCAACCGAAGCACGGGTCTTCCTTGGGGTTTGCTTGTCCGGCAACCTTTTGTTTCTTGTTCTTGTTTTTGGTTGGGGTAACCATCCTCCCCTTTCCCTTGCCATGATGGGCGGGTCCTTTCCTCTTAGCCGCCTTAGGCTTAGAGGTGTTGTTGCCTTTGGACCCACCATCATTGATCACTAGCACGGGTGAAGCCCTTTTACCCATGCTAGTTTCGGCCGTCCTTAACATACCATGAAGCTCACCAATGGTCTTATCCATCCCATTCATATTGTAATTAATTACAAATTGGTCAAACTTCTTTGACAAGGAGTTTAGGATAAGATCGGTGGCTAGCTCATTGGATATGTTGAGATTGAGACGGTTAGCGCGATCAATGAGGCTTTTCATTTTGAGAACATAAGATGAGACGGATTGGGTGTCATCCATACGACATGCATGTAGCGCTCGAACCGTTTTGAAGCGCTCGACACGTGCTTGTTGAAGGAACATCTCCTTCAATTGTGTAATCATGTCATATGCACTATGATGTTCGAAATCCTTCTGGAGTTCGGGTATCATAGTCCCAAGCATTAGGCAAGCGACTTGCACCGAATCGGCGCAATACTTGTCATAATAAGCCATGCCCTCTAGATCTTCCTCATCCGGTTGGTCGGGAATAGGGTCCTCCAACACATGCGCTTTATCCTCAAGTTTGAGGACAATCCTAAGATTACGGAACCAATCCATAAAGTTCGTATGGTTGAGTTTGTCTTTCTCGAGGAGAGACCTTAACGATAGGTTGTTTAGGTTAAGTGGTGCATTTTGCATGTTGTTGTTGTTATTGGCGGCCATCTACAAAATTCAACAAAGTTCTTTTAAGTATCGATTTTAAATTTAATAAACAATACCCTTTTATTTTTAATTGTTTTATTAAATCTTAGAATCCAACGGTAAATCAAATTTCGGTTAGGTGACCTTTATCCCGTCATTTGATTTAGCTAGGTAGTCATTTATGTGACAATTGTAATCCTTTTGCAACTTCTAAGTTATGGGATCATGCAATCCTTTTGCATGGCATATTTATCCCATCAACGCCTATTTGTTCCTCATGCTTCGGTGACCCTAAGTTCATGATTCCTAAATCAAGTCGTCCTACTTGTGCAAACATGTAAAATTAACATACAAGTGGTTAGGTGACCTTTATCCCACAAGCATGCGAATTTTACCTTAAGCATATTAGTTAGTTCATAATGGTTAGGTGACCTTTATCCCATTATGAGTTCCCTACTATGTTCAAGTGTTCCTACAAAAGGATGGCGTTAAACTTGTTTACCTTGTTTTAGTTAAGGGATTTTAAGTTTTCATTAATTCTAGTTTGAGAAAACTTTTATGCCATACACTAACATGCATTTAGTGTATGGTTCTTATGAAAATCCATTTTCATGTCTATAAACCATTTTATATATATGATCCTAATCATGATCTTAATAACCGTTTATTAATGTCCTTTTAGCCATTTTTAATTCAACCAATTAAATTGTCGTTTTGCATGTCGTTAATTAATGTATAATTTAACCAATTAAATTGCCATTTTGCTTGTTGTTAACTTGTGTGATTAACTTGTAGCATACAAACATACAATCCACAATCATACAATAAACAACCATGCATGCAAAACAAATATGTTCACAATCAAGCCATTTTGGTAGACATTTGTTTAGCCGAAAACAAATGCCACCGGATAAGGGGTAATTACACAAAGTAGGAGATTTCAAATCTCCCACTTAACCTTGCATCCAAATGCTTCTTCATGTGTTCTTCAAGTCTTCATCATTCTTCATCATTTTACAAAATATATCCTAATACATTTTGTCTAAAAAATGAAATTACAACCTAATCTATTTTACATACCAAATATAAAATAAATTACATAACCAAATGAATTATTACATGCCAAATGAATAAATATTATTACAAACCAATTGAATAAATATCAATCAACTATGCATGCAACCAAACACAAGGTCAAGGCTTAGATTGTGAACTTTAACTACATAAGAGATAGGCAATACAGAATCACAAGTGATTGGCAGTACAGAATCACAAGTGATCGGCAGTACAGAATCACAAGTGATTGGCAGTACAGAATCACAAGTGATCGGCAGTACAGAATCACAAGTGATAGGCAGTACAGAATCACAAGTGATTGGCAGTACAGAATCACAAGTGATTGGAAACACAGAATCACAAGTGATCTGCAAACACAGAATCACAAGTGATCTGCAACACAGAATCACAAGTGATTGGCAATACAGAATCACAAGTGATTTTGGCCAAAATGACAAAACACCCAAAACCGAAAATTTTACATTCTACTTCATGCATGTTCATAGAATGCAAAATTATAGTGGGTTTAATAACCATCTCGAAGCATATTTCAACAACTTCGGCTCTAGATACCATTGTTGGGATTTAACAAGTTTCATAATACTTAAAACCTTTTAAGAATCAAATAAAAGCGGAAGCATGTTCATATTATCATTTAAAACTTGTATACCTTTAACCAATTAAAGTTAAATCCCAATTAGGATCAAGTTGTGAAACATACTTACAAACTACAAGTAAGAAAAGTGTTTATACCTTCTCCTAGCTTGTTGATAGATGATGATGAAGATGATGATGAATGGAGCTCCAAAACAATGAAACCTCAAGTAGTTATACCCCAAACTATGCACCAACACCCTTGTACTTTGGTTAGGATTTATTTACACTTGAATTAAACTTGCATAAACTAAAATTAGAACCCTCTTTAGGACCCTAACAGCCCACGGCATTCAGCAGCTCCCAAGGGACTGTTTTTCAGTTTTTTTGCTATATCACTTGATTTGTTTGCATGTGTGTGTTGCTTCTAGTCAAGGGACATGCATATATGGAATTATGTTATTGAAAGCATCAAAGAATAAGCATGGGTGAAGTCCTTGGAGTCCTAAAAACTGCCTATTACTTAAGTATATAATAAGATTTATAAAACTTGTTATAAGTTATATAAAACTTGTTATAAATATAATGCATTTGTTAAGATACTTTTATTTTATAAACCATTTTATAAAATATAACACAACAGAATTATTTAAACCTATAAATAATTAAATATAAATTATCCAAATAATTTATCCCAAGTGAAAATATTTTAGAAACCCGATTTTCTAAAATCCAAGTGTCGCGTATTTATTTAACGAACCAATCGTTAAGATTAAATACGTATAAGGTGTCGGTAAGCTTGTTATTGGGTATGACCCGACTTGGATCATAACATGTTAGCCACATTAATTTAATATGTCTCTCGGGCATACGAAAAACCTTCATCACCAACATACTGTAATTTAAAAACTTGAAACCTATTATGAATATATATGATTCTACTTTTCTAAAATATTTTATGATATAACGATTTCCATTATTTTAACCTTTAAACAAAATGATTCTTAAATATATTTACTTTTGGAAAACAAAATTATCATATTTATTTGATTTAGTTTTAAACGTACAAAAACGTTTTCAGTTTAAAATTTTTTTATTATTAAAACGTATATAACTTTTATAAATATCTAGAACCACTTTTGACAACTCATTACTTAACCAGCACGATAAAGATAACGATATTTATATTTTATTTTATTAATTATATATAACGATTTAAATTAATATTATATATATTTATACGCATATTATACGTACATAGTTTTATACTTTTACTATACTTAAACTTTAATAATTCACTTTAATAATTCATACTTTATTTTATACGCGTATTAACCTTTACTTTATTTTTACTTTACTTTAACTTTAATAATTCACTTTAATAATTCATACTTTAATAATTCACTTTAATAATTTATACTTTAATAATTCATACTTTAATAATTCACTTTAATAATTCATACTTTAATAATTTACTTTAATAATTCATACTTTAATAATTCACTTTAATAATTTAAAAATATATTATAAATAGAATTCAATATGTTACATTATTTCATAATAAAATATCATTGTTAATATGAAACATTATTATTATTATTATTATTATTATTATTATTATTATTATTATTATTATTATTATTATTATTATTATTATTATTATTATTATTATTATCATTTTAGTACTATTATTAATAAAAATTATCATTTTATCATTTTTAGAAAATATAATTATTGTTATTTTTATTAGTAGAATAATAATAATTATTACAAAATAATACAACTTTTACTTACTATTATTATTATCAATATTATTTTATCAAATAAATATGTGATACAAAGATATTTTACTACGTATAATATAATTACATTAATAATACCTATCATATTATTTTTATGATATTAAATGAACTTTATAAATTTTATTACTTAAGATATATAAAAGTATATTTTTATTATATAAATATTAATATAAAATTTTATTTATTAATAAAAGAACTATATTATTTACTTTAATAAAATCTGTTAAAAATATTTAAATATATAAAATGACTATATTTAAACTATATAATAATCATGTATAAATTTTGGAAGACATTTTGGTCAATATAACTTTTATTGACTTTTGCGTATTTAGTCTCGAGCATTAGGATTGTGATACACTACGACTTGACCTAAATTGTTAGACAGATATTGATCAAACATATAAATATATATAATTAATATAGGTTCGTGAATCCGAGGCCAACCTTTCACTTGTTCAATGCCATCATATGCTTAATTACTACGAAATACAATATTGTGAGTTTCATTTGCTCCCTTTTTAAATGCTTTTGCAATATATATTTTTGGGCTGAGAATACTTGCGCTGCTTTTATAAATGTTTGATGAAATAGACACAAGTAATTGAAACTACATTCTATGGTTGGAATATCGAAATTGAATATCGCCCCTTCAAGTCTGGTAACCTAAGAATTAGGGAAATGGCCCCTAATTGACGCGAATCCTAAAGATAGATCTATGGGCCTAACAAACCCCATTCTGGAATTTGGAATGCTTTAGTACTTCGATTTAAATGGTGATTGCGATTGCCAATATTTATGGCATACTTGCGATTATGCGGGCGATATTCTATATGCATTATGTTAATGTCGGTTATCAGGTGTCCATCATATGAATGATTTTTGTGCACTTGCGAGTGTAATGAGATTTATGGAAAAATGAGAATCTTGTGGTCTATTATATAAATGGGAAATGATTGATTATGATAAACTAATGAACTCACTAACCTTTTAGTTGACACTTTAAAGCATGTTTATTCTCAGGTATTAAGGAAATCTTCCGCTGTGCATTAGCTCATTTTAAGGATATTACTTGGAGTCATTCATGACATATTTCGAAAGACGTTGCATTCGAGTTGTTGAGTTCATCAAGATTATTATTATGTCAATTATAGTTGGATGTATTATGAAATGGTATGCATGCCGTCAACTTTCGATGTAAAGAAAGTTTGTCTTTTGAAAACGAATGCAATGTTTGTAAAATGTATCATATAGAGGTCAAATAACTCGCGATGTAATCAACTATTGTGAATCATTTATAATGTATATGAATGGGTCCTTTCAGTCGGTATTAGAGCGGTGGTCTTAGCGAACCAGGTCTGCATTAGTGTGTCTAACTGATAGTCGTTAGGATGCATTAGTGAGTCTGGACTTCGACCGTGTCTGCATGTCAAAAGTTTTGCTTATCATTTTTGTCGGAAATCGCCGGCTTATCATTCTTAGTCTAGACACGTCTTACTGCATTGATTGCATGAATAGTATATAGACAAAATTCATATCTTAGTGTATCTGTTACTGTAAACTTTTCCTGACATATCCTGTAAATTCCTCCGTAATCTACAAAATCTTTTGCGCTATATATATAGATATTCTATGTAATTAGAATACCACCCGATAGCCGGAAAATCATTTCATATCAAAAAATCCTTTATTTAATCTAACGAAATAGAATTCGTCATTAGTTCAAGTCCCTCGAATTCCGATATGGAATCCCACTCAAGCTCCGAAAGCAGTGTGACTGGAATGGATTAACCAATCAGCCATCATCTATTTTGGATGAATTGGGGATGGGTTCGTAGCCTCCTCAATCATTGGAGACAAGAAGAATGCGATCCTTTCCATCCACCACATTGCCCTCTTGGCGAAGAACCTGAAGCACTTACCGGCGAACCTGTCCAAAACACCATTTTCTCTCTCATTTCCAGAGTATCTCGTCACGATTATATACTACATCAAATTCTAGATTTTATTTATCCGCTCGTCCGAACCAACAACCACCCCGGTGTAATAGAAGAAGTCAACGAGCTTCGCGCTCGGGTAGTGGCTTTGGAGAATATGGTGCAAAGGTTAAAAACACCAGCAGCAGCACCAGCAGCATAACCAGTACTGCCATCATCAACGCCAACAGTACCATTACACCCCCAACCACAACCGCGTCGTAAACCTCAACTTTACAATCTGTCCCACGAGCACCAATGTCATACGCCCTGTAGATACCAAGGAATACCAACAACAACAAACGATGAAGTGTTGATTCATAACTTCATTGGAGAAACACTCCGCGGCGATTATGTAATCTCTAAAGTCTTAGAGATTATCTATTCTAATCCTAACCATAAATCAGATGAGTGAATCGAAATGATAGAAGGAAGAGTAAAAACCCTGACAAGAATGATGCGTGATTTATAAGCTAGACTTGTTTTACCAACAGCATCAACAGTATCGTAGCATCACCATCACAGTCAGCGCCGTCAGTGTCATCAAAATCAGCAGCACCTATAACATCACAAACTCCGTCAGTTCAAGAATCACTGTGGACATCATTACGAATCAATAACGCGTATATTGTATCAACGAGTTATAAAGTATTAACTCACTCCCTCTGAAGAAATTATATGTATATTTTATATATATATAAATTTTGAGATCAAAATAAATCTTTCCATACTAAGCTATTATGTGTGAATCTTAACTACTCGGTTAATTCATATTACTAATATGCAATGAGGTACGTCCTTCGTTCGCAACTTAACCATCGTTAGCTACAATTTCTGTCTCAATTCAATAAATTCCAACTCATAATAAACCAAGTGTATTATTTTAATATATGTTTGATTTTACACTTTCATCATCGATGTACTCGAAACTTTCCAAATAACATCATTCGTACCTGGCGAAGTTCACAAGAATTTCACAAAAACCAGCATCATGTATCAACAAATAACGAAGTATTGATTCACAATATTATTGAAGAAATACTTATGTAATTTCTAAAGTTTTAGGGATTACTCAATTCTAGTTTCAACCATAAATCAGATGAGTTTAATTTAATATTAACTCATTAAATCTATGTTACATCTAAAGAAAATATACACATATATATTTTCGTAAAGACTGTAATAAAATTCTTTTGTACAAAATATTAATTGTGAAATTTTTTTAACGGGTAGGTAATACCCGAGAGATATATAAATTCACAATTAATATGGTACATTCTTCGAATCCGATTCAGCAATCAACAACTATACACACTATTTTCTCAACAATATACATTCTTTTATAAAAATCAAAACAACCATACTCGTTCA
Organism: Rutidosis leptorrhynchoides; assembly: GCF_046630445.1. Classification (NCBI taxonomy): domain Eukaryota; kingdom Viridiplantae; phylum Streptophyta; class Magnoliopsida; order Asterales; family Asteraceae; genus Rutidosis; species Rutidosis leptorrhynchoides. The sequence continues at coordinate 450,317,236 of NC_092335.1, forward strand.
AATTCAATTACATATGCTGATCCTGAAATCGCAGAATTCAATTTGAAATATAACTGTGACAACCCGAAAATTTCCGACCAAATTTAAACTTTAATCTTATATGATTTCGACATTATAAGCAAAGTTTGTAAAGTTGAGTCTCTAAATTTTTGAAACTGTTTACATGAAACCATTTGACCTTTGACTATTGCCGACGATTCACGAACAATTGTGTGTAAATAGATTCTATACACAAGTAATGTTATATATACTGTAATTAATAGATATTAAAGATTCAATATATTATAGTTAGTACATATGATATAATTAATAAATTGTATTATAGTAGTTATATTAAAATTATTATCATTACTTTCATGATTATTATTGTTAATATTAATATTAATTATTTATAGTATTAAGTCTAGTATAAAATGTATTTATAAAATTTAATATGTATAAGTTATTATATTATTAATATCATTAATAATATTAATATTATTATTATAAATAATATTATTATTAATATCATTAATAGTGTTAATATTATTATTATAAATAATATTATTATTAATATCATTAATAAGACTTTAATATCATTTTTATTATCATTGTTATTATTAATAATTAAATTTATCAAAAACTATCATTATGGTTAATATTAATATTATCATATTATTAAACTCTTTATCAATAATGTTATTATTATTAATAAAATTATTATTATTATTACTAATAATATTAATATAAGTATACTAGTTAATTATAAAAATTAAGACTTTAATATTTAGGTACAAATATATAAATAAGATATAAAATTTAGATATATAAATGTGTATATATATAAAATACGGTTATAAATACATTTATGGTCAAATATATATATACTGATAAATACACACACATATATATATAAATATATATATATATATATATATATATATATATATATATATATATATATATATATATATATATATATATATATATATATAGTTAAGTACGTATTATAATTTATAAGAATCCAAATCAGTTAAAAATCATAATCAAACTGTATTTGATTTACAGTTACTATTTTTAATTTATGAAGTTAAAATCAAAACAAGCCAAAATCTGTTAGAAATCAACATACCTTTTTAATTTGTTTTTTATTTTCTTCTGTACTGGTTGTCTATGCAAGTTGAAATCGATTCCCATTGTCTATATCAAACAAAAATTCAGTCATATCATTGGTACTACTACAATTATTCGATTACCCTTAATATAAATTGTCCTAAACTTCTGCAATCCGAAATTTAAAAGAAAAACTCAAGAAAAAGCTTATTATACCTCTGTTCTTCAACTTTTTGGCAAAAACTCAATTACGAATCAAATGTTAAAATGTGATAATGCAGATATGTTAGGAATCTTGTATTCAAACTATCTGCAAGTTTTCAAATCTTAATTCACGAAATCAAGGTTTAATTTTGAGGTCAAAGTTTGAAATTTAAAAGTCAACAAAATTGTTCATCGATAAATTGGTGATCGTTTTGATGTTTTTGTTGAAATTAACGATCCAAAAAGTTTCTAATTGTAGTGACCCGAACTTTTCCATGTTTATATATATTAATTGAGATTGATGTTTACATGATTAAATGTTTCCAACATGTTAAGCAATCAAACTTGTTAAGACTTGATTAATTGAAATAGGTTTCATATAGACAATTGACCACCCAAGTTGACCGGTGATTCACGAACGTTAAAACTTGTAAAAAACTATATGATGACATATATATGGTTATATATATAGTTAACATGATATTATGATAAGTAAACATATCATTAATTATATTAACAATGAACTACATATGTAAAAACAAGACTACTAACTTAATGATTTTGAAACGAGACATATATGTAACGTTTATCGTTGTAACGACATTTAATGTATATATATCATATTAAGAGATATTCGTACATCATAATATCATGATAATATAATAATTTAAAATCTCTTTTGATATTATAAATATTGGGTTAACAACATTTAACAAGATCGTTAACCTAAAGGTTTCAAAACAACACTTACATGTAACGACTAACGATGACTTAACGACTCAGTTAAAATGTATATACATGTAGTGTTTTAATATGTATTTATACACTTTTGAAAGACTTCAATACACTTATAAAAATACTTCTACTTAACAAAAATGCTTACAATTACATTCTCGTTCAGTTTCATCAACAATTCTACTCGTATGCACCCGTATTCGTACTCGTACAATACACAGATTTTAGATGTATGTACTATTGGTATATACACTCCAATGATCAGCTCTTAGCAGCCCATGTGAGTCACCTAACACATGTGGGAACCATCATTTGGCAACTAGCATGAAATATCTCATAAGATTACAAAAATATGAGTAATCATTCATGACTTATTTACATGAAAACAAAATTACATATCCTTTATATCTAATCCATACACCAACGACCAAAAACACCTAAAAACACTTTCATTCTTCAATTTTCTTCATCTAATTGAACTCTCTCAAGTTCTATCTTCAAGTTCTAAGTGTTCTTCATAAATTCCAAAAGTTCTAGTTTCATAAAATCAAGAATACTTTCAAGTTTGCTAGCTCACTTCCAATCTTGTAAGGTGATCATCCAACCTCAAGAAATCTTTGTTTTTTACAGTAGGTTATCATTCTAATACAAGGTAATAATCATATTCAAACTTTGGTTCAATTTCTATAACTATAACAATCTTTTTTCAAGTGATGATCTTACTTGAACTTGTTTTCGTGTCATGATTTTGCTTCAAGAACTTTGAGCCATCCAAGGATCCATTGAAGCTAGATCCATTTTTCTCTTTTCCAGTAGGTTCATCCAAGGAACTTAAGGTAGTAATGATGTTCATAACATCATTCGATTCATACATATAAAGCTATCTTATTCGAAATTTTAAACTTGTAATCACTAGAACATAGTTTAGTTAATTCTAAACTTGTTCGCAAACAAAAGTTAATCCTTCTAACTTGACTTTTAAAATCAACTAAACACATGTTCTATATCTATATGATATGCTAACTTAATGATTTAAAACCTGGAAACACGAAAAACACCGTAAAACCGGATTTACGCCGTCGTAGTAACACCGCGGGCTGTTTTGGGTTAGTTAATTAAAAACTATGATAAACTTTGATTTAAAAGTTGTTATTCTGAGAAAATGATTTTTATTATGAACATGAAACTATATCCAAAAATTATGGTTAAACTCAAAGTGGAAGTATGTTTTCTAAAATGGTCATCTAGACGTCGTTCTTTCGACTGAAATGACTACCTTTACAAAAACGACTTGTAACTTATTTTTCCGACTAGAAACCTATACTTTTTTTGTTTAGATTCATAAAATAGAGTTCAATATGAAACCATAGCAATTTGATTCACTCAAAACGGATTTAAAATGAAGAAGTTATGGGTAAAACAAGATTGGATAATTTTTCTCATTTTAGCTACGTGAAAATTGGTAACAAATCTATTCCAACCATAACTTAATCAACTTGTATTATATATTATGTAATCTTGAGATACCATAGACACGTATACAATGTTTCGACCTATCATGTCGACACATCTATATATATTTCGGAACAACCATAGACACTCTATATGTGAATGTTGGAGTTAGCTATACAGGGTTGAGGTTGATTCCAAAATATATATAGTTTGAGTTGTGATCAATACTGAGATACGTATACACTGGGTCGTGGATTGATTCAAGATAATATTTATCGATTTATTTCTGTACATCTAACTGTGGACAACTAGTTATAGTTTACTAACGAGGACAGCTGACTTAATAAACTTAAAACATCAAAATATATTAAAAGTGTTGTAAATATATTTTGAACATACTTTAATATATATGTATATATTGTTATAGGTTCGTGAATCAACCAGTGGCCAAGTCTTACTTCCCGACGAAGTAAAAAAATCTGTGAAAGTGAGTTATAGTCCCACTTTTAAAATCTAATATTTTTGGGATGAGAATACATGCAGGTTTTATAAATGATTTACAAAATAGACACAAGTACGTGAAACTACATTCTATGGTTGAATTATCGAAATCGAATATGCCCCTTTTTATTAAGTCTGGTAATCTAAGAATTAGGGAACAGACACCCTAATTGACGTGAATCCTAAAGATAGATCTATTGGGCCTAACAAACCCCATCCAAAGTACCGGATGCTTTAGTACTTCGAAATTTATATCATATCCGAAGGGTGTCCCGGAATGATGGGGATATTCTTATATATGCATCTTGTTATTGTCGGTTACCAGGTGTTCACCATATGAATGATTTTTATCTCTATGTATGGGATGTGTATTGAAATATGAAATCTTGTGGTCTATTGTTACGATTTGATATATATAGGTTAAACCTATAACTCACCAACATTTTTGTTGACGTTTTAAGCATGTTTATTCTCAGGTGACTATTAAGAGCTTCCGCTGTCGCATACTTAAATAAGGACGAGATTTGGAGTCCATGCTTGTATGATATTGTGTAAAAACTGCATTCAAGAAACTTATTTTGTTGTAACATATTTGTATTGTAAACCATTATGTAATGGTCGTGTGTAAACAGGATATTTTAGATTATCATTATTTGATAATCTATGTAAAGCTTTTTAAACCTTTATTGATGAAATAAAGGTTATGGTTTGTTTTAAAATGAATGCAGTCTTTGAAAAACGTCTCATATAGAGGTCAAAACCTCGCAACGAAATCAATTAATATGGAACGTTTTTAATCAATAAGAACGGGACATTTCAGTTGGTATCCGAGCGTTGGTCTTAGAGAACCAGAATTTTGCATTAGTGTGTCTTATCGAGTTTGTTAGGATGCATTAGTGAGTCTGGACTTCGACCGTGTTTACTTGAAAAATGTTTGCTTAACAAATTTTGTTGGAAACTATATATTTTTAACATGTGAATATTATGTGATATATTAATCTCTTAACGCGTTTGATATTATGTGATAGATGTCTACCTCTAGAACAAGTCACATTGACTCACCTAATAATAATGAAGAGTCAAATGTAAATTGGAATGATTCGTGGACTGATTCACAAGTTCCCGAAGAGGAACCGGAAGAAGAGTCGGAACCGGAAGAAGAATCGGAACCGGAAGAAGAATCGGAACCGCATGAAGAAATAGAACCGGTGGGGGAAATAATAAAACGGTTAAGTAAAAGAAAATCCTCAACCAACCGACCAAGGTTAATTATGGTCAATGGTGTTTCCGCCAAGGAAGCAAAATATTGGGAGGATTACCAATTCTCCGATGAATCGGATTCCGACGAGAATTCCGATGATGTTATAGAAATTACCCCAACTGAATGTAAAAAGGCAAAAGAAAATAATAAGGGAAAGGGCATAAAAATAGAGAAATCTAATTCCAACCCCGATGAACTTTATATGTATCGTCAACCCCCGAAGTCCTTAAGTTGTAACAATGACCCGGGAACCTCTAAACCACCAGGTTTTTCTAAACCAATGTGGATCACGATGGCTCGTATTAGGGGAACATCATATACCCCTAGAAACTTGGCAAAACGAACCAAAACCGAAGAAGAAGAAACGAGCGAGTCGGAATAAGATAGTTGTATTCGTGTGGTGTAATATACGTAATATAGTGTTCGTATGCTTTATGATATATGTAAAAAATTGCTTGTATTAATAAGTATTTTTTTATGAATCTAACTCTTGTCTATTTTACAGTTTAAAAACACAAAATGGATAGACAACCCAATATTTTAAGAGACCTACCCGGAGACATGATTGATGAAATCTTGTCTAGAGTCGGCCAGAATTCCTCGGCACAACTATTTAAGGCGAGATCAGTTTGTAAGACATTCGAAGAACGTTCCAAGAATGTCTTGGTTTATAAGAGACTTTCGTTTGAAAGATGGGGGATATCACATTGGGAAACCCATAAGTTACGATGTGTTTACTTTGACGCATATATTGCGGGGAACCTAAATGCTATTTTACGCAACGGGTTAAGAAATTATTTTGACTCAATATATCCGAATATTGGACTTCGTGATTTAGAAAAAGCGGCTAACATGCAACATAAAGAAGCATGTTATGCTTACGGATTAGTAATGTTCGCTTCTCACCAAAGTGAGAACAAGAACATCGGGCTACAACTATTAAACAAAACGTTCCCACAAGTGACGGAGTCGGTAATTGGGGTAAGAATTGAGGTTTTTAGATTGTTACGGGACTGTTGGACATTACGTAACCCTCGTCCCTTTGACGACGCTACAACACGCTGTCTTATCAACGGCCATAACGGTTATGTTGCACAAGACCAAGGATGGGAAGTAGTCCTAGTAAAACCAGAATGCATGACTTGTTTCTGGACGTATGAATTACGTGTCTTTATTGCCTTTGCTGAACGACTTGTGTACTAGCTAGAATTATCTTCACAACTATCTTGTATCAAAGTTATTGTGTGCTATATTTCATGCTTTATGTAAAATAAGCGGTATTGTAAGTTTGTAAAATATTGTATAAAAGTTTGAACGCGAAATATTATTATAATCAGTTTTTCATATAGAATTGTAGTAGTTGAATTGTATATTAGCTACTAAGTATGAACTTAACGGGTAGGTACTACCCGAATTTAAACTTATAAAACGCTAATATGAAGAAAAAGCTTTTATAAATGAGTTCATATTATGCTACGAAATACTATTAACTACTCTTAATATTCTGTATGATTAACTTGTTCCATTTAACTATTTTGAAGGAAATGGCACCGACTACTCGACACACTGTGAATATGAATGAAGAGGAATTCCGTACTTTTCTAGCTTCAAACATAGCCGCAGTACAGGCTACGCTACATACCAACAATAACCTTGGATCTAGCAGTACAGGAAATCGTGTAGGATGCACCTACAAAGAATTCACTGCCTGCAAACCTTTGGAATTTGATGGATCCGAAGGACCGATCGGATTGAAACGGTGGACCGAGAAGGTTGAATCGGTGTTTGCCATAAGTAAGTGTACTGAAGAGGACAAAGTGAAGTACGCTACGCATACCTTCACAGGTTCTGCATTAACATGGTGGAATACCTATCTAGAGCAAGTGGGACAAGATGATGCGTACGCACTACCGTGGTCAGCATTCAAGCACTTGATGAACGAGAAGTACCGTCCCAGAACCGAGGTCAATAAGCTCAAGACAGAACTTAGAGGGTTACGAACCCAAGGATTTGATATTACCACGTACGAAAGACGATTCACAGAATTGTGCCTATTGTGTCCGGGAGCATTCGAAGATGAGGAAGAGAAGATCGACGCGTTTGTGAAGGGATTACCGGAAAGAATCCAAGAAGATATAAGTTCACACGAGCCCGCCTCCATACAACAGGCATGTAGAATGGCTCACAAACTAGTGAACCAGATTGAAGAAAGAATTAAAGAACAGACTGCTGAAGAGGCCAATGTGAAGCAAGTCAAAAGAAAGTGGGAGGAAAACGGTGATAAGAATCACCAATACAACAACAACAGCAATTACAACAATAATCGCAACAATTATCCCAACAATCGCAACATCAATCGCAACTACAACAAACGGCCCAACAACAACAACAACAACAACAGCAACTACAACAATCATCCCAACAACAATAATAACCACAACAACAACAACAATCAGAAGCAGCTATGCCAAAGGTGTGAAAAGAATCACTCGGGGTTCTGCACCAAATTTTGCAACAAGTGTAAAAGAAATGGTCATAGCGCGGCGAAGTGTGAGGTCTACGGACCAGGGGTTAATAGAACGAAAGGAACAAATGGTGTCGGAACGAGTAATGGCGGAGCAAGTAGTGTCGGAGCAAGTTATGCCAATGTAGTTTGTTATAAATGTGGAAAACCAGGCCACATTATTAGAAATTGCCCGAACCAGGAGAACACGAATGGACAAGGCCGTGGAAGAGTTTTCAATATTAATGCGGCAGAGGCACAGGAAGACCCGGAGCTTGTTACGGGTACGTTTCTTATTGACAATAAATCTGCTTACGTTTTATTTGATTCGGGTGCGGATAGAAGCTATATGAGTAGAGATTTTTGTGCTAAATTAAGTTGTCCATTGACGCCTTTGGATAGTAAATTTTTACTCGAATTAGCAAATGGTAAATTAATTTCAGCAGATAATATATGTCGGAATCGAGAAATTAAACTGGTTAGCGAAACATTTAAGATTGATTTGATACCAGTAGAGTTAGGGAGTTTTGATGTGATAATCGGTATGGACTGGTTGAAAGAAGTGAAAGCGGAGATCGTTTGTTACAAAAATGCAATTCGCATTATACGAGAAAAAGGAAAACCCTTAATGGTGTACGGAGAAAAGGGCAACACGAAGCTACATCTTATTAGTAATTTGAAGGCACAAAAACTAATAAGAAAAGGTTGCTATGCTGTTCTAGCACACGTCGAGAAAGTACAAACTGAAGAAAAGAGCATCAATGATGTTCCCATTGCAAAAGAATTTCCCGATGTATTTCCGAAAGAATTACCGGGATTACCCCCACATCGATCCGTTGAATTTCAAATAGATCTTGTACCAGGAGCTGCACCAATAGCTCGTGCTCCTTACAGACTCGCACCCAGCGAGATGAAAGAACTGCAAAGCCAATTACAAGAACTTTTAGAGCGTGGTTTCATTCGACCAAGCACATCACCGTGGGGAGCTCCTGTTTTGTTTGTCAAGAAGAAAGATGGTACATTCAGGTTGTGTATCGACTACCGAGAGTTGAACAAACTTACCATCAAGAACCGCTACCCACTACCGAGAATCGACGACTTATTTGATCAACTACAAGGCTCGTCTGTTTATTCAAAGATTGACTTACGTTCCGGGTATCATCAAATGCGGGTGAAAGAAGATGATATTCCAAAGACTGCTTTCAGAACACGTTACGGTCATTACGAGTTTATGGTCATGCCGTTTGGTTTAACTAATGCACCAGCTGTGTTCATGGACCTTATGAACCGAGTGTGTGGACCATACCTTGACAAGTTTGTCATTGTTTTCATTGATGACATACTTATTTACTCAAAGAATGACCAAGAACACGGTGAACATTTGAGAAAGGTGTTAGAAGTATTGAGGAAGGAAGAATTGTACGCTAAGTTTTCAAAGTGTGCATTTTGGTTGGAAGAAGTTCAATTCCTCGGTCACATAGTGAACAAAGAAGGTATTAAGGTAGATCCGGCAAAGATAGAAACTGTTGAAAAGTGGGAAACCCTGAAAACTCCGAAACACATACGCCAGTTTTTAGGACTAGCTGGTTACTACAGAAGGTTCATCCAAGACTTTTCCAGAATAGCAAAACCCTTGACTGCATTAACGCATAAAGGGAAGAAATTTGAATGGAATGATGAACAAGAGAAAGCGTTTCAGTTATTGAAGAAAAAGCTAACTACGGCACCTATATTGTCATTGCCTGAAGGGAATGATGATTTTGTGATTTATTGTGACGCATCAAAGCAAGGTCTCGGTTGTGTATTAATGCAACGAACGAAGGTGATTGCTTATGCGTCTAGACAATTGAAGATTCACGAACAAAATTATACGACGCATGATTTGGAATTAGGCGCGGTTGTTTTTGCATTAAAGACTTGGAGGCACTACTTATATGGGGTCAAAAGTATTATATATACCGACCACAAAAGTCTTCAACACATATTTAATCAGAAACAACTGAATATGAGGCAGCGTAGGTGGATTGAATTATTGAATGATTACGACTTTGAGATTCGTTACCACCCGGGGAAGGCAAATGTGGTAGCCGATGCCTTGAGCAGGAAGGACAGAGAACCCATTCGAGTAAAATCTATGAATATAATGATTCATAATAACATTACTACTCAAATAAAGGAGGCGCAACAAGGAGTTTTAAAAGAGGGAAATTTAAAGGATGAAATACCCAAAGGATCGGAGAAGCATCTTAATATTCGGGAAGACGGAACCCGGTATAGGGCTGAAAGGATTTGGGTACCAAAATTTGGAGATATGAGAGAAATGGTACTTAGAGAAGCTCATAAAACCAGATACTCAATACATCCTGGAACGGGGAAGATGTACAAGGATCTCAAGAAACATTTTTGGTGGCCGGGTATGAAAGCCGATGTTGCTAAATACGTAGGAGAATGTTTGACGTGTTCTAAGGTCAAAGCTGAGCATCAGAAACCATCAGGTCTACTTCAACAACCCGAAATCCCGGAATGGAAATGGGAAAACATTACCATGGATTTCATCACTAAATTGCCAAGGACTGCAAGTGGTTTTGATACTATTTGGGTAATAGTTGATCGTCTCACCAAATCAGCACACTTCCTACCAATAAGAGAAGATGACAAGATGGAGAAGTTAGCACGACTGTATTTGAAGGAAGTCGTCTCCAGACATGGAATACCAATCTCTATTATCTCTGATAGGGATGGCAGATTTATTTCAAGATTCTGGCAGACATTACAGCAAGCATTAGGAACTCGTCTAGACATGAGTACTGCCTATCATCCACAAACTGATGGGCAGAGCGAAAGGACGATACAAACGCTTGAAGACATGCTACGAGCATGTGTTATTGATTTCGGAAACAGTTGGGATCGACATCTACCGTTAGCAGAATTTTCCTACAACAACAGCTACCATTCAAGCATTGAGATGGCGCCGTTTGAAGCACTTTATGGTAAAAAGTGCAGGTCTCCGATTTGTTGGAGTGAGGTGGGGGATAGACAGATTACGGGTCCGGAGATTATACAAGAAACTACTGAGAAGATCATCCAAATTCAACAACGGTTGAAAACCGCCCAAAGTCGACAAAAGAGCTACGCTGACATTAAAAGAAAAGATATAGAATTTGAAATTGGAGAGATGGTCATGCTTAAAGTTTCACCTTGGAAAGGCGTTGTTCGATTTGGTAAACGAGGGAAATTAAATCCAAGGTATATTGGACCATTCAAGATTATTGATCGTGTCGGACCAGTAGCTTACCGACTTGAGTTACCTCAACAACTCGCGACTGTACATAACACTTTCCACGTCTCGAATTTGAAGAAATGTTTTGCTAAAGAAGATCTCACTATTCCGTTAGATGAAATCCAAATCAACGAAAAACTCCAATTCATCGAAGAACCCGTCGAAATAATGGATCGTGAGGTTAAAAGACTTAAGCAAAACAAGATACCAATTGTTAAGGTTCGATGGAATGCTCGTAGAGGACCCGAGTTCACCTGGGAGCGTGAAGATCAGATGAAGAAGAAATACCCGCATCTATTTCCAGAAGATTCGTCAACACCTTCAACAGCTTAAAATTTCGGGACGAAATTTATTTAACGGGTAGGTACTGTAGTGACCCGAACTTTTCCATGTTTATATATATTAATTGAGATTGATGTTTACATGATTAAATGTTTCCAACATGTTAAGCAATCAAACTTGTTAAGACTTGATTAATTGAAATAGGTTTCATATAGACAATTGACCACCCAAGTTGACCGGTGATTCACGAACGTTAAAACTTGTAAAAAACTATATGATGACATATATATGGTTATATATATAGTTAACATGATATTATGATAAGTAAACATATCATTAATTATATTAACAATGAACTACATATGTAAAAACAAGACTACTAACTTAATGATTTTGAAACGAGACATATATGTAACGTTTATCGTTGTAACGACATTTAATGTATATATATCATATTAAGAGATATTCGTACATCATAATATCATGATAATATAATAATTTAAAATCTCTTTTGATATTATAAATATTGGGTTAACAACATTTAACAAGATCGTTAACCTAAAGGTTTCAAAACAACACTTACATGTAACGACTAACGATGACTTAACGACTCAGTTAAAATGTATATACATGTAGTGTTTTAATATGTATTTATACACTTTTGAAAGACTTCAATACACTTATCAAAATACTTCTACTTAACAAAAATGCTTACAATTACATTCTCGTTCAGTTTCATCAACAATTCTACTCGTATGCACCCGTATTCGTACTCGTACAATACACAGATTTTAGATGTATGTACTATTGGTATATACACTCCAATGATCAGCTCTTAGCAGCCCATGTGAGTCACCTAACACATGTGGGAACCATCATTTGGCAACTAGCATGAAATATCTCATAAGATTACAAAAATATGAGTAATCATTCATGACTTATTTACATGAAAACAAAATTACATATCCTTTATATCTAATCCATACACCAACGACCAAAAACACCTAAAAACACTTTCATTCTTCAATTTTCTTCATCTAATTGAACTCTCTCAAGTTCTATCTTCAAGTTCTAAGTGTTCTTCATAAATTCCAAAAGTTCTAGTTTCATAAAATCAAGAATACTTTCAAGTTTGCTAGCTCACTTCCAATCTTGTAAGGTGATCATCCAACCTCAAGAAATCTTTGTTTTTTACAGTAGGTTATCATTCTAATACAAGGTAATAATCATATTCAAACTTTGGTTCAATTTCTATAACTATAACAATCTTTTTTCAAGTGATGATCTTACTTGAACTTGTTTTCGTGTCATGATTTTGCTTCAAGAACTTTGAGCCATCCAAGGATCCATTGAAGCTAGATCCATTTTTCTCTTTTCCAGTAGGTTCATCCAAGGAACTTAAGGTAGTAATGATGTTCATAACATCATTCGATTCATACATATAAAGCTATCTTATTCGAAATTTTAAACTTGTAATCACTAGAACATAGTTTAGTTAATTCTAAACTTGTTCGCAAACAAAAGTTAATCCTTCTAACTTGACTTTTAAAATCAACTAAACACATGTTCTATATCTATATGATATGCTAACTTAATGATTTAAAACCTGGAAACACGAAAAACACCGTAAAACCGGATTTACGCCGTCGTAGTAACACCGCGGGCTGTTTTGGGTTAGTTAATTAAAAACTATGATAAACTTTGATTTAAAAGTTGTTATTCTGAGAAAATGATTTTTATTATGAACATGAAACTATATCCAAAAATTATGGTTAAACTCAAAGTGGAAGTATGTTTTCTAAAATGGTCATCTAGACGTCGTTCTTTCGACTGAAATGACTACCTTTACAAAAACGACTTGTAACTTATTTTTCCGACTAGAAACCTATACTTTTTTTGTTTAGATTCATAAAATAGAGTTCAATATGAAACCATAGCAATTTGATTCACTCAAAACGGATTTAAAATGAAGAAGTTATGGGTAAAACAAGATTGGATAATTTTTCTCATTTTAGCTACGTGAAAATTGGTAACAAATCTATTCCAACCATAACTTAATCAACTTGTATTATATATTATGTAATCTTGAGATACCATAGACACGTATACAATGTTTCGACCTATCATGTCGACACATCTATATATATTTCGGAACAACCATAGACACTCTATATGTGAATGTTGGAGTTAGCTATACAGGGTTGAGGTTGATTCCAAAATATATATAGTTTGAGTTGTGATCAATACTGAGATACGTATACACTGGGTCGTGGATTGATTCAAGATAATATTTATCGATTTATTTCTGTACATCTAACTGTGGACAACTAGTTATAGTTTACTAACGAGGACAGCTGACTTAATAAACTTAAAACATCAAAATATATTAAAAGTGTTGTAAATATATTTTGAACATACTTTAATATATATGTATATATCGTTATAGGTTCGTGAATCAACCAGTGGCCAAGTCTTACTTCCCGACGAAGTAAAAAAATCTGTGAAAGTGAGTTATAGTCCCACTTTTAAAATCTAATATTTTTGGGATGAGAATACATGCAGGTTTTATAAATGATTTACAAAATAGACACAAGTACGTGAAACTACATTCTATGGTTGAATTATCGAAATCGAATATGCCCCTTTTTATTAAGTCTGGTAATCTAAGAATTAGGGAACAGACACCCTAATTGACGCGAATCCTAAAGATAGATCTATTGGGCCTAACAAACCCCATCCAAAGTACCGGATGCTTTAGTACTTCGAAATTTATATCATATCCGAAGGGTGTCCCGGAATGATGGGGATATTCTTATATATGCATCTTGTTATTGTCGGTTACCAGGTGTTCACCATATGAATGATTTTTATCTCTATGTATGGGATGTGTATTGAAATATGAAATCTTGTGGTCTATTGTTACGATTTGATATATATAGGTTAAACCTATAACTCACCAACATTTTTGTTGACGTTTTAAGCATGTTTATTCTCAGGTGACTATTAAGAGCTTCCGCTGTCGCATACTTAAATAAGGACGAGATTTGGAGTCCATGCTTGTATGATATTGTGTAAAAACTGCATTCAAGAAACTTATTTTGTTGTAACATATTTGTATTGTAAACCATTATGTAATGGTCGTGTGTAAACAGGATATTTTAGATTATCATTATTTGATAATCTATGTAAAGCTTTTTAAACCTTTATTGATGAAATAAAGGTTATGGTTTGTTTTAAAATGAATGCAGTCTTTGAAAAACGTCTCATATAGAGGTCAAAACCTCGCAACGAAATCAATTAATATGGAACGTTTTTAATCAATAAGAACGGGACATTTCACTAATGATGATTTACAAAACATTTCATGTTGTAAGTATAATGAAAAACCCTTTTTAAATTTGAAAACAAAATTTCTTTTTTTTTGTTTATAGCAGCGAACTGCTGCAGCATGCCTTTATATTCTTTTTATATTTTTTTTGTTTGATTGAACAAACGTATACAACACTGATTATTGTTAATTCAATGTTAAGTCTTAAATCGAAGTTGTAATTTGTGGTAATGATTCTGACTCGTTCACATTTAAAAGAAGGAGATGAAGAAGAACATGAACAGAAACGTTATATAAAGAATATATGATAGATTAATCTCAGAAAAGCAAGGTAGAGGGATTGGTTAGGGTGTTGATGGTTTAACGAGGGGTCTCGGGTTCAATCTCGGTTCGGGGCATTTTTTTTAAAAGCTTGTTGGAAGGTAGTTTCCTTTACCAAAATTAATATTATTATTACTAGTATTATAATAATAATTATTATTATATATCACCTATTATTATTATTATGATTACATGATTATAGTAAGTATAATTATTATTAATATTGTTATTACTAATATTATTATCATCATTTAGTATTATTATTATTATTACTAATATTAATATAAGTATTATTATTATTAGGTTAATATTATTAATTTGACTATTAATACCATTAATATAATGTATATTAACATTATCATTGTTATGATAAGGATTATTATTGCTATTATTATTATTATGAAAATAATATGAGTTATTATTATTTTCATTAGTATTAGTATCATTTTATAAATATTAGAATTTTTATGATTAATATAAGTATTATTATTAATATTATCATTAGTAATGAGATTGCTATAATTAGTATTATTATTAAGTATCAAGTAACATTATCAAAATTATTATTTTCATTATCATTATTATTAAGATTATCATTATCAGTTCTATTATTATTAAAATTTTTTATCATTACTACCAATTTTATTAAAGTTATCATTAAAACTATTAGTACTATTATTATTAGTAATATCAATATCATTATTATTAAAAGTATTACGATTATGAAAATAAAAGTTTTAAAGATATTATTACTAAGATTATAAGTATGTATTAACTATATTAACAATTTTTATAGAAATATTTATATATAACAATTTAGATATTTTTAATCTATTATTAATCAGATATATATATATATATATATTAATATAACTATAAAAATATTAATCATTTTGAATATATATACAAATTATATATATATATTATTAATATAATAATGTTATAACTAATTAATTTATATATGTAATTGTTTGATTACAAGTATATGTGTTAATATATATATGAATGATATAGGTTCGTGAATCCGAGGCCAACCCTGCACTTGTTCAATGTCGTCATATGTATTTTAACTACAAAATACAGTATTGTGAGTTTCGTTTGCTCCCTTTTTAAATGCTTTTGCAATATATATTTTTGGGACTGAGAATACATGCGCTTTTATAAATGTTTTACGAAATAGACACAAGTAATCGAAATTACATTCTATGGTTGGATTATCGAAATCAAATATGCCCCTTTTAGCTTGGTAGCCTAAGAATTAGGGAACAGACACCCTAATTGACGCGAATCCTAAAGGTAGATCTACGGGCACTAACACCCGCATACTGGAAAATAGTATGCTTTAGTACTTCGAGTTTATATTATACAGATGGATTTCTGTTTTGGGGATATTCTATATGCATGATGTTAATGTCGGTTACCAGGTGTTCAATCCATATGAATGATTTTTAAACACTTGCGAGTGTATGCTTATTGAATAAAGGAAATCTTGTGGTCTATTATATTATTGAAAATGATTGTTTACGATAAACTAATGAACTCACCAACTTTTTGGTTGACACTTGAAAGCATGTTTATTCTCAGGTATGAAAGAAATCTTCCGCTGTGCATTTGCTCATTTTAGAGATATTACTTGGAGTCATTCATGACATATTTCAAAAAACGTTGCATTCGAGTCGTTGAGTTCATCAAGATTATTATTAAGTCAATTATAGTTGGATATATTATGAAATGGTAAGCATGCCATCAACTTTCGATGTAATGAAAGTTTGTCTTTTAAAAACGAATGCAATGTTTGTAAAATGTATCATTTAGAGGTCAAGTACCTCGCGATGTAATCAAATGTAATGTATTCGTCCAGATGGATTAGGACGGGTCGTTAAAATAACCAGTATCATCACTCTTAGATTCCTATAACTTTTCAAGTTATACTTTGACTTCAAAACTGTGCTAGATCATCATATGTATATTAACGATTACAATCTGTGTTCAAACCCTCCGAAATTCCTGAAGACACTTCAAATAATGAACAATCGAGATGATGATCCAACCACATGTTACCCACAGTTATGTATCTGAAAAACTCTTGAAACCAAAGTCATAGTTTAACACATATCCGTGCCAGACCCTTTGGCATTTATTAGCTAAAATAACTTTTCCATCTCTTTTCAAAGTAGCCAGTTTTGTCACAGCTCCAGCAAGTCGACTTCAACTTTTCAGTCGGACTAACCTTATTATAACCTTGATATATACGTTGCCCTTTCTCCATCGTTATCGGGGAACCATTTATATTCCACCACATTAGCAGTAAACTTATCAGCAATCGTAATGATCTAGGATTTTCTGAAAAATCATCAAAACCCCATCATTTACTCATCTGCATCTTGTAACGGAAATTCCCATACGAATCATCGAGAATTAGCAATCAGTATTTTAAAATCTCGTAGCATGTCTACGCCAACAGTTATATGTGTACATATAACATCTATCTCCTGGACTTACATATTTCGAATGTGAAGTTTCTGAAAAACACCCTAAACTGCGAACTAGTTCTTGAAATTTTAAAAAATGCCGATGAAGCAGCAAAAACTGTAAACAACCTTAACAGTAAAAAGTTTGATGATAAAGAATAGTGTGTTGGCAAAGCTCAGAAAAAGAGAAGGTTTGGAACTGGAAAACGGATTGAGCCAGTTATGAAGGAGGCTGTGGACAAATCACAAAGACTAAACCGCCTTCAAAGAATCCAAATGATTCAGTATCTGCTGAAGTCATTAACGAATAGCTTGCTCCTGACTCTAAACCCTTGCGGACAATATTCTTCATCATCCTCTAATATTAAAAATTTTAAGATATCATCATATCTTTCATTATAAATATCCTCCATATTTCTGAAGATATTTCCATAATTATTCTTATCCGAAATCATTTACCTCTTCGTACTATCTGTATTACATCATAAAAGAAACTATTTTTGTTTCTAAATTCTGAAACCTTCAAGTTTAAAATAAGAATGTTTTTGAAGTAGTGTTGAAAACTGAAGCATGAGTTAGTATAATATAATGACACTTGATCAACGTGATTATATTACAGTAAGTCATGCTGAGTTTCTAACTGAAACGTGATGATTCACAAATCATAACATCATCATGTGTCATGTTACACGATTCTGGTATTTTATTTAACCCCTAAGAATATCATGAAAAATATTTTCTTGATGATTCGGTCTTGTCCAAGGTATTCTAGTAATTTGACAAATCAAGATTTTGTCATTACAATTCCTTTCTTAAAACATTAATTATGTTCATTCCAAAATCCATACCTATAAATTCTGGACCACTATTCGCTTGACTTGAAGTCGGGAAGGGGAGACAAAAGTATGGAACTCTTGAATATAAAAGAAAATATAAAGCTCGACAACAACACATAAATTACAAACCGAGTATATCAATACGTATTGCCACGTAGAGGCACGGGAGTATTAAAATTACTATAACCCCAAGATAATAGTAGAAATAAATAAAATCCTCCGGTGATAGATGAAAGAGAAGAATGACAGATATGAAAGTGAGGAGTATATCAAGAATCAGTACTGGATGGAGCATATTGATGAATACTTTAAAATATGAGTTGAGGGAGAAAAAATAGAAGGTATAAATTACAAGGAAACGAAGGGGGTGGATTTATAGTAAAATATCCGACAGAGCAATCAAAACAGATTATCGCATTTAATCAAAGCGGATCCTAACTTCCTTAATTACCGAAGAACCAAATCTTATTACGAAGATTTTCTCTAAATTACTTGAATTCCGGAAATCAACAGTGACTATGTCATTGGTTAAAAAGAACGTGCATTTACTCATTTTATTCTTTTGTGATAACTTCACTCGTACTCTTCACAAAAATCAAATTGCTTTATCTATATTACTTGATGATAATAAAACTCTAATTTCCAACTAGTATACGTCATGAAAACATACTTATTGTCAGCCATGACCATCCCATCAAATTTTGGGACGAAATTTCTTTAACGGGTAGGTACTGTGACAACCCGGAAAATTTCAACCAAATTTAAACTTTATCTTTATATTATTCCAAAACGATAAGCAAAGTTTGTTAAGTTAAATCTCAAGAATTTTTACCTGTGTTCATACATTCATTATAACCTCGACCAAATTCCGACGATTCACGAACCGTTATATATAAATAGATATGTATATATATGTATATGTATGTATATATATATATAATAACTTGAGAAAATTAATAAGTATTAAACGTATAATACTTTACACGAACGTATTTGTTTCAATATGTTTATCGATGGAATTAGAAGATAATATCAAATGATTGATTTATCAGATACATTGTGATATAATTACGGGTCCATGTTATGAGGTCCACTGTGATTTAAGAAATCTATTCTTTTTGACAACATTTGGAAAATGGTAAAGTGATTTATAAGTAAGAACGTGGAGTGTAAATAACTTAGATGTTGGATATCGACAAGTTAAGTAACTCGACATTTTTCATTAAGATGATTTCATATGTTTATTTAACCTTTGGACTTTATCCCATACTTCACCAACAGACTGTAATTTAAAAACATGAAACCTATTATAAATATATATGATTCTACTTTTCTAAAACATTTTATGATATAACGATTTCCATTATTTTAACCTTTTAAACAAAATGATTCTTAAATATATTTAGTTTTGGAAAACAAAATTATCATATATATTTGATTTAGTTTCAAACTTACAAAAACGTTTTCAGTTTAAAAAAAAAACTTTATTATTAAAACGTATATAACTTTTATAAATATCTAGAACCACTTTTGACAACTCATTACTTAACCAGTATGATAAAGATAACGATATTTATATTTTATTTTATTAAATATATATAACGATTTAAATTAATATTATATATATTTATACGCGTATTATACGTACATAGTTTTATACTTTTACTATACTTAAACTTTACCTTTACTTTATTTTTACTTTACTTTAACTTTAATAATTCACTTTAATAATTTATACTTTAATAATTCACTTTAATAATTCATACTTTAATAATTCACTTTAATAATTCATACTTTAATAATTCACTTTAATAATTCAAAAATCTATTATAAATAGAATTCAATAGGTTTCATTATTTCATAGAAAATTGAAAATATTTTTCTCTAAACTCTCTCAATCGATTTACATATATATATATATATATATATATATATATATATATATATATATATATATATATATATATATATATATATATATATATATATATACTTACTCCGTATTATTTCAAGATATTATTAGTATACATAAAATATTACGACGGAGTGCTGTCCGAGTGATTTCGAAATTATTTTTCGAGCGGGATAGAGCTAAGGAAATTATGGGTTATAGCTATGGAGGTTATGGGTATGGTTCGGGAGTATTGCTCGTGAGTCAAACTAGTGTTTATCATCCCCGTTGCATCTACGTACTTTTCCTACAATATTGAATCTCAATATTGATACGTGAGCACTCATAACTTAACTTTTATATATTATTAGTGTATCCCTGACTAGTGATCGAGTATATAGGATTATGCATGCTTATACGTTCGTTATTGTCGTTAGATAGGTTATGTCGAATCTTGAATTAAATACATATGCTATTAAGATAAGGTATATGATATGCATGTCGTTGGAAAGGTAGCGAAAAATTGAGAACTTTTCATTTATATATCGAATGGTTTCGATGAACGGTTTAGAAGTTATAGTCAATTGAATTTTTGTAAAAGTGATTATTATTATCGTCGTTATTATCGTCGTTATAATCTTATTATTATTATTATTATTATTATTATTATTATTATTATTATTATTATTATTATTATTATTATTATTATTATTATCATCATCATCATTGTCGTTATTAATAAAAGATATTATTGTTATTTTTATTATTATTATTATCATAATTATCGTTTATTATTATTATCATAATTATCGTTAAGGTTATAATTAGTATTATTATTATTATTATTATTATTATTATTATTATTATTATTATTATTATTATTATAATTAGTATTATTATTATTATTATTATTATTATTATTATTATTATTATTATTATCATTCAAATAGTTATTAGTATTATAATTAATATTATTATTAGTATTATTATAATTAAAACTAATATTAGTAACATCTAATTATTATGATTACTATTATTATTATTAGTATGAATGCGATATAAAAGACGACTAAAAGCTGTTAAACGAAGCGATTAGGAAAAAATGAGTATGAGTATCATGATGAAATTAAGATATTGTAAGATATAGATTTAAAGGAAAAAAATATCTTTTTCATTATTTTACTATTATTATTATTATTAAAAGTTATTATTAATATTAAAACTATCATTTTTACTAAAATTATTATTTTTAATAAAATATCATTGTTAATATGAAACATCATTATTATTATCATTTTAGTACTATTATTAACAAAAATTATCATTTTTAGAAAATATAATTATTGTTATTTTTGTTAGTAGAATAATAATAATTATTACAAAATAATACAACTTTTACTTATTATTATTATTATCAATATTATTTTATCAAATAAATATGTGATACAAAGATATTTTACTACGTATAATATAATTACATTAATAATACCTATCATATTATTTTTATGATATTAAATGAACTTTATAAATTTTATTACTTAAGATATATAAAAGTATATTTTTATTATATAAATTTTAATTTAATATAAAATTTTATTTATTAATAAAAGAACTATATTATTTACTTTAATAAAATCTGTTAAAAATATTTAAATATATAAAACGACTATATTTAAACTATATAATAATCATGTATAAATTTTGGAAGACATTTTGGTCAATATGACTTTTATTGACTTTTGCATATTTAGTCTCGAGCATTAGGTTTGTGATACACTATGACTTGACCTAAATTGTTAGACAGATATTGATCAAACATATAAATATATATAATTAATATAGGTTCGTGAATCCGAGGCCAACCTTGCACTTGTTCAATGCCATCATATACTTAATTACTACGAAATACAATATTGTGAGTTTCATTTGCTCCCTTTTTAAATGCTTTTGCAATATATATTTTTGGGGTGAGAATACATGCGTTGCTTTTATAAATGTTTGACAAAATAGACACAAGTACTTGAAACTACATTCTATGGTTGGATTATGGAAATTGAATATCGCCCCTTCAAGTCTGGTAACCTAAGAATTAGGGAAATGGCCCCAAATTGACGCGAATCCTAAAGATAGATCTATGAGCCTAACAAATGCCATTCTGGAATTTGGAATGCTTTAGTACTTCGATTTAAATGGTGATTGCGATTGCCAATATTTATGGCATACTTGCGAGTATGCGGGGGATATTCTATATGCATTATGTTAATGTCGGTTATCAGGTGTCCATCATATGAATGATTTTTATGCACTTGCGAGTGTAATGAGATTTATGGAAAAATGAAAATCTTGTGGTCTATTATATAAATGTGAAATGATTGATTATGATAAACTAATGAACTCACCAACCTTTTGGTTGACACTTTAAAGCATGTTTATTCTCAGGTATTAAGGAAATCTTCCGCTGTGCATTAGCTCATTTTAAGGATATTACTTGGAGTCATTCATGGCATATTTCGAAAGACGTTGCATTCAAGTCGTTGAGTTCATCAAGATTATTATTATTAAGTCAATTATATTTGGATGTATTATGAAATGGTATGCATGCCGTCAGCTTTCGATGTAAAGAAAGTTTGTCTTTTGAAAACGAATGCAATGTTTGTAAAATGTATTATATAGAGGTCAAATACCTCACGATGTAATCAACTATTATGAATCTTTTATAATGTATATGAATGGGTCCTTTCAGTTGGTACTCCTTGGTATCTATGGTGTGTATGACGTTGATGCTCGAGGTACAGATTGTGATGTTTAGGTGTGGGATGCGGATGTTGTTGTTGAATGGTACTACTGGTGTTGATGATGGTGGTACTGTTGATGCCAGTGCTACTGCTGGTGCTTGTAACCTTTGCACCATATTCTCCAAAGTCACTACCCGAGCACGAAGCTCGTTGACTTCTTCTATTATTCCAGGATGATCGGTAGTTCGAACGAGCGGGTGAATAAGATCTAGAATTTGAGATACTATATAATCGTGACGAGATACTCTGGAAATGAGAGAGAAAATGATGTCTCGAACAGGTTCACCGGTAAGTGCTTCAGGTTCTTCGCCAAGATGGTAATGTGGTGGATGGAAGGGATCACCTTCTTCTTGTCTCCAATGATTGAGGAGACTACGAACCCATCCCCAATTCATCCAGAATAGATGATGGCTGATTGGTTGATCCATTCCGGTCACACTGTTTTTGGAGCTCGAGTGAAACTCCATATCCGAATCCGAGGGACTTGAACTAGTGGCGAGTTCCATTTCGTACGATTGAATAAAGGATTTTTTGATATAAAATGATTTCCAGCTATCGGATGGTTTTCAAATTACATAGAATATCTATATATATATATAGAGTAAAAGATCTCGTAGATTACGGAGAAATTTACGGAATATAACAGGCAAAGTTTTACAGTAACAGATACGCTAAGATGTGAATTAGCAGATACGCTAAGATATGAATTTTGTCTATACACTATTCATGCAATGAATGCAGTAAGACGCGTTTAGACGTAAGATGATAAGCAGGTAATTTCTGACAAAAATGATAAGCAAATCTTTTGACATGCAGACACGGTCGAAGTCCAGACTCATTAATGCATCTTTTTATCTATTAGTTAGACACACTAATGCAAGACCTGGTTCGCTAAGACCACCGCTCTGATACCACATGAGATGACCCGTCCAAATCCATAAGGACAAATACAATAACATATGATTACATTGCGAGGTATTTGACCTCTATATGATACATTTTACAAACATTGCATTCGTTTTAAAGGACAAACTTTCATTACATCGAAAGTTGATGGGCATGCATACTATTTCATAATATCTAACTATAAATGACCTAATCTGTCATTTACTTAATCATAATCTTTATTGAACTCAATGACTTGAATGCAACGTCTTTTGAAATATGCCATGATCGACTCCAAGTAATATCTTTAAAATGAGCAAATGCACAGCGGAAGATTTCTTTAATACCTGAGAATAAACATGCTTTCAATTGTCAACCAAAAGGTTGGTGAGTTCATTAGTTTATCATAAACATTCATTTTCTTCACTTTAATAGACCACAAGATTTCAGATATTTAATTGTACACGTAACCCGAGTACAAAATAGTACGCATAACCTGCGAAGTAAAAATCATTCATATTGTGAACACCTGGTAACCGACATTAACAAATGCATCTAGAATATCCCTAATATACAGGTACACTCATCTATATATAAAATCGAAGTACTAAAGTATCCGTAACCCGGATGAGACGTGTCAAAGTCCATAGATCTATCTTCAGGATTCGCGTCAATTTGGGGGTCTGTTCCCAAATTCTTAGGCTACCAAGCTAAAAGGGTGATATCCAGTATAATAATTCAACCATAGAATGTAGTTTCAAGTACTTGTGTCTATTTCGTAAAATAGTTATAAAAGCAGCGCATGTATTCTCAGTCCCAAAAATATATATAAAAAGGGAGTAATGAAACTCACTATACTGTATTTTGTAGTAATTATGCATATGATGGCATTAAACAAGTGCAAGGTTGGCCTCGGATTCACGAACCTATATTAAGTATATATATATTTATATGTTGGTCAATATCTGTTTAACAATTTAGGTCAAGTCGTAGTGTATCACAATCCTAATGCTCGAGATCGATATGCAAAAGTCAACAATAGTCAATTTGACCCAAAATGATTTACAAAATCTATACATGTTTATTATATAACTTAAATATAGTCATTTTATATATTTAAATATATTTATCAGATTTTATTAGAGTAAATAATACAAGTCATTTATTAATAAATAAAATTTATATTAAAATTTATATATGATAAAAATATACTTTTATATATCTCAAGTAATAAAGTTCACTTAATATCATAAAATATAGTAGTATGTATTATTAATGTAATTATGTTACGTGTGTTAAAAATATTTTTTTCCACATATTTATTTGATAATATTGATAATAATAATAATGAGTAAAAGTTGTATTATTTTATAATAATAATAATGATAATAATAATAACGATAATGTTATTAAAAGTATTTTAATATAAATAATAATGGTAATAATAATGATGATATTATTAATACTAATAAAATTGATAGTAACGATAATTTTAAATAAAAAGATAGTTTTAAATTCTATACTTTCTAATGATAATATATTCTAATAAAAACGATAATTTTTAATAATAATAGTAATTTTTAATAGAATGATAGTTTTAATAAATATGATAAATTTTAAATGATAATTGATAGTATCGATACTTTAATATTAGTAAAAATATAATTTATCTTAATAATAATATTTACTATATATAATAATTATCATAATAATAATAACAATATGTTATAAAAATAATTCTATCAAAAATGATAATTTTTAATAACAATAATCCTAATATGATAATAATGATAATATTTTATAATAAAAATGATATTTTTATTAAAAATGATAATTTTAATAAAAGTGCTAATTTTAATATCAATGATACCTTTAATAATAATAATGATAAAAATAATAAAATGATAGTTTTTATAAAAATGTTAATTTTTAATAATAACGATAATTTCAGTTATAATATCAATGTTAATCATTATAATAATAATAATAATAATAATAATAATAATAATAATAATAATAATAATAATAATAATAAAAATAAAAATAATAATAATAATAATAATAATAATAATAATAATAATAATAATAATAATAATAATAATATTGATTATTAGATAATAATAATAATGACGATAATAATGACAATAACGATAACGATATCGATAACGATAACGATAACAATAATAATAATCATTTTAACAATAATACTTAAAATTATAGATAATTCAATTGACGATATCTTTTTAATCCGTTAATCAAAATCATACGCTTTCTAAATGAAAAGTTATTAATTTTTCGTCAGCTTTCTAACGACATGCATATCATATACCTTATCTCAGTCTCATATGTATCAAATTTGTGATTCATCATAAACTATCTAACGACAATATTAAGCATACAAGCATGCATAATCCTATATACTCGAGCACTAGTTAGGGATACACTATTAATATATAAAAATTAAGTTATGAGTGCTCACGTATCAATATTGTGAAACATCCCAACCCGTATTCCATACAATAAATTTTTTTATATATAATACACATTTACGCGCCAATTAAATATGTAAACCATTCCACAAGTTCCATTTAAACGTACATCAATTTAAATGTTTACAAAAGGCACGAAGGCCATTAATTAAGTTTAATACAAGTTTGACCCACTACAATGATAGTTTATAATCCAAACGACACTCAAGCATGGTTTGGGGCTAAACTACCCAAAACGTTAGGTCAACTTCAAAAAGCTAACACCAAAAGCACCCCCCGACAACATAAGCGGGAGACCACTAGTCCAAACGTATGCCCTTACCCTTGTCCAAGCCGGAACCTATAAAATGGTAAACAACGAGAGGGTAAGCAAGGCTTAGTGAGTGCAACAATTATACATACATATATATAACCTACTTACTTGCAAACACTTACCAAATCAGCATACATGCTAGTTACATAATTAGCATACCTTTCACATGTATAACGCTAAGTATCACGATAACAAGGCTAGTATAACAATAGCATATAACACAACAATACAATATGCTAAACACAAGTATAACGATGATGTTCACAACATCCATAGTACTCAAGATCTCAAGGCTAGCCCAACGAATGATATCATCAACATCGAACTTAAATCCCATTCGCCTATATTAATGTGGTATCGTCAACACCGAACTTTAAACCCACATATGAGGTATCGTCAACAACGAACTTTAAACCCTCATCAACATCACTACAATAATCGTATGGCATCGTCAACATCGAACTTTAAGTCCATATGTGTGAGGTATCGTCAACAACGAACTTTAAACCCTCGTCAACAACATAATATACTCTAGGGTATGGTATCATCAACAATGAACTTCAACCCATACCCCACAAGCAAATAAATTATATACATGCATATATAATAATTCCACTCACCTTAACACTTCGGTGGTGATTTAAATGCTTCAGTATACCTC
The DNA here is from genome assembly GCF_046630445.1 of Rutidosis leptorrhynchoides. Classification (NCBI taxonomy): domain Eukaryota; kingdom Viridiplantae; phylum Streptophyta; class Magnoliopsida; order Asterales; family Asteraceae; genus Rutidosis; species Rutidosis leptorrhynchoides. The sequence continues at coordinate 450,344,536 of NC_092335.1, forward strand.
GAGCAAAGTACCTAATACATATGTACACATTCAATACACAACTAATGGCATTTACCACATTACTTACACTTTGAGCATTTAATGACCCAATTCGCATTAAATGACTCAACCACATCCAAAACCGCCCTTAAATGGCCAAGACTCGACTTTAATCACTAAGGCTAGTGAATTAAAGTCTACTAACTTCAATTAACACAAACTTAAGGTAATCCATACCCATTTCATCTAATTAGGTCAACTAGTACATTTTGACCCATTTTATATTACTTAGACTCACAATCAAGTCAAACTTACCCATTAACACTTCTTTCATAAATCTAAAAGTGCATTAGCGACTAACAACACCATTTGACACTTACAAACTCAAATCACAAGGTCAAAACCCTAGATTGTGGCTATTAGGGTTTCATTACAACATCATAACCCAAATTCACCCATTTTACCTCCAAATGGGTCTTACAAATATCTAGTAACCAAAACCCTAGCCATTACCCAATTAAAACTTAAAACATAAAGTTAGAACTTACCAAGACTATCCTCTTGTAGCTAACAACAAGGAGAACAACTTTAATTCTTGCTCCTAGGTTTGATTCACAAATCTTCACCTTCAAATCTCAAGATTAATCTAAGTGGGTGTTGTGTTTTGGGAGAGAAATTGGAAAGAAAAGAGAAAAGGAAAAATGAAATAAATGGATAAGTGGTGGAGATTTAATGCTCCATCAGATACACAAGTCAAATTACCAAATTACCCCTAAAAATCTCTTAAAATGAGTTAAGTCCGGAATCTGTCCAGCAGGATTGTCGCGGCGCGACCAAATTCTTGTGGCGCGGCGTATAACAGGAAAACGGACCCTTCTTAACTCAACTTCTGATCCAGATTTCCTTTGTATGTCACGTCGCGGCCCAGATCGCCGCTGCGCGGCATTAGCCTATGCCTGAACAGTTCGACTACCTAAAACACATTTCGATTTTATTTAATTCGTACACTTGAATCCCGCTTCCTATATTTGCCTAACCCTCAACAATAGACTCACAAGACTTAACGCTATCAAAACCCATGTATAAACTTGTATATACACCCATTATCAAGTATATATATATATATATATATATATATATATATATATATATATATATATATATATATATATATATATATATATATATATATATATATCTACACATATATCTATACAATTACGCATAATCTAGCGAGTTACAAAATGTACAAATGATAAAGTATGTACCTTTCAATATGTGCGGGAAAAACGGGATGTTACAACTCTCCCCCACTTAAATCGGAGCGCGTCCTCGCGATCCAAGCCGCATGACAAGAAGGAAAATAAACGAACACAAACTCTTCGGGCTCCCAAGTAAACTCGGAACCCTTACTCCGACGCCATTTGTGATGACCCGGGAATTTCCGACCAAATTTAAACTTAATCTTTATATGGTTTCGATACGATAAGCAAAGTTTGTAATGTTGAGTCTTAAAACTTTTGAAACTGTTTACATGAATTTATTTAACCTTGGATTATGCCCGACGATTCACGAACAATTGTGTGTAAATAAATATATATCAAAATAGATATAAGAGTTTATATATGATATTAAACATTTTAATCAATTAGAATTAAAGATGTAAAAATAATAAATAGGATAATTAAGTAACTATTAATATATAAATATATATACATATGATATCTATAAAGAAGTATTAATATATGCATATTGGGTTATATATATAAAAGATATAAACATTATATGTTGAAAAAAAATATAAAAATTTAAATAAATATATATATTACTTACATATGTAAAACATTTACATACTTACATATATAATATGCAGAAACATATAATAATATATATACTTATAACAAAATGTATAAATATTCAAATATATGTTATAAATTTACAATGTATCACATAATCGATAATATGTAATATTAATTACAAATTAAAATATGATTGATATATTAATATTAATACTAATATTATCACTACTACTTTTATTATTATTATTATCAATATTAGTATCAATTATATTATTAAGTATTAACATTATTATTATTCTAACCATTATTATTATTATATTATGTATATTTCATTATTATTATTATTATTCTTATTATTATTATTATTATTATTATTATTATTATTATTATTATTATTATTATTATTATTATTATTATTATTATTATTATTATTATTATTATTATTAATATTAACAAAATTATTATTAATATATTTAATAATTATTATTATCTATTTATTATAAATAAACTTAGATCTACACGTTAAATTGAAGATAGGTCCCTATATGAATATATGCCTGTAACTATCTACTTTATCTATTTTTTTTTCTTCTCTTTTTTTTTTGTCTTTCCCTGCTCGTGAGTACTGTCCTCCACAATTCACCACAAAACAAAAACCTGATCAATGATTGTTGATACATAAAAACATCGATCATTTGCAGAATGTAAAACCTGGATTTCTAATTACAGAATCAAAAAGAAATTCACATAAACAAAAAAAAAAAAAAAATTTTTTTTCCTTTCTTCTCTTCGCAAACCCATTTAATTCATAATTCAATCACGAGTTAATCACCAAAATCTATAAATGTCATTGTGTTAGGAATCCCTTACTCAATGTATCTACAAAATTTCACAACCCAATTCTTTCTATCGAAAACGAATTCTTGAGTCAAAGTTTCGTTTCAAAAAGTCAACCGAATCGTTCTTGGAGAAATTCGAGTTCGTTTTGATATTTCAAGTTCAATTGACGAATCCAATAGTTTATAGGAGTAATTTGAAACACAATTCATGTTGTGATCTTGGTCTATAACATTGTAGAAATCAAAATCTTTATTTATTTTTTTTTTAAAAAAAACCGTAACACAACAGCAGCTGTTTTCCTTTATTTTTTTTTTTTTGTGTTTTGTTGAGTCTCTTAATTTAAGTTCAAAGTTTAATCATTTTCTGTTATAGAATCAAAGTTGATTGTGTTGATTAATTTGATTGTGGTGGATTAAATTTGTTGTGAACAAGAAGATAGAAGAACACGAAATGTTTGGTTAAATAAATATGGTCTGGGGTTTAAACAGAAAAGCAGAATCAGATCAGTGGTTAAGTGTGTGTTTGGGTATTCGAGGGGTCTCGGGTTCGAGTCTGGTCCAGGACATTTCTTTTTACAAAAAGCTATTAAAGGGGTATACACTCTTATTTTATTTCTATAATTATTATTATTAGTTATTATTATTATGTTTATTAATTATTATTGTTGTTATGATTATTATTGTTATTGTTATTAATATTAATATTATAGTTATTATTGTTATTAATATTACTAATATATATAGTAAGTAACAACTATTATTATTATTAGGTATTGTAAGATTATGATTAATATTACTATCACTTTATTATTATGTAACATCATTATTAATATTATTATTAGTATCATTAATAACAATAGAAGTACTATTAAAATTAAGGTTATTATTATAAATGTTATTATGAAAATATTACGAACTATTGTTAATATTAGTATTAGTATCATTTATGTAATTATTAGTATTATCATTATCAATAAAATTATTACTATTATTATGAGTAAAATCCTTGTTATCCAAAACTAACATTTTTTTTACAGCTAAATATTTTGTACATAAAATATACTCTTTACATATACTAAAAGTACATTAATATTTCATATACAATATATCAAACATATTAATAGTATTTATATAAATACTTACATATAACCAACTAATGATTTTAAATATAATACTGATCATATAATATATTTAGATATATTGACACAACTAAATATATAAAAATATTTATCATTTTAAAATATATATACAAAATAAATAAATATAACATATAAGGTAAGATATAATATAAGTAAAAGTTTTAATGGATTTTGGAATAGTTTCTATATAATTAAAAATGTATAAATAACAAATACTAATAACTGAAATTATGTGATTCCATTATATATTTTAATAATTATACAAATGATATAGGTTCGTGAATCTGAGGCCAACCCTGCATTGTTCAGTGTTATCATATGTATTTTTACTACAAAATACATTAGGTGAGTTTTCATTACTCCCTTTTTAAATGCTTTCGCAATATATATTTTTGGGACTGAGAATGCATGCGCTGCTTTTATAAATGTTTTAAGAAATGGACACAAGTGATCGAAACTACATTCTATGGTTGAATTACCTAATCGAATATGCCCTTTTTATATAGTCTGGTAATCTAAGAATTAGGGAACAGAAACCCTAATTGACGCGAACTCTAAAGATAGATCTATCGGGCCCAACAAGCCCCATCCAAAGTACCAGATGCTTTAGTACTTCGAAATTTATATCATGTCCGAAGGAGGATCCCGGAATGATGGGGATATTCTTATATACATATTGTGAATGTCGGTTACCAGGTGTTCAATCCATATGAATGATATTTTTGTCTCTATGTATGGGACGTATGTTTATGAGAATTGGAAATATGAAATCTTGTGGTCTATTAAAATTTATGAAATGATTATTTATACTAAACTAATGAACTCACCAACCTTTTGGTTGACACTTTAAAGCATGTTTATTCTCAGGTATGAAAGAAATCTTCCGCTGTGCATTTGCTCACTTTAGAGAAATTACTTGGAGTCATTCATGACATATTTCAAAAGACGTTGCATTCGAGTAGTTGAGTTCATCAAGATTATTATTAAGTCAGTTATAGTTGGATGTATTATGAAATGATATGCATGTCGTCAACTTTCAATGAAATGAAAGTTTGTTTTTTAAAAACGAATGCAATGTTTGTAAAATGTATCATATAGAGGTCAAGTACCTCGCGATGTAATCAACTATTGTGATTCGTTTATAATCGATATGGACTTCGTTCGGATAGATTAGGACGGGTCCTTTCAGTTGGTATCAGAGCGGTGGTCTTAGCAAACCAGGTCTGCATTAGTGTGTCTAACTGATAAGTCGTTAGGATGCATTAGTGAGTCTGGACTCCGACCGTGTCTGCATGTCAAAAGTTTTGCTTATCATTTCTTGTCGGAAATTACCTGCTTATCATTCTTAGAGAATCACTTGCTTGTCATCCTTAGTCTAGACACATCATATTGCATTGATTGCATGATTAGTGTATAGACAAAATTCATATCTTAGCATATCTGCTAATTCATATCTTAGCGTATCTGTTATTGTTACCTTTGCCTGATAGCTTCCGTAGATTCCTCCGTAACTTATGGGATTTTAGTAATATATATGCATATGTAAATTATGTATTGCAGGATACTGATCTACATCCTATAATCTATTTCTTACCGAAAATCCTTCATCTGATCGTACGAGATGAATCCCTCAACTAGATCGAGTCCCTCGGATTCCGACAGCTATCCCGATAGTTATCCCGACAGTTATTCAGAATGGATAGTCATCTAAGCTCCGGAATCAACGACACCAGAATGAATCAACCAATCATCCATCCCCAATTCATCTGATGGATTCATAGTCGACTTAATCAATGGAGACGCGCAGAAGGCGATTCCCATCCACTAACCGAATTCACCTTTTGGCGAAGAATCTGAAGCACTTACCGGCGAACCTGTTCGTAACACCATTTCACCCTCATTTCCCAAATATCTCACCACGACTATATCATAACTCAGATTCTAAACCTTATTCATCCGCTCGTTCCGACCGACAATCATCCTGAGGTAATCGAAGAAGTCAACGAGCTTCGCGCTCGAGTAATCAATTTGGAAAATATGGTGCAAAACGTACCAGCTTCAGCAACATCATCGACACCAATAGTACCATTAATAATAGCATCAGTACTATCAAAAATCCATGCTTCAATATCATCATCTGTACTTTGAGTATGATATTCGTTCTACGTATCGTTCTACGTATCGTTCTACCTCATTTATCTTCATTCGACATGGCGAATATGTAATCTCTAAAGTTTTAGAGATTATTTATTCTAGTTCCAACCGAAAAGCAAATGAGTTTAATATCATATTAACTCATTAAATCCATGAATACATCTGAAGAAAATATATATGTATATATGTTTTCATAAAGATTATAATTAAAAATTCTCTTGTACAAACTGTTAATGGTGAAAATATTTTAACGGGTAGGTAATACCCGAGGAATATTTAAATTTCACATTAATAAATTACATTGTACGTTCTTCGAATCTGTTTCGACAGTCATATACTATCCTACTTACATCCACCGATATACGTATCCGTTCACCAAAGAATAACTATTTTCATTCAAATTCAATTTCATATTAGGATTTTGACATATTAGAATCCAACAAGTGGCATAATGAAGAAAAAAAAAATGGACACAATAAAAATTGATTAGAAACAGACTAATTAACAATATGAAATTTTGTTAAGAATCCACGCTAACAAAATCCTAGCTAACTGTTCCTAGCTAACTGTTAATTCCGTATTACATTTTATTTATCGCAATTTAATTATCGCAATTTATTTTATCGCAATTTAATTCTCGTAAATTTTATTTATTGTTATTTAATTTCTGTTATTTACTTTACGCACTTTATTTATCGTCATTTAATTTCTGTTATTTATTTTACGCACTTTAAATATTGGGACACGTATACAAGGTTTTGACATATCATATCGACGCATCTATATATATTATTTGGAATCACCATAGACACTCTATATGCAGTAATGATCGAGTTCTCTATACAGGGTTGAGGTTGATTCTCAAATAATATATATACTTTGAGTTGTGATCGAGTCTGAGACGTATACGGGTCACGACACGTATTAATTAATTCGAATATTATATAATAAACTATATATGAATTATTGGATTGTTAACTGTGGACTATCGACAGTGGACTAATAACATTGGACAATTAAAATAAATTAAAATATTGATTATAACATATGAAACTAAACAATTCTTCAAGTTGCCACTTGAATTCGTCTTAAACATCATTTGTATCTTCACGATTACATTCTGCGTTCAAACCTTTCATGATTCTTGAAAACACCTCAATCGAGAGGATGAATCAACCGCACTTCATCTACGGAAGGAAAGATTTGTGCATATAGTTATGCACCTGAGAAACTCTCGGCAACTGAGTAAAAATTTAACACGTAGCCGCGTCAGATCCTTTGGCATTTATTAGCAAAAATAACTTTGCGATCCCTTTTCAAAGTAGCAAATTTTGTCACAGCTTCAGCAAATCAACTTCGACTTTTCGTTCGAAACAACCTTATTATCACCTTGACTAATATGTATGTTCTTTTATTGTTACCAGGAACCTTTTATATTCCACCATATTACCGTCAGCGTTTAATCATCTAAAAACACAATTTTCATGAAATCATCTCGGATCGATAACTAATGATTCAGATAGGGTAGCAGTAAATGTAGAGGAATCGGCAATCAGTACTTTGAAAACTCACAGCATATCTACATCAACAGTTATATGTATAACATTTATCTTTTAGAATAATGATCTTCTATTCTGAAATTTTGAAAAGCACCCAGCCTACGAATTAATACATTGAACTTTGAAAAAAAAAACTGAACGAAGCAGCAGAAACTGTAGATAATCGTAAACGACCTTAACCGTCGAAAGTTTGATGATAAAGAATGGAGTATTGGAAACACTCAATAGAAAATTTAGTACCGAAAAGCGGATTATGCGAAACTATGAAGGAAGCCGTGGACAAATCACAAAGAATAAGTTTGACTTCAAAGAATCCAAAAGATTCAATGCCCGCTGAAGTCTTTAGTGGATATTTTGCTCCTTACTCTAAACCCTTACGGATAAATCTTCTTCATCATCCATTGATATTAGAAATTCCAAGATATCATCGTAGCTTTCATTATAAATATCCTCCATATTTCTGAAGATATTTTCATAACTATTCTTATCTGAAATTATTAATCTCTTCCTGATATCAGTGTTACATCATATAGAGACTGTTAGTTTCTATATTCTGTAAACTTTCAAGCTTAAAAATATGAATGTTATTGAAGTAATGTTGGGAACTGATGCATGAGTTAGTATAATATAATGACACTTGATCAACGTGATTATATTACAGTAAGTCATGCTGAGTTTCTAAATGGAACATGATGATTCACAGATTATAACATCATCATGTGACATGTTACATAACTCTTTCATTCTGATTAACTTCTGAACATATCAAGAAAATATATTCTTGATAGTTCTATTCTCAGTGACTCTGGTAATTTGACAAATCAAATCGTGTTATTACGTTCTTTCTTGTTTAGAACATTATATTCATTCGAAACTCCATACTTACGAATTCTGGACCATTACAAGAGGTGTCCAATCGTAAAAAGAAGAAACGAAGGGACAAAGCTCCAAAAGAAATAGAAATTGGAGTATAAATCGCAGCAAAGAGGAAGGAGTATTAACTGTGGATGACAATGACTATAGAAAACAGATATTGGGACATTGAAATATAAGGAAAGATATAAAGCCCGATAACAACACCTAAATTACAAACCGTGTATATCAATGTTTATCGCAACATAAAGACACGGGAGAATTATAAGTACTATAACCCCAAGGGCAAAGTAGAAGTAAGCAGATTCTTCTGGTGGAAGTTGGAAAAGAAGAATAATTGTTGCGATAATAAGGATGAGGACAAGAATCAGAACCGGATTAAGCATTATTATAATCTTTTGGATATATGAACTGAGAAAGAAGGCATAGAAGTGGTGGAAACTAATGGAACGGAAAAGGTAAATTTATAAGGGAAATATCAGACGGAGAAATCGAGGCAGATCACCGTATTTAATTATAGAGATCTTAGTTTTCTTACTCGCCGAAGAATCAAATCTTTTAGATTTCGAAGATTTTCTTTAAATCCCTTGAATTCCGAAATTCAACCCTCTACGTCAAAAGCTATGATGCACCATTTCTTCTAAATTCAACCATGACTAGTCAATAGTTATGATGAAACATGTCTTTCTCATTTCACTATTTAGTGATAACTTCACTCGTACGCTTCGAGAAATCGAACCGTTTTATCCATATTACTCAATGATAATAAAATTCTATTTATCAATTTATATTCGTCATAAAAACATCTTTATTGTTAGTCATGACCACCTCACTCAAATTTCGGGACGAAATTTCTTTAACGGGTAGGTACTGTGATGACCCGGGAATTTCCGACCAAATTTAAACTTAATCTTTATATGGTTTCGATACGATAAGCAAAGTTTGTAATGTTGAGTCTTAAAACTTTTGAAACTGTTTACATGAATTTATTTAACCTTGGATTATGCCCGACGATTCACGAACAATTGTGTGTAAATAAATATATATCAAAATAGATATAAGAGTTTATATATGATATTAAACACTTTAATCAATTAGAATTAAAGATGTAAAAATAATAAATAGGATAATTAAGTAACTATTAATATATAAATATATATACATATGATATCTATAAAGAAGTATTAATATATGTATATTGGGTTATATATATAAAAGATATAAACATTATATGTTGAAAAAAAATATAAAAATTTAAATAAATATATATATTATTTACATATGTAAAACATTTACATACTTACATATATAATATGCAGAAACATATAATAATATATATACTTATAACAAAATGTATAAATATTCAAATATATGTTATAAATTTACAATGTATCACATAATTGATAATATGTAATATTAATTACAAATTAAAATATGATTGATATATTAATATTAATACTAATATTATCACTACTACTTTTATTATTATTATTATCAATATTAGTATCAATTATATTATTAAGTATTAACATTATTATTATTCTAACCATTATTATTATTATATTATGTATATTTCATTATTATTATTATTATTATTATTATTATTATTATTATTATTATTATTATTATTAATATTAACAAAATTATTATTAATATATTTAATAATTATTATTATCTATTTATTATAAATAAACTTAGATCTACACGTTAAATTGAAGATAGGTCCCTATATGAATATATGCCTGTAACTATCTACTTTATCTATTTTTTTTCTTCTCTTTTTTTTTTGTCTTTCCCTGCTCGTGAGTACTGTCCTCCACAATTCACCACAAAACAAAAACCTGATCAATGATTGTTGATACATAAAAACATCGATCATTTGCAGAATGTAAAACCTGGATTTCTAATTACAGAATCAAAAAGAAATTCACATAAACAAAAAAATTTTTTTTTTTTTTCCTTTCTTCTCTTCGCAAACCCATTTAATTCATAATTCAATCACGAGTTAATCACTAAAATCTATAAATGTCATTGTGTTAGGAATCCCTTACTCAATGTATCTACAAAATTTCACAACCCAATTCTTTCTATCGAAAATGAATTCTTGAGTCAAAGTTTCGTTTCAAAAAGTCAACCGAATCGTTCTTGGAGAAATTCGAGTTCGTTTTGATATTTCAAGTTCAATTGACGAATCCAATAGTTTATAGGAGTAATTTGAAACACAATTCATGTTGTGATCTTGGTCTATAACATTGTAGAAATCAAAATCTTTATTTATTTTTTTTTAAAAAAAAAAACCGTAACACAGCAGCAGCTGTTTTCCTTTTTTTTTTTTTTTTTTTTTTTTTTTTTTGTTGTGTTTTGTTGAGTCTCTTAATTTAAGTTCAAAGTTTAATCATTTTCTGTTATAGAATCAAAGTTGATTGTGTTGATTAATTTGATTGTGGTGGATTAAATTGGTTGTGAACAAGAAGATAGAAGAACACGAAATGTTTGGTTAAATAAATATGGTCTTGGGTTTAAACAGAAAAGCAGAATCGGATCAGTGGTTAAGTGTGTGTTTGGGTATTCGAGGGGTCTCGGGTTCGAGTCCGGTCCAGGATATTTCTTTTTACAAAAAGCTATTAAAGGGGTATACACTCTTATTTTATTTCTATAATTATTATTATTAGTTATTATTATTATGTTTATTAATTATTATTGTTGTTATGATTATTATTGTTATTGTTATTAATATTAATATTATAGTTATTATTGTTATTAATATTACTAATATATATAGTAAGTAACAACTATTATTATTATTAGGTATTGTAAGATTATGATTAATATTACTATCACTTTATTATTATGTAACATCATTATTAATATTATTATTAGTATCATTAATAACAATAGAAGTACTATTAAAATTAAGGTTATTATTATAAATGTTATTATGAAAATATTACGAACTATTATTAATATTAGTATTAGTATCATTTATGTAATTATTAGTATTATCATTATCAATAAAATTATTACTATTATTACGAGTAAAATCCTTGTTATCCAAAACTAACATTTTTTTTACAGCTAAATATTTTGTACATAAAATATACTCTTTACATATACTAAAAGTACATTAATATTTCATATACAATATATCAAACATATTAATAGTATTTATATAAATACTTACATATAACCAACTAATGATTTTAAATATAATACTGATCATATAATATATTTAGATATATTGACACAACTAAATATATAAAAATATTTATCATTTTAAAATATATATACAAAATAAATAAATATCACATATAAGGTAAGATATAATATAAGTAAAAGTTTTAATGGATTTTGGAATAGTTTCTATATAATTAAAAATGTATAAATAACAAATACTAATAACTGAAATTATGTGATTCCATTATATATTTTAATAATTATACAAATGATATAGGTTCGTGAATCTGAGGCCAACCCTGCATTGTTCAGTGTTATCATATGTATTTTTACTACAAAATACATTAGGTGAGTTTTCATTACTCCCTTTTTAAATGCTTTCGCAATATATATTTTTGGTACTGAGAATGCATGCGCTGCTTTTATAAATGTTTTACGAAATGGACACAAGTGATCGAAACTACATTCTATGGTTGGATTATCTAATCGAATATGCCCTTTTTATATAGTCTGGTAATCTAAGAATTAGGGAACAGAAACCCTAATTGACGCTAACTCTAAAGATAGATCTATCGGGCCCAACAAGCCCCATCCAAAGTACCGGATGCTTTAGTACTTCGAAATTTATATCATGTCCGAAGGAGGATCCCGGAATGATGGGGATATTCTTATATACATATTGTGAATGTCGGTTACCAGGTGTTCAATCCATATGAATGATATTTTTGTCTCTATGTATGGGACGTATGTTTATGAGAATTGGAAATATGAAATCTTGTGGTCTATTAAAATTTATGAAATGATTATTTATACTAAACTAATGAACTCACCAACCTTTTGGTTGACACTTTAAAGCATGTTTATTCTCAGGTATGAAAGAAATCTTCCGCTGTGCATTTGTTCACTTTAGAGATATTACTTGGAGTCATTCATGACATATTTCAAAAGACGTTGTATTCGAGTAGTTGAGTTCATCAAGATTATTATTAAGTCAGTTATAGTTGGATGTATTATGAAATGATATGCATGTCGTCAACTTTCAATGAAATGAAAGTTTGTTTTTTAAAAACGAATGCAATGTTTGTAAAATGTATCATATAGAGGTCAAGTACCTCGCGATGTAATCAACTATTGTGATTCGTTTATAATCGATATGGACTTCGTCCGGATAGATTAGGACGGGTCCTTTCACCATTGAACTTTAAAAGCCCTAACCTCTTTATGTCTCAACCTTTTGACCTTCTCATCAAGTATGGCAATCGGTTCCTCAATATATTCTAACTTATTGTTTAGCTCAATCTCGTCTAATGGCACCCAAGATGAATCATCCGCAAGACACTTACGGAGATGGGAAACATGAAATGTATTATGGATCCCAGCAAGCTCTTCGGGTAATTCCAAATGATACGCGGCTTCACCAACACGAGCTAAAACCTTAAATGGTCCAATAAATCGAGGAGCTAACTTTCCTCGTTTCCGGAATCGAATAATACCTTTCCATGGCGAAAACTTAAGCATCACCATGTCACCTTCTTGAAATTCGGTCGTTCGTCTACGTTTGTCGGCATACGACTTTTGCCTAACTTGAGCCTTCTTCAAATGCTCTCGAATCATATCAATCTTACTATTTGTCTCTAAAATCAAATCGGTACTCCCGATTTCCTTTTGTCCCACTTCACCTCAACAAATCGGGGTTCGACATCTACGCCCATAAAGCATCTCATATGGCGGCATCCCGATACTAGTATGATAACTATTAATGTACGAGAATTCCACCAAAGGCAAATGCTCGTCCAAACTACCAACAAAATCGATAATACATGCCCGTAACATATCCTCCAACGTTTGATTCGTACGTTCAGTTTGATCGTCCGTTTGAGGATGATACGCCGTGCTCAATTTCAATTGTGTACCCATATCCTCATGAAACTTTTCCCAAAATCGAGATGCAAAACGAGTATCTCGATCCGAAACAATCGATATAGGAACACCGTGTCGAGAGATGACTTCCTTGATAAACAACTTAGCCAAGGTCTCCGACGATATCGCTTCCTTAATGGGAAGAAACAAAGCACTCTTCATCAGTCGATCAACTATAACCCAAATCGAATCAAACTGGGTTCTCGCCGTTTTAGGTAACTTTGTGATGAAATCCATGGTAATGTGCTCCCATTTCCATTTCGGGATTTCCAACGGCTGTAACTTACCATACGGCTTTTGATGCTCGGCTTTAACTTGCAAACACGTGACGCATTGCTCAACATACTTCACAACATCACGTTTCATGCCCGGCCACCAATAATCTTTCCTTAAATCAAGATACATTTTCGCCGCGCCCGGATGAATGGAATACTTTGACTTATGTGCTTCATCGAGTAGCACTTGTCGGTAATCACCCATCTTAGGCACCCACACTCTTCCTTGAAAAGACAACAAACCACGCGAGCCCATAGTAATGAACTCCGATTGTCCCACAATTCGCTCCGCATGCTTGTTGTGAACGTAAGCCTCTATTTGAATCACACCAAGTTTTTCAAGAAAATCGTTAGTAATAATCATACGTAACAATCCCAATCGTAACGCCGGGTGATGACTCTTTCGACTTGACGCATCCGCGACCACATTCGCCTTGCCCGGATGATAAAGTATTTCACAATCATAATCTTTCACCACATCCATCCACCTACATTGACGATAATTCAAATCTCGTTGATTAAAGAGATGTTTCAAACTCTTATGATCCGAATAAATCGTACTCTTGACACCATACAAGTAGTGGCACCAAATTTTCAATGCATGTACCTCCGCCGCCAACTCAAGATCATGAGTCAGATATCTCGTTTCGTGTTCCCTTAATTGTCGAGAGGCATAAGCGATGACTTTACCTCTTTGCATTAGAACACACCCGAGCCCATTTAATGAAGCATCACAATAGACTGTCATGTCTTCCACTCCTTCCGGCAACACTAACACCGGAGCTTGACACAACTTCTATTTTAACAGTTTAAAAGCAATTTCTTGCTCGTTCTCCCAATTAAACCTCGCGTTCTTCCTCGTTAATTTCGTCAACGAAGAAGCAATCTTAGAAAAGTCTTGGATAAACCGACGATAATAACCGGCCAATCCGAGAAAACTTCGGATTTCCGTAGGTGTAGTCGGTTGTCTCCAACTCTTCACCGTCTCTATCTTCCCCGGATCTACTTGAATACCGTCTTTGTTCACAATATGGCTAAGGAATTGAACCTCCCTTAGCCAAAATTCACATTTGGAGAACTTAGCATACAATTCTCCTTTCGTAACGTCTTCAATACTTCACTCAAATGACGTTCATGCTCGTTCATACCTTTCGAGTAGACTAGTATGTCGTCAATGAACACAATCACCGACTTGTCCAACATAGGTTGGCACACTCGGTTCATAAGATCCTTGAATGCCGCCGGTGCATTCGTAAGACCAAAAGGCATAAATACAAACTCAAAATGCCCATAACGGGTTCGAAAAGCCGTTTTCTCAATATCTTCCTCACGGACCCGCATTTGGTGATAGCCGGACCGTAGGTCAATCTTTGAGAAATACGTCGCACCTTGGAGTTGATCAAACAAATCATCAATCCGAGGCAATGGATAACGATTCTTGATCGTCACCTTATTCAACTCCCGATAATTGATGCACATCCGCATACTACCATCCTTCTTTTTCACGAATAAAACCGGAGTGCCCCATGGCGAAGCACTCGGTCCAATAAAACCCTTCTCAAGCAACTCTTGGGTTTGATTTAATAACTCTTGCATTTCCATTGGTGCTAAATGATAAGGAGTTTTTGCAATGGGAGGAGCTCCCGGAACCAACTCAATGCGAAATTCAACTTGTCTTTCCGCCGGAACACCCGGTAACTCGTCCGGAAAAATGTCTTCGAATTCACTAACCACCAGAATTTCACGAATGGGTGGTGGCTCATCACGAGTATCAACAACATGGGCAAGAAAAGCCGTGCCACCACTAACAAGAAAACGACGTGCCCGTGCAAAGGAACATATCGGCACAAGTCTTCTTCGTTTATCACCGTGAAAATTTAAATCTCCCCTACTTGGGGTCTTCACACGGATAAATTTCTCATGGCATGCAATATCGGCTCTATTTCGATCGAGCCAATCCATACCAACAACGATATCAATGTCGCCCAAAGTCATCGGGATGAGATCAATTTTAAAGTTTTTGGCACCAAAAACAACATCACAATTCTTACACACATCAACCACTAGCACCGTCTTGCCGTCCGCTATTTCGACTTCTACCGGACGGCTTAACTTAGCTAATGGTCTATCAAGTTTAGGCACAAATTTTGGAGACACAAATGACAAATTTGCACCGCTATCAATCCGGATTAGAATTAACCAAGTAAGTACCTGAGACAACTTCGTTGGATTGCTTGGCTTCGTCGTTAGTCATCAAATAGTTCCGCCCTCGAGCCGTACCCGCCGCCTTCTCTAGCCTTTTAATATTATCGTTGTTCAAATTGGGACACTCTGACTTTCGGTGTCCTTCTTTGTTGCAATTAAAACAAGTGAGCTTGTTTGTTGAAGATGGCTTCGGACAATCTCGAGCCATATGTCCACGTACCCCACAATTGTAGCAAGTAGGGACAAAGTTCCCAAAACCACCGGTAGCGCCCTTCTTCACACTATTGACACTTTCAGAACCCTTCTTGTTCTTGTTCTTTTTATTTGAAAAATTCGAATGACTCGAACCTTCAAACTTTCTTTTTGAAAAAGTGAAATCGCTCTTTCTTGGAACTTCCGGCTCAAAACCCCGAGCCAATTCGAATAACTCATCAAAAGACTTAGCCATACCCCGACTAATCTTACCCTTGAACTCATCATTCAAAGTACGGTATAAATCCTTCATTAGCTTGTGATCATCACCCACGTATTCCGGGCAAAAACGAGTCTTTGCTAAAAAGGTAGACTTGAGAGTGACCAAGTCCATTGACCCTTGTTGCAAATTGTGCAACTCGTCATGGATTCTATCAAGATCGGAAGAAGTTCGGTATTCTTGGAAAAATTCCTTCTTAAACTCCTCCCATGTCAAGCTCATGCATTGCTCTTCACCATATAAATTTATTTTATCGTCCCACCACAACTTGCCCTCCTCGCGCAACATGCTAGACCCATACCTTGTCTTTTTCTCGGGAGGACACTCCGCGGTACGGAACGCCCCCTCGATATCAGAAATCCAACAAGTGCTTTTCAATGGATCCCTCACCCCATTAAACATCGGAGGTTGAGTATCCTTGAAGTTTTTGTAGTGAAAGTCTCGCCTTCCTTCACCTCCTTCACCGCGAGGATAAATGTTTCTAGCTTCAAGAGCCTCATCGACAGTGGCCTTCATTCGTTCATTAATTAAATCGGTTATTTGCTCGTCAACCGATT
Organism: Rutidosis leptorrhynchoides; assembly: GCF_046630445.1. NCBI lineage: Eukaryota > Viridiplantae > Streptophyta > Magnoliopsida > Asterales > Asteraceae > Rutidosis > Rutidosis leptorrhynchoides. Next base: position 450,361,481 of record NC_092335.1, read on the forward strand.
CCTTGAAAACTTTTCTCACGCTAACAAGAAAATCCTCCTTGTAGTTCTTCAAGATGGCCTCAACTTTGGCCGTGAATTCGGGGTCCTCGCTTGTACCACCGATATCATTATCGTGTCCATTTCTCGTCTTCATTCTATAAAACGGAAAAGGTTAAACCATGAACAAAAGGCATAACACGTAAGTATATACATACGTACCACACTACCCCATCTTGCTCAACAATCGTCGTACATTACTCGTTTGACACGATTTGCACCCGTAACAACGGTAGCTAATTGTTGTTATGCGAGCACGTTGCATTAACTCGCTAGTACAACGTTCTTCTTGCTTGATGATTGCTAAACCCAACACAAAACAATTAGCACAAGGTTAGCTCACATAAACCAAAGCACTAACAATTCCCGATTAGACCCAAAGTCCTACAAGTCCCGCATAAAGCGCTCACACAATAAAGCCCAAGTCTAGGCACCTATCTCAAGTCGCCTAAATCCCTTAGACCATGCTCTGATACCACTTGAAACATCCCAACCCGTATTCCATTCGATAAATTTTTTTTATATATAATACACATTTACGCGCCAATTAAATATGTAAACCATTCCACAAGTTCCATTTAAACGTACATCAATTTAAATGTTTACAAAAGGCACGAAGGCCATTAATTAAGTTTAATACAAGTTTGACCCACTACAATGATAGTTTATAATCCAAACGACACTCGAGCATGGTTTGGGGCTAAACTACCCAAAACGTTAGGCCAACTTCAAAAGGCTAACACCAAAAGCACCCCCGACAACATAAGCGGAAGACCACTAGTCCAAACGTATACCCTTACCCTTGTCCAAGCTGGAACCTATAAAATGGTAAACAACGAGAGGGTAAGCAAGGCTTAGTGAGTGCAACAATTATACATACATATATATAACCTACTTACTTGCAAACACTTACCAAATCCGCATACATGCTAGTTACATAATTAGCATACCTTTCACATGTATAACGCTAAGTATCACGATAACAAGGCTAGTATAACAATAGCATATAACACAACAATACAATATGCTAAACACAAGTATAACGATGATGTTCACAACATCCATAGTACTCAAGATCTTAAGGCTAGCCCAACGAATGGTATCGTCAACATCGAACTTAAATCCCATTCGCCTATATTAATGTGGTATCGTCAACACCGAACTTTAAACCCACATATGAGGTATCGTCAACAACGAACTTTAAACCCTCATCAACGTCACTACAATAATCGTATGGCATCGTCAACATCGAACTTTAAGTCCATACGTGTGAGGTATCGTCAACAACGAACTTTAAACCCTCATCAATAACATAATATACTCTAGGGTATGGTATCGTCAACAACGAACTTCAACCCATACTCCACAAGCAAATAAATTATATACATGCATATATAATAATTCCACTCACCTTAACACTTCGGTGGTGATTTAAATGCTTCAGTATCCCTCGAGCAAAGTACCTAATACATATGTACAGATTCAATACACAACTAATGGCATTTACCACATTACTTACTCTTTGAGCATTTAATGACCCAATTCGCATTAAATGACTCAACCACACCCAAAACCGCCCTTAAATGGCCAAGACTATACTTTAATCACTAAGGCTAGTGAATTAAAGTCTACTAACTTCAATTAACACAAACTTAGGGTAATCCATACCCATTTCATCTAATTAGGTCAACTAGTACATTTTGACCCATTTTATATTACTTAGACGCACAATCAAGTCAAACTTACCCATTATTATTTCTTTCATAAATCTAAAAGTGCATTATTGACTAATAACACCATTTGACACTTACAAACTCAAATCACAAGGTAAAAACCCTAGATTGTGGCTATTAGGGTTTCATTACAACATCATAACCCAAATTCACCCATTTTACCCCCAAATGGGTCTTACAAATCTCTAATAACCAAAACCCTAGCTATTACCCAATTAAAACTTAAAACATAAAGTTAGAACTTACCAAGACTATCTTCTTGTAGCTAACAACAAGAAGAACAACTTTAATTCTTGCTCCTAGGTTTAATTCACAAATCTTCACCTTCAAATCCCAAGATTAATCTAAGTGGGTTTTGTGTTTTGGGAGAGAAATTGGAAAGAAAAGAGAAAAGGAAAAATGAAATAAATGTATAAGTGGTGGAGATTTAATGCTCCATCAGATCCACAAGTCAAATTACCAAATTGCCCCTAATAATCTCTTAAAATGAGTTAAGTCCGGAATCTATCCAGCAGGATTGTCGCGACGCGACCAAATTCTCGCGGCGCGGCGTATTACAGGAAAACAGACCCTTCTTAACTCAACTTCTGATCCAGATTTCCTTTGTATGTTGCGTCACGGCCCAGATCCCCGCGGTGCGGCATTAGCCTATGCCTGAACAGTTCGACTACCTAAAACACATTTCGATTTTATTTAATTCGTACACTTGAATTCCACTTCCTATATTTGCCTAACCCTCAACAATAGTCTCACAAGACTTAACGCTATCAAAACCCATGTATAAACTTGTATATGCACCCATTATCAGGTATATATATATATATATATATATATATATATATATATATATATATATATATATATATATATATATATATATATATATATATATATATATATATATATATATATATATATATAATTACGCATAATCTAGCGAGTTACAAAATGTACAAATGATTAAGTATGTATATTTCAATATGTGCGGGAAAAACGGGATGTTACATATTGCAGGAAAAGTAGGTAGACGCAACGGAGATGATAAACACTAGTTTGACCTTACGAGCATACCCATGAATATTACCCATAACCTCCATTGCTATAACCCATAATTTTCTTAGCTCTATCCCGCTCAAAAAACCCGTTTTGAAATAACTCGCTCATGACCTCGTCGTAATATTTTATGTATAATACTAATAATAATATTAATACTATTAATAATAATATTTGGATTAATAATAATAATTAATATAAATAATAAAATAAATAAAATAAATATGGAGTAATATAGAGATCAGAGAGATTGATCGATATATGAATTATGAATTGAATCCAAAACGCGTTCTATATTTAAAGGAATTTTTGGTCTGTGGAGCTCCGCGATCGTGGTACTTTTCAAGCATACACCTCTGCAATCGCGGAGGTTCCTGTCCCAGTTCACCCATGATTAAAAACGTGGGCTGCCGACAGTTTTTATATTATTATATATATAATATATTTAATTTATATAATTAATTATATATTATATTATATTTACATGCATAGTTATCTTGTAAATTTTGTTCCGATGACTCGTACGTTGTCACTCGACTTATGTCCCGGTTTCGGTTTCTCGAACGAATTTTTGTACGCTTAGAAAACTAGTACATTATGTTTCGCGTAATGTACATTTATACATAACAAGACTTAAATCAATGAAAAATAATCCCACTCAAAGTGTAACTTATTCATTTGAGTGTTTTGGTTATTTGCTTCTTTAAATCGTTGTTTTGATATATATAAATATATATAAAATAGTATTTTTAATTCAAAACGTTTATATATTAAGGTTAATATTATATTTTATCATTTTATAATATATATATATATATATATATATATACATATTCATTTAGAAATATTAATTTATATATATTAGAAATATTTATTTAATAATATAATATTTAGTTTTTCAAATGCTAACTATATTTTAAAGTATAATTTAGATCGTTTACATAATAGAAAATCATTATATCATATAACATTTTCCTTTTAAAACTTAACTAGATATAGCTCATTTATGTACTAACGTTTATTTTAACTTCTCAAACGTACTAATTAACATATCTAAATATTAATCGAATCACTAAGTGAGTGTTACTATTGTTTACTTAATTAATTTGAAATCATGTATATTTAATATGTCTATACGTTGCAAGTTATTTATATATCCAACTCACGTTATTTAAACAAAGACATTTTAAATAATCAAGTTCTGTTATATTGAAAAATGTTTTCGTTCATTTGAAACTAAATCAATCAATTATTATGAAATTTAGTCTTTCACTAACTTTTGTCTAATTCTCGTTATTTGACACTTTGTTCTCAATGGTAGATTACTTTACTAATTATTCCGAATACCGTTAAAAAGAAATGATTTCTTAAATCAACGTGGACCTCATAACAGAGACCCGTAATCATAATCATAATATATCTGATAATTCAATCATTTGATATTATCTTTTAATTCCTTCGATAAATACGTTAAACATATATTGAAACAAATACGTTCATGTAAAGTATTATACATCTAATACTTTGTTAACATTTTCAAGTTATAATATATACATATATAATCATATTCATTTTTATAATGTTTTTTGAATCGTCGGAATTTGGTCGAGGTCAAATGAATGTATGAACACAGTTTAAAATTTTTGAAATTCAACTTAACAAACTTTGCTTATCGTGTCGGAGTAATATAAAGATAAAGTTTAAATTTGGTCGGAAATTTTCGGGTTGTCATATATATATATATATATATATATATATATATATATATATATATATATATATATATAGTAAAAAGTTCAAACGAGAACTACAAAAAGGCGAGAACTGCGAGAACTTTTAATTTATGAAGATTTTCATACATGGGTTGATTGAATCACTTATAAATGTTGATGTAGAGTAAGAATGAACATGAAATAGTTTAAAAAAACTTAAATTTTACCTATATAATCAAATATATAGTTTCTCGTTCACATGTGCATACTTGTTTGTGAACATGTGAACATTTTATATAATTAACAATTTAACATGTAATTTGTGGTACTGAACATATGTTTGTTAATGAAATGAGCATTAATTAACATTACATGTGAACTGTTGCATTTAAATGTATAAAAACTATGAAATTAAGAAGTTCTCGCTGTTCTCGCTTTTTTGTGGTTCTTGTTTAGTTATATATATATATATATATATATATATATATATATATATATATATATATATATATATATATATATATATATATATATATATATATATATATATATATATATATATATATATATATATATATATAATTTTTTTCTCTACGGCTATATTACTTTTTTTTGTATAAATACTCCATTTTAAATCTAAATCAAATAGACACTTCATTTCCCAACTCAAAATCAAAACACACTTCAATCATTCAAAAATGTTGAGTGGGCCACCAACGAAAGTCACAATTTCTGTCTACTTCGGAGGTCAATTCCATATAGTTACATGAAGGTAACTGATCTTTTAATAAATCATCAAACAAATCCAATTTATTTAGCACATTAATGTCGTTGTTTGAACCTGCGGGGCCAAAATACGAATGTCAAATCCATGTATCATACGAGGCTACTGCCTCTAAGATTATTGTTGGGTAACCATGATCACCTCATGTATATTGCCCTTTCCAACCAACTAGACAATTTCTCCAAGCCCAATGCATAAAATCGAGACTCCCTAACATACTCGGAAAATCATGAATTTCTTCATGTCTACCAATTATACGTATAAGATGTTGATTCACCCATATGTAAATATTCGTCAAATGTATCGGGCGCAACACCGTACACTAATTGTCTTATAGCGGACGTACATTTTTAAAAAACATTAAAACCTAATAAATCGGTTGCATCCCATTTTTGACGAAACAAATTAAAATTCGGTAATAGGTTCTTGATTAAAATTGTGTATACCTCGACATATACGGAGAAATAAAGACTTGCTCATACGAAAACGTCTTCTAAACTTATCCTCTGGAAATGTGGGCGTGTCGAAAAAATAATCTTCGAACAATGATTGAGATTTTCCTTCACGATCTCGTGGAAAATGTATTCTAGGAGCTCTAGGTATTGAAACAACTTGTTGTTCGGCTTTGTCTTGTTCTAAAAAATCGATATAATCGAGTGTTTGAAGTGGATTATATGCATTTGCAATTGCAGAAGCCTCTTCATAATATTGATCGTCGTGATCCATTCTCGAACAACAACAATAACAACAAAACCCAATCCCGCACCTGCGAGGTATGGGGGAGGTGAGATGTAGACAATCCTTCCTCTACCATAGCGTAGAAAAGAGGTGTTTCTTTAACCACGAGTCGAGAAAAAAAAATTCTCTATCCACAGGAAGAGAAAGTAATCTCTCTCTACTCCAGGGTAGAGAGATTGCTTCCGTGAGGGCCTCCGGCCTAAAAAAAAAACTTACAAGAAGGATATTAAAAATAAAAAAAATAATAAAAAAATAATAAAATAATAAAATAAGAGACGCCATGGGAATGGTAGAATCAAATTTCCATGGGTTTTAAAGCCTGCCTGGAATTCAATCTAGGTTCTAAGCAGCAGTCAAGTCACCACTGGGTCGATGCTTGTTGTTGCCTCAATAAATAGAGTCAAAAGACCTTGTAAACAGAACTCGAACGGCATGCCAGGTGGAAGTTGTTGCGCAAGCAAAGTGCCAACCACCCGTAGCAAACCAAACACCACTCATGCACCTTTACGGTAGACATCCCCGAAGACATACATCTAAAAGAAAACCAACCAAGCTCGAGAGCAAAGACACTCATCCTCAGCCATAACGACCCCAGGATGCACCGAATGATGTGAGAGATCCATTCTCGAACATTTTAAAAAGTTTATATATTGTTTGTAATATTGAGTGATAGTCTGTAGTAGTGTAGAATGAGTGAAAAGAGTAGTGGTTTATATAGAAATTATTTTTTAATTAGAAAAAGAAAAAGAAAAAAGTATCCGTTAAAATGCCATCGGCTATTTCAGATTTTTTCACCTTTTTCTTTTTCTTTTTTTATCAAAATGCTCGTCGTAGGATATGGTTTAAAACAGCATAGTATCGACAACACCCCAACAGCACTTGCTAGCAATGACGCTATTGGAGGGCGGCCGAACGGCAGCCTGACGACAGATACCGTTGTGAGCAGTCTTACCGTTGTTATACTAAGTACTCCGTATTTAAAATTAGCAAGAATACGATGTGACGACCGGAAAATTTTTGACCAAATTTAAACTTAATCTTTATATAATTCCGACTTGTTAAGCAATGAATTTTAATAAATCTTGAACCTCCGGAAAGAGTTTTACGCAAGCTTTTGGTCACCCTTTTATTCCGACGATTCACGAACGTCATAACTTAATTTAATTGTTTAATTGTTTAATTATTGTGTATATATATGGATTTATATATATTTAAATTGAAAATATGATAATTAAATATCTCATTAAGTATATTAACAAAGTATTATATATTTATTTTCATACTACTAATTTAAAAAGTTTTTGAACAATATATATGTTACTATTTAAACGACGTAATTAACTTATGTTAAAATGTATTTACATATAATGTATTACGAGTGTAAATACATCCTTACAAGTATTGAATATACTTTATAATATACCAATACATATAAAGGATAGCTATACTCGTATTTCCGTTCAATTTCCTCAAGAATTCTACTCGCATTCATACGGTATTTTTACCCGTATTATACACAGCTTCTAGAAGTATTTACTATTGGTATATACCAATAGAAATCTGCAATTATTTGTGTAATATGTCATCCATGACCTAATCAATTTAATATGTCATCCATGATATATTACATTTTAACTTATCTTAGATATTTTTACTAAAAACCAAATTTTACAAGCCTATAAATAAGCACCATTTCTAACTCATTTTTACACATTCATTTTCCAAATTTTCAGACACACTTGCAAGAACTCTCTCAAGTTTTGTTCTACTACTTCTTTCCTGCAACTTTACATTCTAAACTTAAGGTAAAAACTCTACTTCAACTCTTGTTCAATTCATATGTTTATAGCTATCTATATAAGAGTTTATAAACTAGAACATAGTTTAGTTGATTCTAAAATTGTTTGAAAAACTAATCTAATATTTCTAACTTAACTCTAATAACACTTATTTATATGTATTATGATGTTATATTAAGTTAATATAAGAACTTATAACTTTTACATATGAAGAACACCTTGAAACTTAACATATATCGTTTAATCTCCATTCGGTATAAAGCGGGCTGTTTTGGGTTGGGAATTAAAAACCTATCTTAGACTTTGAGTTCGAGGCTAAGACTATGGAAATATGTTAATATATGTAAATAAGACTTTCAGTATTTTTTTTTCATGATTTTAGACAAAGTGGAAGTATTTTATCAAAAATCATATATTGGGTGGGTACCGGGATTCTTCCAAATCTGTCCACTGGCACAAAAAGAGGGTAAAACTCTGAATATTAATACATGGGATGAACTTTTCGAATTGTTTTTAAAAAATTAACTTCTTAAGAAATCCATAGCGATTTGATTCACTTTAAACGGAGTTGTAATGAATATTTGGCGAGCAAAACAAAATCTGCTAAAATTAACGTTGTATGGACAAAATTTATATTATAAAAAACTATATTAACCATATCCTTGCTAACTTTTCCTATATCCTATATATATTTGGATATGTTATCATTAGTATAACAAAATATTATAATCTTAGTTAATTTTGAGATTGTATATATATAATAATCTTGGTACATTCCATGACAATAAGTATACAATACGTTTTGATAAATCCTAAGACAATAAGTATATAATACGTTTTGAAAAATTCTAAGACAATACGTATACAATACATCTCTGGGTTGATGCAAAGACAATACGTATACAATATGTCGTGGGGTAATTCTAAGATTATATATATACCGATTATTGGACTGTTGGACATTTCGGACTATTTTGGACTACTAACAAAGGACTACTAACATAAAAATGTTAAAAATTAATATATAAGTATTCTATAAACTTGTTTTATTTTATTCACATGTCGTATTATTATCTGAATCATTATTATTGTTATAGGTTCGTGAATTCAAGGACGACGGCCATATTTTTAATAAGCTGAAAACTTATTATTAATATACTTTTACTACCGTGAGTATATAGTCCTATTTTTAAACTCTAAAAATATTTTGGGATGAGAATACATGCATTTTATGTTTTGCGCCATGGATACAAGTACTTAAAATATATTCTACACTGAGTTGTACCACATTGCATATCTTCCCTAATAGCTTGGTAACTAATATTTACATGTTGTAAGAACATGTAAGCGCGAATTCTATTGATAGATCTATCGGGTTTGACAACCCCAACTGGGCTAGTCGCTCTAGTATCGTAAATGGTTGCATAGTACTTCGTTTTTACTACACTTGGTACAGTGTAGGGAGATTTCATAACAAAGGGAATATGTCACATTAATGGTTAAGTATGGTTACCGAAGCGCTCAACAACTTATAGAATACTTTTATACACTTGCGAGTGTACATATATTTATAACTATGAAATCTTGTGGTCTATATTTATATCGATGCTAAACCTATATATCTCACCAACCTTTGTGTTGACTGTTTAAGCATGTTTATTATTAGGTCCTTAAGAAAGTCTTCCGCTGTTGCATTATCTGAGCAAGCTGTGCATGAAGTCTCATGTTTTTGTTTAAATGAAGTGTTGCATTCAATAAAACCTTGGTCATGTATTATATTCAACTTTTATGTCACGTGTGTAGTATTTGGAAACCGATGTATTATGGGGATTATTTCTTAAATAATCACCCACTTGTTTAAAACATGCATTATGTATAATAATGGTGTGCTTTTTATGAAACGAATGCAATAATTTCTAAAACGTATCATATAGAGGTCAAATACCTCGCTATGGGACCAATGAATAACGTACTGCGTTTATAGTGATATGAACGGGTCATTTCAGTTGGTATCAGAGCGGTGGTCTTAGCAAAGCATGTCTTGCATTAGTGTGTCTAACGGATAGTTATTAAGATGCATTAGTGAGTCTGGACTTCGACCTTAACTGCATGTCAAAAGTTTTGCTTATCATTTCTAGTCGGAAATCATCTGCTTATCACCCTTAGAAAATTACATGCTTATCATTCCCAGTCTAGACACATCTTACTGTATTGATTGCATAAATAGTGTATAGACAAAGTTCATATTTTAGCGTATATGCTAATTCATATCTTAGCGTATCTGTTACTGTAAACTTTGCCTAACATATTTCGTAAATTCCTCCGTAATCTATGAAATCTTTTGCTCTCTATATATATAGATATTCTATGTAATTAGAATACCATCTGATAGCCGGAAATCATTTCATATCGAAAAATCCTTTATTCAATCGTACGAAATGGAACTCTCCACTAGTTCAAGTCCCTCGAATTCTGATATGGAGTTTCACTCGAGCTCCGAAAGCAGTGTGACCGGAATGGATCAACCAATTAGCGATAATCTATTTTGGATGAATTGGGGATAGGTTCGTAGTTTACTTAATCATTGGAGACAAGAAGAAGGTGATCCCTTCCATCCACCACATTGCCCTCTTGGTGAAGAACATGAGGCACTTACCGGCGAATCCGTTCGTAACACCAATTTCTCTCTCATTTCCAGGATATGCCGCAACGAGTATAATATTACTAATATTATTGAGGCTATCCGACCTTTACTCCGTATCTTGCATGGTGAATTATTTAGTAAAAAAAAAAAATTTACTGTCATGAAAAGCAAAACTTCATTAGCAAGTGCACCCTACATCATTTCATTCCCTTTATAAAGCTCTTGACCTCTCTTTTTATTCAAGAAACTTTAAACACACATCAAACCACTACCAGCACCAGCACCAGCAGTACCAACAACATCACAAGCCTTAACATCGCAAGCCGCATTACGAGCATCAATATCATACGCACCGCAGACACTGAGGGATACCAACAATAATGAGTGATGAAGTATTAATTCATTATTTCATTTACGTTGAAGAAATATTCTGCGGCGATTATGTAATCTCTAAAGTTTTAGGGATTATTCATTTCTAGTTCCAACCGTAAACCAAATGAAATTAATATAATATTAACTCATTAAATCCATATTACATCTGAAGAAAATATACATACATATATTTTCATAAAGACTGTAATAAAAATTCTTTTGTACAAAATATTACTTGTGAAATTTTATTTTAACGGGTAGGTAATACCCGAGAAATACTTAAGTTCACATTAATATGTTACACTGTACATTTTCAATGATGTTTCGACAATCGTTAATTATACTCTCTCCTTTCATAGTAATATACATCATTTCACAAAATTCAAGACAACCATTTTCCATACCAATTCAATTACATATCCTGATTTTGACAGATCAAAATCCAAGTCAAGATTTAAGAAGTGCCATCAATCTTAAAATCCTACATCCTTCAAAATCATACTTTAAATTTAAACTATACTAGAACATCACTTTCATTCACAGAACTCATAAAGATATTCGTATCATTCAAGATTTACGACGAATTCATTATACGGATATTGACGATGACAACCTGCGTCTAAACCCTTCAAAATTATTGAAAACATCTCAACTAAGGAACAATCAAGAGAATGAACCAATCACACGATACATACGAAGAATATATGCATATAGATATGCATTCGAAGGACACTTGAACCTAAACAAAGGTTCAACATGTATCCGTGTCAGATCCTTTAGCATTATTATTATTATCCAAAATAACTTTACAATCCCTTTTCAAAATAGCGAATTTTGTCACAGCTCCAAAAAGACAACTTTGACTTTTCATCCGGAGTAGCCTTATTATAACCTTGATATATACGTTGTCTTTTCGTCATCGTTACTGGGGAACCTTTTATATTCCACCACATTAGTAGTAAGCTTACCAGCAACTCTATTGCTCTTTGACTTAAATCTCTCTGAAAGATCACTATAAAACCTTGTCATGTACCCATCTACATCTTGTAACAATAATTGTCATACCAAACTCCAGGAAGCATCAATAATTATTCTTGAATCTCACATCATTTCTGCATATACATATAACGTTATTTCCTGGAATTATAATTCTGAAATACGGAATAGCACTTCAGCCTACGAATCAGTACTATGAAGTTTTGAAAAAGCTGAATGAAGCAGCAGAAACTGTAGACAACCGTAATAGTTAAAAGTTGATGATAAAGAATATTGTGTTAGCAAAGCACAGAAAAAGAGAAGGTTTGGAACTGGAAAATGGATTGAGCAAACCCTGAAGGAGGCTGTGGACAAATCACAAGGACGAAATCTACCTTCAAAGAATCCAAATGATTCGGTGTCTACTAAAAACCTTAGCAAATACCTTGCTCCTTACTCTAAAACCCTTGCGGACAATATTCTTCATCATCCTCTTATCTTAAATATTCTAAGATATCATCGTATCTTCCATTATAAATATCCTTCATATTTCTGAAGATATTTTCATAACCATTCTTATCTGAAATCATTTATTCCTTCGCGTTATCTGTATCACATCATAAAGAAAACTGTTTTAGTTTCTAAATATCTGAAACCTCTGAGTGTAAAGTATGAATGTTTTTGAAGTAATGTTGGGAACTGAAGCATGAGTTAGTATAATATAATGACACTTGATCAACGTGATTTTATTACAGTAAGTCATGCTGAGTTTCTAAATGGAACGTAATGATTCACAGACCATAACGTCATCATGTGCCATGTTACATGACTTTTACATTCAATCTAATCTCTAAACATATTAAGAACATATTCTATTGATAGTTCTATCTTTTCCTTTGAATTCTGGTAATTTCACAAGTCAAATTGTGCTATTACAATTTCTCTCTTAGAGCATTAGCTATGTTCATTCTGAATTTCATATCTATGAATTCTAGACCATTATTCGCTTGACTTGAAGTCGGGAAAAGAAGACGGAAGCATGAAACTCCAAAATATAAGGAAAAATATAAGCACGAAGACAACGCAGAATTACAAACCGTGTATATCGATGCATATAGCAATATAAAGACACGGGAAAACTAAGAACACTATAAACCCAAGAGCATAGTAGAAATTAACGAATTCCTCCGGTGGAAGATGAAAAAGAAGAATGACAGATGTGATAGTCAAGAATATATCAAGAATTAAAAATGGATGGAGCATATTGACGAATGTTTTGGAAGTACGAAGAAAGGAAGAAAGTAAAAAAGATGGGAGATGTGGAAATAAGGAAACGTAGGAGGTTGATTTATAATAAAATATCCGACAGAGAAATCGAGACAGATTTTTGCATTAAATCGAAGAGGATCATAATTTCCTTAATCGCAAAAGAATCAAATCTTATATAGATTACAAAGAGATCAACCGTGATGACGTCAAAAGATAAGACGAATCCCTATTTTCTCATTTCACTCTTTTACGATAGCTTCACTCATATGTTTAGAGTAATCGAATTATTTTATCTATATTTCTCAATCATGATAAAACCCTATAAATCAACTTATATTCGTCATAATAACATTCTTATTATTAGCCATGACGACCTCGATCAAATTTCGGGATGAAATTTCTTCAACGGGTAGGTACTGTGACAACCCGGAAATTTTCGACCAAATTTAAACTTAATCTTTATATAATTTCGACTTGTTAAGCAATGAATTTTAATAAATCTTAAACCTTCGGAAAGAGTTTTATGCAAGCTTTTGGTCACCCTTTTATTCCGACGATTCACGAACGTCATAACTTGATTTAATTGTTTAATTATTGTGTGTATATATGGATTTATATATATTTAACTTGAAAATATGATAATTAAATATCTCATTAAGTATATTAACAAAGTATTATATATATATATTTTCATACTACTAATTTAAAGAGTTTTAGAACAATATATATGTTACTATTTAAATGACGTAATTAACTTATGTTAAAATGTATTTACATATATTGTATTACGAGTGTAAATACATCCTTACAAGTATTGAATACACTTTATAATATACCAATACATATAAAGGATAGCTATACTCGTATTTCCGTTCAATTTTCTCAAGAATTCTACCCGCATTCATACGATATTTTTACCCGTATTATACACAGCTTCTAGAAGTATTTACTATTGGTATATACCAATAGAAATCTGCAATTATTTGTGTAATATGTCATCCATGACCTAATAAATTTAATATGTCATCCATGACATATTACATTTTAACTTATCTTAGATATTTTCACAAAAAACCAAATTTTACAAGCCTATAAATAAGCACAATTTCTAACTCATTTTTACACATTCATTTTCCAAATTTTCACACACACTTGCAACAACTCTCTCAAGTTTTGTTCTACTACTTCTTTCCAGCAACTTTACATTCTAAACTTGAGGTAAAAACGCTACTTCAACTCTTGTTCAATTCATATGTTTATAGCTATCTATATAAGAGTTTATAAACTAGAACATAGTTTAGTTGATTCTAAACTTGTTTGAAAAACTAATCTAATCTTTCTAACTTAACTCTAATAACACTTATTTATATGTATTATGATGTTATATTAAGTTAATATAAGAACTTATAACTTTTACATATGAAGAATGTAGTGACCCGAACTTTTCCATGTTTATGTATATTAAATGAAATTGATATTTACATGATTAAGTTTTTCCAACATGTTAAGAAATCAAACTTGTTAAGACTTGATTAATTGAAATAGGTTTTATATAGACAATTGACCAACCAAGTTGACCGGTGATTCACGAACGTTAAAACTTGTAAAAACTATATGATGACATATATATGGTTATATATATAGTTAACATGATATTATGATAAGTATGTATCTCATTAAGTATTTTAACAATGGATTATATACATAAAAATGAGACTATTGAATTAAGAAACTCGAAAACGATATATAACGATTATCGTTATAACAACGTCTTACTAAGTACATATGAATCATATTAAGATATTGTTATATTATGTTTAATCATGTTAAATGATAAGTAAACATGTCCTTAAGTGTATTAATAATGAACTACATATGTAAAAACAAGACTACTAACTTAATGATTTCGAAACGAGACATATATGTAACGATTATCGTTGTAACGACATTTAATTGTATATATATCATATTAAGATATATTAATACATCATAATATCATGATAATGTAATAATTTAACATCTCATTAGATATAATAAACAATGAGTTAACAACATTTAACAAGATCGTTAACCTAAAGGTTTCAAAACAACACTTACATGTAACGACTAACGATGACTTAACGACTCAGTTAAAATGTATATACATGTAGTGTTTTAATATGTATTCATACACTTTTGAAAGACCTCAAGACACTTATCAAAGTACTTCTACTTAACAAAAATGCTTACAATTACATCTTCGTTCATTTTCATCAACAATTCTACTCGTATGCACTCGTATTTGTACTCGTACAATACACAGCTTCTAAATGTATTTACTATTGGAATATACACTCCAATGATCAGCTCTTAGCAGCCCATGTGAGTCACCTAACCATGTGGGAACCATCATTTAACATCTTGCATGAAATATCTCACAAAATTACAAACTAATGGAGCCTATATTGCTACTCCATATTCACGTGAATGATATGTACCACAAACACATTCATTTTGCAATTTTCTTGAATCAAATTACTCTCTCTCAAGTGTTCTTCCTTTGTTCTAAGTTTTCTTCATCATCTTCAACAAAATCTAGCTCAATCTAGTTCATAAATCCATACATAAACCAAGATACAAAACAACTACTCAGGAACACACCAACAATACTTCCAAGTTTGCTTGCTTGATTTCAATCTTGCAAATCCATTTCAAGTGATCATCCAAACTCAAGAAATCTTTTTTATTTACAGTAAGATATCTCTCTAATACAAGGTAGTACTCATATTCAAACTTTGATTCAATTTCTATAACTATAACAATCTTATTTCGAGTAGAAATCTTACTTGAACTTGTTTTTGTGTCATGATTTTGCTTCAAGAACTTTCAAGCCATCCAAGGATCCTTTGAAGCTAGATCTATTTTTATCATTTCCAGTAGGTTTATCCACAAAACTTGAGGTATTAATGATGTTCATAACATCATTCAATTCATATATATGAAACTATCTTATTCGAAGGTTTAAACTTGTAATCACTATAACATAGTTTAGTTAATTCTAAACTTGTTCGCAAACAAAAGTTAATCCTTCTAACTTGACTTTTAAAATCAACTAGATACATGTTCTATATCTATGTGATATTCTAACTTAATGATTTAAAACCTGAAAACACAAAAAACACCGTAAAATCGGATATACGCCGTCGTAGTAACATCGCGGGCTGTTTTGGGTTAGTTAATTAAAAACTATGATAAAATTTGATTTAAAAGTTGTTCTTCTGGGAAAATAATTTTTCTTATGAACATGAAACTATATCCAAAAATCATGGTCAAACTCAAAGTGGAAGTATGTTTTCCAAAATGGTCATCTAGACGTCGTTCTTTCGACTGAAATGACTACCTTTACAAAAATGACTTGTAATATGTATTTCCAACTATAAACTTATACTTTTTCTGTTTAGATTCATAAACTTAAGTTCAATATGAAACCATACCAACTTGAATCACTCAAAACGGATTTAAAACGAAGAAGTTATGGGTAAAACAAGATTGGATAATTTTGCTTGTTGTAGCTACGTGAAAATTGATAAAAAATCTATATTAATCATATCCTAGCTAACTCATATTGTATTATACATGTATTCTAATATATTATGTAATCTTGGGATACCATAGACATGTATGCAAATATTTTGACATATCATATCGACCCATGCATATATATTTTTTGGAACAACCATAGACACTCTATATGCAGTAACGTTGGAGTTAGCTATACAGGGTTGAGGTTGATTCCAAAAATATATATACTTTGAGTTTTGATCTAGCCTGAGACATGTATACACTGGGTCGTGGATTGATTCAAGATAATATATATCAATTTATTTCTGTACATCTAACTGTGGACAACTAGTTGTAGGTTACTAACGAGGACAACTGACTTAATAAACTCAAATCATTATAACATAATAAAAAAAATGTTGTAAATATATTTTGAACATACTTTTATATATATGTACATATTTGTTATAGGTTCGTGAATCGACCAGTGGCCAAGTCTTACTTCCCGACGAAGTAAAAATATGTGAAAGTGAGTTATAGTCCTACTTTTTAAATCTAATATTTTTGGGATGAGAATACATGCAGTTTTATAAATGTTTTACAAAATAGACACAAGTACGTGAAACTACATTCTATGATTGAATTATTAAACCGAATGTGCCCCCTTTTAGTCTGGTAATCTAAGAATTAGGGAACAGACACCCTAATTGACGCGAATCCTAAACATAGATCTATTGGGTTCAAAAAACCCATCCAAAGTACCGGATGCTTTAGTACTTCGAATTTATCATGTCCGAAGGGAGTCCTGGAATGATAGGGGATATTCTATATGCATCTTGTTAAGGTCGGTTACCAGGTGTTCACCATATGAATGAAATTTATCTCTATGTATTGGATGTATATTGAAATATGAAATATTGTGGTCTATTATTACGATTTGATAAATATATAGGTTAAACCTATAACTCACCAACATTTTTGTTGACGTTTAAAACATGTTTATTCTCAGGTGATTATTAAAAGCTTCCGCTGTTGCATGCTAAAATATGGACAAGATTTAATGTCAGCATGCTTGTATAATATTGTTTAAAACTGCATTCGAGATTTATTTTGTTGTAACATATTAATATTGTAAACCAATATGTATTGGTAGTGTGTAAGTGTGATATTTTTAGATTATCATTTCTGGATAATCTAGGTGGTGTCCTTTTAACCTTGTCGATAAAATAAAGGTTATGGTTTGTTTTTTAAAAACGAATGCAGTCTTTGAAAAAGGTCTCATATAGAGGTCAAAACCTCGCAATGAAATCAATTAATATGGAACGTTTATAATCAATATGAACGGGACATTTCAGTTGGTATCCGGGCGTTGGTCTTAGAGAACTAGAAATTTGCATAGTGTGTCTTATCGAGTTTGTTAGGATACATTAGTGAGTCTTGACTTCGACCGTGTTTTCTTTAAAAACGATTGCTTAACACTTTTGTTGGAAACTATATATTATTAACATGTAATTATTATGTGATATATTAACCTCTTAATGTGTTTGATATTGTGTGATAGATGTCTACCACTAGTACAAATCCCATCGACTCACCTAATAATAATGAAGAGTCGAATATACTTTGGGAAGATTCACAAATTCCCGAAGAGGAACCGGAAGAGGAGGAACCGGAAGAAGAGGAACCAGAAGAGGAGGAACCGGAAGAAGAAGAGATTCCGAAGGAAGAAATACTGATACCTACAGTAAATCGATTAAATAAAAGAAAATCCTCAACCAACGGACCAAAGTTAAAAATGGTCAATGGTGTTTCCGCCGAGGAAGCAAAATATTGGGAAGATTACCAATTTTTCAATGAATCGAATCCCGATGAGGATTCCGATGATGTTATAGAAATTACCTCGACCCAATTTAATAAAGCAAAAGAAAATAATAAGGGAAAAGGTATAAAAATAGAGAAACCTGTTTCCAACCCCGATGAACTTTATATGTATCGACAACATCCGTATTTCCTAAATTGTAACAATAACCCGGGAACCTCTAAACCACCAAGTTTTTCTAACCCATTGTGGAAAACGACGGCTCGTATTAGAGGAACACCATATATCCCTAGAAAATTAGGAAAACGAACCAAGTCCGAAGAAGAAGAAACCAGTGATTCAGATTAGATGGTTGTAATCATGTTGTGTATTATATGTATTATAGTGTGCTTGTACTTTTATGTTCTATGTAAAAATTGCTTGTATTATTTGTTAATTATTTTTTACGAATCTAATCCTTGTCTATTTTACAGTATAAAAACAAAATGGACTTTAAGGGTAGACAACCAAATATTTTAGAAGACCTACCAGAGGATATGATTGAGGAAATCTTGTCTAGAGTCGGTCAGAATTCATCAGCACATTTAGTTATGGCGAAATTAACTTGTCAAACATTTGAAAGACTTTTCAGAAATGCCTTAGTTTATAAAAGGCTTTCCTTTGATAGGTGGGGTATATCACATTGGGGAGACAGTAAGTTACACCGTGTTTTCTTTAAAGCGTTAAATGCGGGAAACCCAAATGCAATTTTACGCTACGGGTTAAGAACCTATTTTGACTCAACATATCCCAACATAGAATTTCGTGAGTTAGAAAGAGCTTCTAAGATGCAACATAAAGAAGCATGTTATACTTACGGGTTAGTGATTTTCACTTCTTACTAAAGTGAGAAAAAGAACATCGGATTACAACTTTTAAATAAAACCTTCCCACAAGTGACGGATTTAGTAGTTGGAGTGAGAAACAAGGTTTTTAGATTATTACGGGGCTGTTGGACATTACGAAACCCTTGTCCTTTTAATGACATTACAACATGATGCCTAGCCAATGGTCATAACGGTTACTTTCCACAAGACCAAGGATGGGAAGTCGTCTTAGTAAAACCAGAATGCATGACTTGTTTCTGGACTTATGAATTACGTGTCTTTATTTCTTTTGCTGAAAAACTTGCGTATTAACTAGAACTACCTTTATAGCTGCCGGTTAGCAAAGTTATTATGTGCTATATTTTATCCTATATGTATAATAGCGGTATTGTAAGTTTGTAAAATATTGTATAAAATTGAAACGCGAAATTTTATTATAATCAGTTTTTTCATATAGAATTATAGTAGTTGAATTGTATATTAGCTACTAAGTATGAACTTAACGGGTAGGTACTACCCAAATTAAAACTATAAAATGCTAATATGAAGAAAAATCTTTTATAAATGAGTTCATACTACGCTATGAAATACTATTGACTACTCTTAAAATTCTATATGATTAACTTAATTCTTTTGGGCTATTTTTGAAGGAATGGCACCGACGACTCGTCAGAATTTGAACATGAGCGAGGAAGACTTCCGTGTTTTCCTTGTAGCAAACATAGCCGCAGTACAGGCTGCGATGCAAAATAACAATAACTCTGAATCTAGCAGTGGAACTAATTTCATAAGAAATCGTGTAGGATGCTCCTACAAAGAATTCACTGCCTGCAAACCTTTGGAATTTGATGGAACCGAAGGACCAATTGGATTGAAACGGTGGATCGAGAAGGTCGAATCGGTGTTTGCCATAAGTAAGTGTACTGAAGAGGACAAAGTTAAGTACGCTACGCATACCTTCACAGGTACTGCGTTAACGTGGTAGAACACCTATATTGAACAGGTAGGACAAAATGCTGGTTACGCACTACCGTGGTCAGCATTCAAGCAATTGATGAACGCGCAGTACCGTCCTAGAAACGAAGTCAATAAGCTCAAGATAGAACTTAGAGAGTTACGAACACAAGGGTTCGACATTACCACATATGAACAACGATTCACAGAGTTATGCCTATTGTGTCCGGGAGCGTTCGAAGATGAAGAAGAGAAGATCGACGCGTTTGTAAAAGGGTTACCAGTAAGGATCCAAGAAGATGTGAGTTTACACGAGCCTGCTTCCATACAGAAGGAAAGTAGAATGGCTCATAAACTCATAAATCAGATTGAGGGGAGAATTAAAGTGCAGGCGGCCGAAGAAGCCAACACGAAACAACTCAAGAGGAAGTGTGAGGAAAACGGTGACAAGAGTCACCAATACTGTAGTGACCCGAACTTTTCCATGTTTATATATATATTAAATGAAATTGTTATTTACATGATTAAGTGTTTCCAACATGTTAAGCAATCAAACTTGTTAATACTTGATTAATTGAAATAGGTTTCATATAGACAATTGACCATCCAAGTTGACCGGTGATTCACGAACGTTAAAAATTGTAAAAACTATACGATGACATATATATGGTTATATATATAGTTAACATGATTTTATTATAAGTATGTATCTCATTAGGTATTTTAACAATGAGTTATATACATAAAAATGAGACTATTAATTTAAGAAACTCGAAAACGATATATATAACGATTATCGTTATAACAACATCTTACTAGATACATATGAATCATATTAAGATATTGATACACTTGGTTAATTATGTTAAATGATAAGTAAATATATTATTAAGTGTATTAACAATGAAATACTTATGTAAAAATAAGACTACTAACTTGATGATTTCGAAACGAGACATATATGTAACGATTATCGTTGTAACGACATTTAACTCTATATATATCATACTAAGATATATTATATATCATAATATCATGATAATATAACAATTTAACATCTCATTTGTTATAATAAACAATGGGTTAACAACTTTCAACAAGATCGTTAACCTAAAGGTTTCAAAACAACATTTACATGTAACGACTAACGATGACTTAACGACTCAGTTAAAATGTATATACATGTAGTGTTTTAATATGTATTCATACACTTTTGAAAGACTTCAAGATACTTATCAAAATACTTCTACTTAACAAAAATGCTTACAATTACATCCTCGTTCAGTTTCATCAACAATTCTACTCGTATGCACCCGTATTCGTACTCGTACAATACACAGCTTTTAGATGTATGTACTATTGGTATATACCCTCCAATGATCAGATCTTAGCAGCCCATGTGAGTCACCTAACACATGTGGGAACCATCATTTGGCAACTAGCATGAAATATCTCATAAAATTACAAAAATATGAGTAATCATTCATGACTTATTTACATAAAAACAAAATTACATATCCTTTATATCTAATCCATACACCAACGACCAAAAACACCTACAAACACTTTAATTCTTCAATTTTCTTCATCTAATTGATCTCTCTCAAGTTCTATCTTCAAGTTCTAAGTGTTCTTCATAAATTCCAAAAGTTCTAGTTTCATAAAATCAAGAATACTTCCAAGATTGCAAGTTTACTTCCAAGTTTTCTAAATCCATTCCAAGTAATCATCCAAGATCAATAAACCTTTGTTACTTATAGTAGGTTACCTTTATAATACAAGGTAATAATCATATTCAAACTTTAATTCAATTTCAATAACTATAACAATCTTATTTCGAGTGAAAATCTTACTTGAAATTGTTTTCGTGTCATGATTCTGCTTCAAGAACTTTCAAGCCATCCAAGGATCCTTTGAAGCTAGATCTATTTTTTTCATTTCCAGTAGGTTTATCCAAGGAACTTGAGGTAGTAATGATGTTCATAACATCATTCGATTCATACATATAAAGCTATCTTATTCGAAGGTTTAAACTTGTAATCACTAGAACATAGTTTAGTTAATTCTAAACTTGTTCGCAAATAAAAGTTAATCCTTCTAACTTGACTTTTAAAATAAACTAAACACATGTTCTATATCTATATGATATGCTAACTTAATGATTTAAACCTGGAAACACGAAAAACACCGTAAAACCGGATTTACGCCGTCGTAGTAACACCGCGGGCTGTTTTGGGTTAGTTAATTAAAAACTATGATAAACTTTGATTTAAAAGTTGTTATTCTGGGAAAATAATTTTTATTATGAACATGAAACTATATCCAAAAACTATGGTTAAACTCAAAGTGGAAGTATGTTTTCTAAAATGGTCATCTAGACGTCGTTCTTTCGACTGAAATGACTACCTTTACAAAAACGACTTGTAACTTATTTTTCCGACTATAAACCTATACTTTTTCTATTTAGATTCATAAAATAGAGTTCAATATGAAACCATAGCAATTTGATTCACTCAAAACGGATTTAAAATGAAGAAGTTATGGGTAAAACAAGATTGGATAATTTTTCTCATTTTAGCTACGTGAAAATTGGTAACAAATCTATTCCTACCATAACTTAATCAACTTGTATTGTATATTATGTAATCTTGAGATACCATAGACACGTATACAATGTTTCGACCTATCATGTCGACACATCTATATATATTTCGGAACAACCATAGACACTCTATATGTGAATGTTGGAGTTAGCTATACAGGGTTGAGGTTGATTCCAAAATATATATAGTTTGAGTTGTGATCAATACTGAGATACGTATACACTGGGTCGTGGATTGATTCAAGATAATATTTATCGATTTATTTCTGTACATCTAACTGTGGACAAGTAGTTGTAGGTTACTAACGAGGACAGCTGACTTAATAAACTTAAAACATCTAAATATATTAAAAGTGTTGTAAATATATTTTGAACATACTTTGATATATATGTATATATTGTTATAGGTTCGTGAATCAACCAGTGGCCAAGTCTTACTTCCCGACGAAGTAAAAATCTGTGAAAGTGAGTTATAGTCCCACTTTTAAAATCTAATATTTTTGGGATGAGAATACATGCAGGTTTTATAAATGATTTACAAAATAGACACAAGTACGTGAAACTACATTCTATGGTTGAATTATCGAAATCGAATATGCCCCTTTTTATTAAGTCTGGTAATCTAAGAATTATCGAACAGACACCCTAATTGACGCGAATCCTAAAGATAGATCTATTGGGCCTAACAAACCCCATCCAAAGTACCAGATGCTTTAGTACTTCGAAATTTATATCATATCCGAAGGGTGTCCCGGAATGATGGGGATATTCTTATATATGCATCTTGTTGATGTCGGTTACCAGGTGTTCACCATATGAATGATTTTTATCTCTATGTATGGGATGTGTATTGAAATATGAAATCTTGTGGTCTATTGTTACGATTTGATATATATAGGTTAAACCTATAACTCACCAACATTTTTGTTGACGTTTAAAGCATGTTTATTCTCAGGTGAATACTAAGAGCTTCCACTGTTGCATACTAAAATAAGGAAAAGATTTGGAGTCCATGTTTGTATGATATTGTGTAAAAACTGCATTCAAGAAACTAGTTTCGATGTAACATATTTGTATTGTAAACCATTATGTAATGGTCGTGTGTAAACAGGATATTTTAGATTATCATTATTTGATAATCTACGTAAAGCTTTTTAAACCTTTATTTATGAAATAAAGGTTATGGTTTGTTTTAAAAATGAATGCAGTCTTTGAAAAACGTCTCATATAGAGGTCAAAACCTCGCAACGAAATCAATTAATATGGAACGTTTTTAATCAATAAGAACGGGACATTTCAGTTGGTTTCCGAGCGTTGGTCTTAGAGAGCCAGAAATTTGCATTAGTGTGTCTTATCGAGTTTGTTAGGATGCATTAGTGAGTCTGGACTTCGATCGTGTTTTCTTTAAAAATGATTGCTTAACATTTTTGTTGGAAACTATATATTATTAACATGTATATATTATGTGATATATTAGTCTCTTAACATGTTTGATATTGTGTGATAGATGTCTACCTCTAGCACAAATCCCATTGACTCACCTAATAATAACGTAGAGTCGAATATATATTGGACTGATTCACAAGTTCCCGAAGAAGAACCGGAAGAAGAATCAGAACCGGAAGAAGAATCAGAACCGGAAGAGGAGGAACCGGAGGAGGAAATAGAACCAGTGGGGGAAATAATAAAACGGTTAAGTAAAAGAAAATCCTCAACCAACCGACCAAGGTTAATTATGGTCACTGGTGTTTCCGCCAAGGAAGCAAAATATTGGGAGGATTACCAATTCTCTGATGAATCGGATTCCGACAAGAATTCCGATGATGTTATAGAAATTACCCCAACTGAATTTAAAAAGGCAAAAGAAAATAATAAGGGAAAGGGTATAAAAATAGAGAAATCTAATTCCAACCCCGATGAACTTTATATGTATCGTCAACCCCTGAAGCCCTTAAGTTGTAACAATGACCCGGGAACCTCTAAACAACCAGGTTTTTCTAAACCGTTGTGGAAAATGACAGCTCGTATTAGGGGAACATCATATATCCCTAGAAACTTGGCAAAACGAACCAAAATCGAAGAAGAAGAAACGAGCGAGTCGGAATAAGATAGTTGTATTCGTGTGGTGTAATATATGTAATATAGTGTGCTTATGCTTTATGATATATGTAAAAATTGCTTGTATTAATAAGTATTTTTTTTATGAATCTAACTCTTGTCTATTTTACAGTAAAAAAACACAAAAATGGATAGACAACCCAATATTT
Organism: Rutidosis leptorrhynchoides; assembly: GCF_046630445.1. Classification (NCBI taxonomy): domain Eukaryota; kingdom Viridiplantae; phylum Streptophyta; class Magnoliopsida; order Asterales; family Asteraceae; genus Rutidosis; species Rutidosis leptorrhynchoides. Next base: position 450,386,644 of record NC_092335.1, read on the forward strand.
TAAGAGACCTACCCGGAGACATGATTGATGAAATCTTGTCTAGAGTCGGTCAGAATTCTTCGGCACAACTATTTACGGCGAAATCAGTTTTTAAGACATTCGAAGAACGTTCCAAGAATGTCTTGGTTTATAAGAGACTTTCGTTTGAAAGATGGGGGATATCACATTGGGAAACCCATAAGTTACGATGTGTTTACTTTGACGCATATATTGCGGGGAACCCAAATACTATTTTACGCAACGGGTTAAGAAATTATTTTGACTCAATGTATCCGAATATAGGACTTCATGATTTAGAAAAAGCGGCTAACATGCAACATAAAGAAGCATGCTATGCTTACGGGTTAGTAATGTTCGCTTCTCACCAAAGTGAGAAAAAGAACATCGGGCTACAACTATTAAACAAAACGTTCCCACAAGTGACGGAGTCGGTAATTGGGGTAAGAAATGAGGTTTTTAGGTTATTACGAGACTGTTGGTCATTACGTAACCCTCGTCCCTTTGACGACGTTACAACACGCTGTCTTATCAACGGCCATAACGGTTATGTTCCACAAGACCAAGGATGGGAAGTAGTCCTAGTAAAACTAGAATGCATGACTTGTTTCTGGACGTATGAATTACGTGTCTTTATTGCCTTTGCTGAACGACTTGTGTACTAGCTAGAATTATCTTCACAACTATCTTGTATCAAAGTTATCGTGTGATATATTTCATGCTTTATGTAAAATAAGCGGTATTGTAAGTTTATAAAATATTGTATAAAAGTTTGAACGCGAAATATTATTATAATCAGTTTTTCATATAGAATAGTAGTAGTTGAATTGTATATTAGCTACTAAGTATGAACTTAACAGGTAGGTACTACCCGAATTTAAACTTATAAAACGCTAATATGAAGAAAAAGCTTTTATAAATGAGTTCATATTATGCTACGAAATACTATTAACTACTCTTAATATTCTGTATGATTAACTTGTTCCATTTGACTATTTTGAAGGAAATGGCACCGACTACTCGACACACCGTGAATATGAATGAAGAGGAATTCCGTACTTTTCTAGCTTCAAACATAGCCGCAGTACAGGCTGCGCTACATACCAACAATAACCTTGGATCTAGAAGTACAGGAAATCGTGTAGGATGCACCTACAAAGAATTCACTGCCTGCAAACCTTTGGAATTTGATGGAACCGAAGGACCGATCGGATTGAAACGGTGGACCGAGAAGGTCGAATCGGTGTTTGCCATAAGTAAGTGTACTGAAGAGGACAAAGTGAAGTATGCTACGCATACCTTCACAGGTTCTGCGTTAACATGGTGGAATACCTATCTAAAGCAAGTGGGACAAGATGATGCGTACGCACTACCGTGGTCAGCATTCAAGCACTTGATAAACGAGAAGTACCGTCCTAGAACCGAGGTCAATAAGCTCAAGACAGAACTTAGAAGGTTATGAACCCAAATATTTGATATTACCACGTACGAAAGACGATTCACAGAATTGTGCCTATTGTGTCCGGGAGCGTTCAAAGATGAGGAAGAGAAGATCGACGCGTTTGTGAAAGGATTACCGGAAAGAATCCAAGAAGATATAAGTTCACACGAGCCCGCCTCCATACAATAGGCATGTAGAATGGCTCACAAACTAGTGAACCAGATTGAGGAAAGAATTAAAGAACAAACAGCTGAAGAGGCCAATGTAAAGCAAGTCAAAAGAAAGTGGGAGGAAAACGGTGATAAGAATCACCAATACAACAACAACAGCAATTATAATAATAATCGAAACAATTATCCCAACAATCGCAGCATCAATCACAACTACAACAAACGGCCCAACAACAACAACAACAACAACAACAACAGCAACAACAACAACAACAACAACAGCAACTACAACAATCATCCCAACAACAATAACAACTGCAACAACAACAACAATCAGAAGCAGCTATGCCAAAGGTGTGAAAAGTATCACTCGGGGTTCTGCACCAAATTTTGCAACAAGTGTAAAAGAAATGGTCATAGCGCGGCGAAGTGTGAGGTCTACGGACCAGGAGTTAATAGAACGAAAGGAACAAATGGTGTCGGAACAAGTAATGGCGGAGCAAGTAGTGTCGGAGCAAGTTATGCCAATGTAGTTTGTTATAAATGTGGAAAACCGGGCCACATTATTAGAAATTACCCGAACCAGGAGAACATGAATGGACAAGGCCGCGGAAGAGTTTTCAATATTAATGCGGCAGAGGCACAGGAAGACCCGGAGCTTGTTACGGGTAGGTTTCTTATTGACAATAAATCTGCTTACGTTTTATTTAATTCGGGTGCGGATAGAAGCTATATGAGTAGAGATTTTTGTGCTAAATTAAGTTGTCCATTGACGCCGTTGGATAGTAAATTTTTACTCGAATTAGCAAACGGTAAATTAATTTCAGCAGATAATATATGCCGGAATCGAGAAATTAAACTGGGTAGCGAAATATTTAAGATTGAATTGATACCAGTAGAGTTAGGGAGTTTTGATGTAATAGTTGGCATGGACTGGCTGAAGAAGGTGAAAGCAGAGATCGTATGTTATAAAAATGCAATTCGCATTGTACGAGAAGAAGGAGAACCCTTAATGGTGTACGGAGAAAAGGGCAACAAGAAGCTACATCTTATTAGTAATTTGAAGGCACAAAAACTAATAAGAAAAGGTTGCTATGCTGTTCTAGCACACGTCGAGAAAGTACAAACTGAAGAAAAGAGCATCAATGATGTTCCCGTCGCAAAAGAATTTCCCGATGTATTTCCGAAATAATGACCGGGACTACCTCCATATCGATCTGTTGAATTTCAAATAGATCTTGTACCAGGAGCTGCACCAATAGCTCGTGCTCCTTATAGACTCGCACCCAGCGAGATGAAAGAACTGCAAAGCCAACTGCAAGAACTATTAGAACGTGGTTTCATTCGACCAAGCACATCACCATGGGGAGCTCCTGTTTTGTTTGTCAAGAAGAAGGATGGTACATTTAGGTTGTGTATTGACTACAGAGAGTTGAACAAACTTACCATCAAAAACCGTTATCCACTGCCGAGAATTGACAACTTATTTGATCAACTACAAGGCTCGTCGGTTTATTCGAAGATCGATTTACATTCTGGATATCATCAAATGCGAGTAAAGGAGGATGATATTCCAAAAACTGCTTTTAGGACGCGTTATGGTCATTACGAGTTTATGGTTATGCCGTTTGGATTGACTAATGCACCAGCTGTGTTCATGGACCTTATGAACCGAGTGTGTGGGCCATATCTTGACAAGTTTGTCATTGTTTTCATCGATGACATACTTATTTACTCAAAGAATGATCAAGAGCACGAAGAACATTTGAGAAAAGTGCTAGTAGTATTGAGGAAAGAAAAACTGTACGCTAAGTTTTCAAAGTGTGCATTTTAGTTGGAAGAAGTTCAATTCCTCGGTCACATAGTGAACAAAGAAGGTATCCAGGTGGACCCGGCAAAGATCGAAACCGTTGAAAAGTGGGAAACCCCAAAAACTCCGAAGCATATACGTCAATTTTTAGGATTGGCTGGTTACTACAGAAGATTCATCCAAGATTTCTCCAAAATAGCAAAACCCTTGACTGCATTAACGCATAAAGGGAAGAAATTTGAATGGAAGGATGAACAAGAGAAGGCGTTTCAATTATTGAAGAAAAAGATAACTATGACACCTATATTGTCATTGCCTAAAGGGAATGATGATTTTGTGATTTATTGTGACACATCAAAGCAAGGTCTCGTTTGTGTATTAAAACAAACGGACGAAGGTGATTGCTTATGCGTCTAGACAATTGAAGATTCACGAGCAAAATTATACGACGCATGATTTGGAATTAGGCGCGGTTGTTTTTGCATTAAAGACTTGGAGGCACTACTTATATGGGGTCAAAAGTATTATATATACCGACCACAAAAGTCTTCAACACATATTTAATCAGAAACAACTGAATATGAGGCAGCGTAGGTGGATTGAATTGTTGAATGATTACGACTTTGAGATTTGTTATCACCCGGGGAAGGCAAATGTGGTAGCCAACGCCTTGAGCAGAAAGGACAGAGAACCCATTCGAGTAAAATCTATGAATATAATGATTCACACTAACCTTACTATTCAAATAAAGGAGGCGCAACAAGGAGTTTTAAAAGAGGGAAATTTAAAGAATGAAATACCCAAAGGATCGGAGAAGCATCTTAATATTCGGGAAGACGGAACCCGGTATAGGGCTGAAAGAATTTGGGTACCAAAATTTGGAGATATGAGAGAAATGGTACTTAGAGAAGCTAAAAAAACCAGATACTCAATATATCCTGGAACGGGGAAGATGTACAAGGATCTTAAGAAATATTTTTGGTGGCCAGGTAAGAAAGTCGATATTGCTAAATATGTAGGAGAATGTTTGACATGTTTTAAGGTCAAAGCTGAACATCAGAAACCATCAGGTCTACTATAACAACCTGAAATCCCGGAATGGAAATGGGAAAACATTACCATGGATTTCATTACTAAATTTCCAAGGACTGCAAGTGGTTATGATACTATTTGGGTAATAGTTGATCGTCTCACCAAGTCAGCACACTTCCTGCCAATAAGAGAAGATGACAAGATGGAGAAGTTAGCACGACTGTATTTGAAGGAAGTCGTCTCCAGACATGGAATACCAATCTCTATTATCTCTGATAGGGATGGCAGATTTATTTCAAGATTCTGGCAGACATTACAACAAGCATTGGGAACTCGTCTAGACATGAGTACTGCCTATCATCCACAAACTGATGGGCAGAGAGAAAGGATGATACAAAGGCTTGAAGACATGCTACGAGCTTGTGTTATTGATTTCGGAAATAGTTGGGATCGACATCTACAGTTAGCAGAATTTTCCTACAACAACAGCTACCATTCAAGCATTGAGATGGCGCCGTTTGAAGCACTTTATGGTAGAAACTGCAGGTCTCCGATTTGTTGGAGTGAAGTGGGGGATAGACGGATTACGGATCCGGAGATAATACAAGAAACTACCGAGAAAATCATCCAAATTCAACAAAGATTGAAAACCGCCCAGAGTCGACAAAAGAGCTACGCGGACAGTAAAAGAAAAGATATAGAGTTTGAAATTGGAGAAATGGTCATCTTTAAGGTTTCACCTTGGAAAGGCGTTGTTCGATTTGGTAAACGGGGGAAACTAAATCCAAGGTACATTGGACCATTCAAGATTATAGATCGTGTCGGACCAGTAGCTTACCAACTGGAGCTACCTCAACAACTCGCGGCTGTACATAACACTTTCCACGTCTCAAATTTGAAGAAATGTTTTACTAAAGAAGATCTCACTATTCCGTTGGACGATATCCAAATCAATGAAAAACTTCAATTCATTGAAGAACCCGTCGAAATAATGGATCGTGAGGTTAAGAGACTTAAAGAAAACAAGATACCGATTGTTAAGGTTTGATGGAATGCTCGTAGAGGACCCGAGTTCACCTGGGAGCGTGAAGATTTGATGAAGAAGAAATACCCGCATTTATTTCCAGAAGATACGTCAACACCTCCAACTGCTTAAAATTTCGGGACGAAATTTATTTAACGGGTAGGTACTGTAGTGACCCGAACTTTTCCATGTTTATATATATATTAAATGAAATTGTTATTTAAATGATTAAGTGTTTCCAACATGTTAAACAATCAAACTTGTTAAGACTTGATTAATTGAAATAGGTTTCATATAGACAATTGACCACCCAAGTTGACCGGTGATTCACGAACGTTAAAACTTGTAAAAACTATACGATGACATATATATGGTTATATATATAGTTAACATGATTTTATTATAAGTATGTATCTCATTAGGTATTTTAACAATGAGTTATATACATAAAAATGAGACTATTATTTTAAGAGACTCGAAAACGATATATATAACGATTATCGTTATAACAACGTCTTACTAGGTACATATGAATCATATTAAGATATTGATACACTTGTTTAATTATGTTAAATTATAAGTAAATATATTATTAAGTGTATTAACAATGAAATACATATGTAAAAATAAGACTACTAACTTAATGATTTCGAAACGAGACATATATGTAACGATTATCGTTGTAACGACATTTAACTGTATATATATCATACTAAGATATATTATATATCATAATATCATGATAATATAATAATTTAACATCTCATTTGTTATTATAAACCATGAGTTAACAACATTCAACAAGATCGTTAACCTAAAGGTTTCAAAACAACATTTACATGTAACGACTAACGATGACTTAACGACTCAGTTAAAATGTATATACATGTAGTGTTTTAATATGTATTCATACACTTTTGAAAGACTTCAAGACACTTATCAAAATACTTCTACTTAACAAAAATGCTTACAATTACATCCTCGTTCAGTTTCATCAACAATTCTACTCGTATGCACCCGTATTCGTACTCGTACAATACACAGCTTTTAGATGTATGTACTATTGGTATATACACTCCAATGATCAGCTCTTTGTAGCCCATGTGAGTCACCTAACATATGTGGGAACCATCATTTGGCAACTAGCATGAAATATCTCATAAAATTACAAAAATATGAGTAATCATTCATGACTTATTTACATGAAAACAAAATTACATATCCTTTATATCTAATCCATACACCAACGACCAAAAACACCTACAAACACTTTCATTATTCAATTTTCTTCATCTAATTGATCTCTCTCAAGTTCTATCTTCAAGTTCTAAGTGTTCTTCATAAATTCCAAAAGTTCTAGTTTCATAAAATCAAGAATACTTCCAAGATTGCAAGTTTACTTCTAAGTTTTCTAAATCCATTCCAAGTAATCATCCAAGATCAAGAAACCTTTGTTACTTACAGTAGGTTATCTTTCTGATACAAGGTAATAATCATATTCAAACTTTAATTCAATTTCTATAACTATAACAATCTTATTTCGAGTGGAAATCTTACTTGAAATTGTTTTCGTGTCATGATTCTGCTTCAAGAACTTTCAAGCCATCCAAGGATCCTTTGAAGCTAGATCTATTTTTTTCATTTCCAGTAGGTTTATCCAAGGAACTTGATGTAGTAATGATGTTCATAACATCATTCGATTCATACATATAAAGCTATCTTATTCGAAGGTTTAAACTTGTAATCACTAGAACATAGTTTAGTTAATTCTAAACTTGTTCGCAAATAAAAGTTAATCCTTCTAACTTGAATTTTAAAATCAACTAAACACATGTTCTATATCTATATGATATGCTAATTTAATTATTTAAAACCTGGAAACACGAAAAACACCGTAAAACTGGATTTACGCCGTCGTAGTAACACCGAGGGCTGTTTTGGGTTAGTTAATTAAAAACTATGATAAACTTTGATTTAAAAGTTGTTATTCTGGGAAAATGATTTTTATTATGAACATGAAACTATATCCAAAAACTATGGTTAAACTCAAAGTGGAAGTATGTTTTCTAAAATGGTCATCTAGACGTCGTTCTTTCAACTGAAATGACTACCTTTACAAAAATGACTTGTAACTTATTTTTCCGACTATAAACCTATACTTTTTCTATTTAGATTCATAAAAAGAGTTCAATATGAAACCATAGCAATTTCATTCACTCAAAACGGATTTAAAATGAAGAAATTATGGGTAAAACAAGATTGGATAATTTTTCTCATTTTAGCTACGTGAAAATTGGTAACAAATCTATTCCAACCATAACTTAATCAACTTGTATTGTATATTATGTAATCTTGAGATACCATAGACACGTATACAATGTTTCGATCTATCATGTCGACACATCTATATATATTTCGGAACAACCATAGACACTCTATATGTGAATGTTGGAGTTAGCTATACAGGGTTGAGGTTGATTCCAAAATATATATAGTTTGAGTTGTGATCAATACTAAGATACGTATACACTGGGTCGTGGATTGATTCAAGATAATATTTATTGATTTATTTCTGTACATCTAACTGTGGACAACTAGTTGTAGGTTACTAACGAGGACAGCTGGCTTAATAAACTTAAAACATCAAAATATATTAAAAGTGTTGTAAATATATTTTGAACATACTTTGATATATATGTATATATTGTTATAGGTTCGTGAATCATCCAGTGGCCAAGTCTTACTTCTCGACGAAGTAAAAATCTGTGAAAGTGAGTTATAGTCCCACTTTTAAAATCTAATATTTTTGGGATAAGAATACATGCATGTTTTATAAATGATTTACAAAATAGACACAAGTACGTGAAACTACATTCTATGGTTGAATTATCAAAATCAAATATGCCCCTTTTTATTAAGTCTGGTAATCTAAGAATTAGGGAACAGACACCCTAATTGACGCGAATCCTAAAGATAGATCTATTGGGCCTAACAAACCCCATCCAAAGTACCGAATGCTTTAGTACATCGAAATTTATATCATATCCGAAGGGTGTCCCGGAATGATGGGGATATTCTTATATAGGCATCTTGTTGATGTCGGTTAGCAGGTATTCACCATATGAATGATTTTTATCTCTATGTATGGGATGTGTATTGAAATATGAAATCTTGTGGTCTATTGTTACGATTTGATATATATAGGTTAAACCTATAACTAACCAACATTTTTGTTGACGTTTAAAGCATGTTTATTCTCAGGTGAATACTAAGAGCTTCCGCTGTTGCATACTAAAATAAGGACAAGATTTGGAGTCCATGTTTGTATGATATTGTGTAAAAACTGTATTCAAGAAACTAATTTCGATGTAACATATTTGTATTGTAAACCATTATATAATGGTCGTGTGTAAACAGGATATTTTAGATTATCATTATTTGATAATCTACGTAAAGCTTTTTAAACCTTTATTTATGAAATAAAGGTTATGGTTTGTTTTAAAAATGAATGCAGTCTTTGAAAAACGTCTCATATAGAGGTCAAAACCTCGCAACGAAATCAATTAATATGGAACGTTTTTAATCAATAAGAACGGGACATTTCAAGTACAACAACAATAACAATTACAACCATAACCGTAACAACAATCGCAACAATAACCGCAATCCTAACAATAACTACAACAAATGTCCCAACAACAGCAACAACTACAACAACCGTTTCAACAACAATAACAATCCCAACAACAACCTCAATAACAACAAACAACAGAAACAACCATGCTTCAGGTGTGCAGAGTACCATCCGAATGAGTTTTGCACAACATTTTGCACCAAGTGTAAGAGAAATGGTCATGGGCAAAATGTGAGTTTTACGGACCAAAGAACAACAAAAATAACGAAACAAATAAAGTCAGAACAAATAATGCCGACGTAGTTTGTTATAAATGTGGAAAATCAGGCCACATTATTAGAAATTGCCCAAACCAGGGAATACTAATGGGCAAGGCAGCGAAAGAATTTTCAATATTAATGCGGCAGAAGCGCAGGAAGACCCAGAGCTTGTTACGAGTACGTTTCTTATTGACAATACATCTGCTTATGTTTTATTTGATTCGGGTGCGGATAGAAGCTATATGAGTAGAGATTTTTGTGCTAAATTAAGTTGTCTACTGACACCTTTGGATAATAAATTTTTACTCGAATTAGCAAACGGTAAATTAATTACAGCAGATAATATATGTCGGAATCGAGAAATTAAGCTGGTTAGTGAAACATTTAAGATTGATTTGATACCAGTAGAGTTAGGAAGTTTTGATGTGATAATTGGCATGGACTGGTTGAAAAAGGAGAGAGCAGAGATCGTATGTTACAAAAATGCAATTCGCATTGTACGGGAAAAAGGAAAACCCTTAATGGTGTACGGAGAAAAGAGCAACACGAAGTTAAATCTTATTAGTAATTTGAAGGCGCAAAAGCTAATAAGAAAAGGTTGCTATGCTATTTTATCACATGTCGAGAAAGTATAAACCTAAGAAAAGAACATCAATAATGTTCCCGTCGTAAAAGAATTTCCCGATATATTTCCGAAAGAATTACCGGGACTACCTCCACACCGATCCGTTGAATTTCAAATAGATCTTGTACCAGGAGCTGCACCAATAGCTCGTGCTCTATACAAACTCGCACCCAACGAAATGAAGGAACTCCAAAGCCAATTACAAGAACTTTTAGAGCGTGGTTTCATTCGACCAAGCACGTCACCATGGGAAGCTCCTGTTTTGTTTGTCAAGAAGAAGGATGGTACATTTAGGTTATGTATCGACTATCGAGAGTTGAACAAACTTACCATCAAGAACCGCTACCCACTACCGAGAATCGACGATTTATTTGATCAACTACAAGGCTCGTCGGTTTATTCGAAGATTGATTTACGTTCTAGGTATCATCAAATGCGGGTGAAGGAGGATGATATTCCAAAAACTGCTTTTAGGACGCGTTACGGTCATTACGAGTTTATGGTTATACCGTTTGGGTTGACTAATGCACCAGCTGTGTTCATGAACATCATGAACCGAGTGTGTGGACCATACCTTGAAAAGTTTGTCATTGTTTTCATCGATGACATACTTATTTACACAAAGAATGACCAAGATCACGAAGAACATTTGAGAAAAGTGCTAGAGTTGTTAAGGAAAGAAAAACTGTACGCTAAGTTTTCAAAGTGTGCATTTTGGTTGGAAGAAGTTCAATTCCTCGGTCACATAGTGAACAAAGAAGGTATTCAGGTGGATCCAACAAAGATTGAAACCGTTGGAAAGTGGGAAACCCCGAAAACTCCGAAGCATATACACCAATTTTTAGGACTAGCTGGTTACTATAGAAGGTTCATCCAAGATTTTTCCAGAATAGCAAAACCCTTGACTGCCTTAACGCATAAAGGGAGGAAATTTGAATGGAAGGATGAACAAGGGAAAGCGTTTCAATTGTTAAAGAAAAAGTTAACTACGGCACCTATATTGTCATTACCTGAAGGGAATGATGATTTTGTAATATATTGTGACGCCTCAAAGCAAGGTCTCAGTTGTGTATTAATGCAACGAACGAAGGTAATTGCTTATGGGTCTAGACAATTGAAGATTCACGAGCAGAATTATACGACGCATGATTTGGAATTAGTCGCGGTTGTTTTTGCATTAAAGACTTGGAGGCACTACTTATATAGGGTCAAAAGTATTATATATACCGACCACAAAAGTCTTCAACACATATTTAATCAGAAACAACTGAACATGAGGCAGCGCAGGTGGATTGAATTATTGAATGATTACAACTTTGAGATTCGTTACCACCCGAGGAAGGCAAATGTGGTAGCCGATGCCTTAAGCAGAAAGGACAGAGAACCCATTCGAGTAAAAGCTATGAATATAATGATTCGCACTAACCTTACTACTTAAATAAAGGAGGCGCAATAAGGAGTTTTAAAAGAGGGAAATTTAAAGGATGAAATACCCAAAGGATCGGAGAAGCATCTTAATATTCTAGAAGACGGAACCCAGTATAGGGCTGAAAGGATTTGGGTACCAAAATTTTGAGATATGAGAGAAATGGTACTTAGAGAAGCTCATAAAACCAGATACTCAATACATCCTGGAACGGGGAAGATGTACAAGGATCTCAAGAAACATTTTTGGTGGCCGAGTATGAAAGCTGATGTTGCTAAATACGTAGGAGAATGTTTGACGTGTTCTAAGGTCAAAGCGGAGCATCAGAAACCATCAAGTCTACTTCAACAACCCGAAATCCCGGAATGGAAATGGGAAAACATTACCATGGATTTCATCACTAAATTGCCAAGGACTGCAAGTGGTTTTGATACTATTTGGGTAATAGTTGATCGTCTCACCAAATCAGCACACTTTCTGCCAATAATGTAGCGACCCGACCAAATCGTCATTGACGGCGCCGTCTACTTAGGTCCCGTTACGTGGTCATAAGTCTTTAAAACAACGTTTGACCAAAAGATATGTCGCATTCATTTCAAATGTAAAGGTTGTTCAAGTTTACAAGAATAGTTCCACCACAAGTTACGATACAAAGTTTTAAGTACAAATGAAACTTATGCGACACAATTTAAAAGTATCCAAAAGACGCTCCATGTATGCATATATACTCGACATCCAATGCAAGTATCAAAATAATGAGCGGAAGCATGTATCATGTATCGTTCAAGGACCTGAGAAAAACATAGAAATCTGTCAACGAAAACGTTGGTGAAATCATAGGTTTAAGTAAGTAAGTATAAGTGAACCACAAGATTTGCATCAATGAAATAATAGTAATACATTCCAAAAGTTTGTTTCACGAGCACCCAATTATCAATGCTTAACGTTTCCTTCCATTGAACCCCATCACTTAGTGCTAGAACATACACTGTTTCTCGAAAATATATTTCATTCGTAAACGGTAGCGAACCGTTTGAATGAGGGTTTGTCAAACCCATATGGATCCATACAACATAAGTTCTCGCTTACACCTGGCAAGTGTAACTAATGATAATCGAATTGAGGATTTTGTTCTAAACTCGTATGTAGAATGTTTGTTTTCCCGTTCTTGTGTTCACTTAGTTCAAAAGAATCGTTTATGTTTTCTCATCCCAATATAAGTTCAAAAAGAGTAAAAGTGGGACTATGATCTCACCTTGAGTGCACGAGTAGTAAAGTACTTCAACAAGTAAACGTGTGCAAAGAACAATGCTAGTCTTGACCTAAACAATAGGTTTGTATCAATAACGGTAAACACGATAGGTCAAAGATGTTCAATTAGTCCTATGGCTCGTTAAGACTCGATCCTAATAGCATGTGAATCAGATTGTCATGTTTCATGCAAGGTACAAGTATAAAAACATGTTAGAACGATTGCACAATTATTTGGTTAAGTTTGATTAAAAGTCAACTTGGTCGGGTCAAAGTCAACAGAAAAGTCAACGGGGTCGGGTTGGATATCCGACAATTTTTCTAAGTTATATAATCATATATGAGCATGTTGGTCAAGTTTCATGTTAATCGGAGGTCCGTAGCATAGCAAACATTTTCATGTCAAATGACCAAAGCAAACAGCCAGTTTTAGGCAAACGGGACGGCGTCCCAAGTTGCTAGACGGCGTCCCAAAATGAAGGTTGGGACGGCGTCCCAAGTTGCAAGACGGCGTCCCAAAATGAAGGTTGGGACGGCGTCCCAAGTTGCAAGACGGCGTCCTGGTTGGGTTGCAGGCCCTGTTTGCTGCAACTCTAAGTGCACGAACCAACAATCAAACCAACCCAAATTACAAACCGCAAACAATTAGAACATGTATTTTATATCACCGGAAAGGTAATTTGACGAGGAAAACACCTAGACACATTTCATCAAGCAATTCAACACTTACACACCCCAAAACCGCATTTAAACGTCCATAATCAAGGTTCAAGTTCCAAATATGCATTTCATGATTCGGGCAACCAATTTACATGTACGATATGCCGTTTCGAAGGTAATCATACACACATTGCAACAAAATTCTTATCTACAATATTTCATAGCATTTGGTGCATCAAAAGTTCATCTAAAGCTTATCAAATCCTAATCCAAGTTCACAAAATCACTAATCATGTTCTTGGAGTTTCCTTAATCAACCTATACATCAAAACGAAGCTAATGATACTAGGAACACAATTAGAACATGAACTTTTAACATCTAACAACATATGATCATTCAAAATTCAAGAACAACACACCAAAATTCAAGTTCATGCTAGTTACACTAAAACAACGAGATCGAGCATACAAATTACATACACGACATCACAATGAGCCATAGACACTAACTAACACCATTTCAAGTCAAAAACACGAATTTAGAGAAATCTAGAGTTTTAGAAATGTTACCCAAACGAGATGAAGTTGGTACCAAAATGAAGAGGATGAAGAGAGGATCACGAATATGTAATTTATTTTGTTGTAAGCCTCCTAGATCGGATTTAGATGATGATTGAATGAGTTTGGAAATTGGGTGTGTTCTTGCTAGAGAGAAAGAGAGAGATAGAGATGATAATGAATGGGTGAAAGGGGTTTGACCCTTTGACCTAGTCAAGGGTTTGATCCCTTGTCAAGTTTAGTCCCTCAACTTTCGTTCGGGTGCGTGAATTACCTAAACGAGATAATTTAAAACGCTTATCAACGGGAGATGTTATAAACATATAACGGACTTTATATTAGTATAACGGAAAAGAAAACGGAAAAAGGTGGGATGATACATTACCTACTCCTTAAAAGAAATTTCGTCCCGAAATTTAAGTAGGCGTAGTAGTCGTTGTTTCTTCCTCGAGATCTTGCGTTTCCGAATTCACGAATAGATGAGGATACTTCCTTTGCATTTGATCTTGTCTTTCCCAAGTAAACTCGGGTCCTCTTTTGGCATCCCAACGAACCTTGACAATCGGGATTCGGCTTTGTTTCAATGTCTTGACGGAGGTGTCCACAATTTCAACCGGTTCCTCCACAAAATGAAGTTTGTCATCCATAGTAAGTTCTTCGAGAGGGATGACGATATCGGGTTCGGCAAGACACTTTTTCAAGTTAGATACATGGAAGGTAGGATGAACGAAGTTCAATTGAGGCGGAAGATCTAAACGATAAGCAACGGTTCCAATACGCTCCAAGATTTCAAAAGGACCAATATACCGCGGATTTAGCTTCCCGCGTTTCCCAAAACGGATTACACCCTTCCAAGGTGCGACTTTTAACATTACTCGGTCACCGACTTGAAATTCAAGATCGTTGCGTCGTTTGTCGGTATAGCTCTTTTGACGACTTCGGGCCTTCCTAAGCCTATCTCGGATTTGAACGATTTTCTCGGTGGTTTCGTGAATGAGTTCGGGTCCGGTGATTTGCACGTCGCCTACCTCGGCCCAACAAAGAGGTGAACGACATTTGCGGCCATATAGCGCTTCAAAGGGTGCGGCTTTAATACTCGCGTGATAACTATTGTTGTAAGAGAACTCGGCGAGAGGTAAGTGCTTGTCCCAAGCTTTTCCGAAATCAACCACGCAAGCTCGTAACATGTCCTCTAAGGTTTGAATTGTACGTTCGTTTTGTCCATCGGTTTGAGGATGATATGTGGTGCTCATGTCTAAACGTGTTCCCAACGCTTCTTGCAATGTACGCCAAAATCTAGAAACGAAACGGCCATCTCGGTCGGAGATAATCGATAAAGGTACACCGTGTCAGGCTACGATCTCCTTAATGTAAAGTTGTGCAAGTTTCTCCATTTTGTCCGTTTCTTTCATGGCCAGGAAGTGTGCGGATTTGGTGAGACGGTCAACAATAACCCAAATGGTATCATAACCGCCCGTCGTTTTTGGTAGTTTGGTGATAAAATCCATCGTTATCCTTTCCCACTTCCATTGCGGAATCTCGGGTTGTCGAAGTAGTCCGGACGGTCTTTGGTGTTCGGCTTTGACTTTGGAACATGTCAAACACTTGGAAACATAAGTAGCTACGTCCCTTTTGATGTTCGGCCACCAATATAGCTGTTTAAGGTCGTGGTACATCTTATTGGCACCGGGGTGAATCGAGTATCGTGACTTATGGGCTTCATCTAAAATAAGGCTTCGTAGGTCCCCATAACTAGGCACCCAAATCCTTCTGGCGAAATATCGGAGTCCGGTTTCTTTAACTTCGAATCAAGAGGTGAGGACGTTCAAGTGTTCGAGAGAGATGTTTTCATCCTTGAGAGCCTCATCTTGGGCTACCCGAATTTGGCTATTAAGGTTTGTGTGGATGGTGATGTTTAAGGCTCAGACACGAAGAGGCACCACTCTTTCTTTTCGACTTAAGGCATCGGCTACTACATTTGCCTTCCCGGGATGGTAACGAAGCTCGCAATCGTAATCGTTTAAGGTTTCAATCCACCTTCGTTGTCTCATGTTTAGTTGTTTTTGATCGAAAATGTGTTGAAGGCTTTTGTGATCGGTGAAGATAGTACTCTTGGTTCCATAAAGATAGTGTCTCCACATTTTAAGTGCAAAGACAACGGCTCCGAGTTCGAGATCATGTGTCGTATAGTTTCGTTCATGAATTTTGAGTTGTCGAGAAGCATAAGCAATGACTTTCGTTCGTTGCATCAATACACACCCAAAACCATGTTTCGAGGCATCGCAATATACAACAAAGTCATCGTTGCCTTCGGGAAGTGACAAGATAGGAGCGGTGGTTAGCTTCGTTTTCAAGATTTGGAATGCGGATTCATGTTCGGTCGCCCAAATGAATTTCTTTCCCTTGTGAGTCAATGCGGTTAGAGGACGTGCAACCAAAGAGAAATTTTCGATGAATCTACGATAGTACCCGGCGAGACCCAAAAATTGACGAATGTGAGTAGGAGTAGTAGGAGTCTCCCATTTGCTAATGGCTTCGATTTTCGTTGGATCGACTTTAATACCTTGGTCACTTACAACATGACCAAGAAATTGAACTTCCTTTAACCAAAATTCACACTTGGAGAATTTGGCATAGAGTTGTTCTTGTCTTAAAAGTTCAAGCACAAGTCGGAGATGCTGTTCGTGCTCTTCTTCATTTTTAGAATAGATCAATATGTCATCGATGAACACAATAACGAATTTATCGAGATACGGTTTGCACACGCGGTTCATAAGATCCATGAACACCGCCGGTGCGTTAGTGAGACCAAATGGCATGACAAGGAATTCATAACTACCATAACGAGTTCGGAAAGAGGTTTTGGAGACATCTTCCCCCTTAACCCTCAATTGATGATAACCCGAGCGGAGATCGATTTTCGAATATACACAAGACCCTTGTAGTTGATCAAAGAGGTCATCGATGCGAGGAAGAGGATATCGGTTCTTAACCGTCAATTTATTTAGTTCACGATAATCAATGCACATTCGTAGGGATCCGTCTTTCTTTTTAACAAACAAAATCGGAGCGCCCCATGGTGAATGGCTAGGTTGGATAAAACCACGATCAAGTAGTTCTTGGATTTGACTTTGCAATTCTTGCATTTCAGATGGAGCGAGTCTATATGGTGCACGTGCTACGGGTGCGGCTCCCGGAATAAGATCGATTTTGAATTCAACCGGTCGATGAGGCGGAAGACCCGGCAATTCGTCGGGAAATACATCGGAATAGTCACTAACAATTGGCACATCATCGATGTGCTTCTCATCGGACTCGACTTTCTTAACGTGGGCAAGGATCGCAAAACAACCCTTACGGAGTAGTTTTCTAACTTTAACGCACGAAACGAGGTTGAGTCCGGTGCAACTCTTATCGCCATAGACGATCAAAGGTTCACCATTCTCGATAGGAATTCGGATTGCGTTAAGATCACAAAGAATGTGAGATTTCGTTTTGACTAACCAATTCATACCGATTATTACATCAAAGCTTCCTAGTTCCATGGGTATCAAGTCAATTTCAAATTCCCTACCCAAAATGTTTAACGTACACCCCCGGTAATATGTGTCGGCACTTAATAGTTTTCCGTTAGCCACTTCAATGGTATAAGTGGTATCTAATGGAAGAGGTGGAGTGCTAAAAGAATGAGTCAAAGTCTTGGATACAAAGCATTTATCGGCACCCGAATCGAATAAGCAAGAGACATAAGAATTGTTGAGAAGAAACGTACCCGTGACTAGTTCAGTGTCATCCCGGGCTTCCTCGGTGTTTATGTTGAAAGCTCGGCCGCGCATATTGGGGTTATCTTTCCTCTTCGGGCATGCATTTCTATAATGGCCCGTTTGGCCACATTCATAACAAGTGCCCGTCTTTGGTGCATTGGGCCATTTTCGAGCGACGGGAGTGGCACTTTTACAATCGTTGGCCTTATGACCAATTCCTTGGCACCGGTGGCAAATTAACTTACTACATTCGCCAAAGTGATGTTTGTTGCATTTGTTGCAAAGAGGTAGGTTCCCGGCATAACCTTTCTTGCCGTCGGAGGTGTAAGGCTTCTTAGCAAAGTTGTTGTTGCTTGATTGGGAGGGTTCCCACTTTCTTTTGTTGCCGCCCGATTTATCCTCGGCCTTAGGTGCCGGAACTACGATTTCGTCAACCGTTTCAATTAGTTGGCGAGCCATGTTCATAGTGGCTTGATGAGTAGTGGGTTTGGATGACATCACCCCTTGTTTGATGCTTTTTGGAAGACCGAGCATGTAGAGCTCAATCCTTTGAGATTCGGGGTTAACAAGATTAGGACACATCAAGGATAGTTCGGCGAAGCGTTGATTATAAGCTTTAAGATCGTTTCCGACCGCTTTCAAAGCTCTTAGTTCTTCCTCAAGCTTTCGGGTTTCTTCGCGCGGAAAATATTCAACAATCATCTTTTCCTTTAGATCGGCCCAAGAGAGGGCATGAGCTTCATCGGTACCCACCGATTGTACATAAGTATTCCACCATGTAAGAGCGACACCGGCGAAGGTGTGAGTGGAGTATTTGACCTTGTCTTGGTCCCGACAACCGCTTATGCTAAAGACGGCTTCCGTTTGCTCAAACCATCGGGTGAGCACGACCGGTCCCCCGGTTCCATCAAAAGTGTGAGGTTTGCACCCCATGAAAGCTTTATAGGAGCATCCCTCGTTTGAGTTTCCGGCTCCATTGTTGTTGTTGTTGTTGTTGTTGTTGTGGTTGTTATTATTATTGTTGTTGGATGAGTGACCGGCCATGGCCGCATCTACGGCGGTGGCTATCATCCGTTCGAGAGCTTGTTCGGGAGTTTCATTTCGGCGTACACGACGAGGAGCCATTGTTCCTTCAAGACACAAGAATATCATTGATTAGTATTCTCTATAATACTAACCGTGATATAGAATAAAGATAAAGAGAAGTTTTTCCTCGACTCGCCTTAAATTCTTTATGTCATAATGTCGGAACGTTCATATGAGTCACCGTAATATAATCCCGGAAATTATATTACCCTGATTCATATGTGCATTCGACATCATTTCATATAGTCAAGGTGGCGTGTCAATCAAATTAGACAACGTGAGATTAAGATGAACTAAGAGTAGATATGAGTAGAAGCGTTCGAGTATAAATGCACAAGTAGTCAAGTAATTCCTACTTCAAGTCTATATGCCGGTTGTAGTCTAGACTCACCAATGTACCCTATGACTCGAGGTTGACACCAATGAACTCTAAATCCCTACAACCAACGCTCTGATACCATCTGTAGCGACCCGACCAAATCGTCATTGACGGCGCCGTCTACTTAGGTCCCGTTACGTGGTCATAAGTCTTTAAAACAACGTTTGACCAAAAGATATGTCGCATTCATTTCAAATGTAAAGGTTGTTCAAGTTTACAAGAATAGTTCCACCACAAGTTACGATACAAAGTTTTAAGTACAAATGAAACTTATGCGACACAATTTAAAAGTATCCAAAAGACGCTCCATGTATGCATATATACTCGACATCCAATGCAAGTATCAAAATAATGAGCGGAAGCATGTATCATGTATCGTTCAAGGACCTGAGAAAAACATAGAAATCTGTCAACGAAAACGTTGGTGAAATCATAGGTTTAAGTAAGTAAGTATAAGTGAACCACAAGATTTGCATCAATGAAATAATAGTAATACATTCCAAAAGTTTGTTTCACGAGCACCCAATTATCAATGCTTAACGTTTCCTTCCATTGAACCCCATCACTTAGTGCTAGAACATACACTGTTTCTCGAAAATATATTTCATTCGTAAACGGTAGCGAACCGTTTGAATGAGGGTTTGTCAAACCCATATGGATCCATACAACATAAGTTCTCGCTTACACCCGGCAAGTGTAACTAATGATAATCGAATTGAGGATTTTGTTCTAAACTCGTATGTAGAATGTTTGTTTTCCCGTTCTTGTGTTCACTTAGTTCAAAAGAATCGTTTATGTTTTCTCATCCCAATATAAGTTCAAAAAGAGTAAAAGTGGGACTATGATCTCACCTTGAGTGCACGAGTAGTAAAGTACTTCAACAAGTAAACGTGTGCAAAGAACAATGCTAGTCTTGACCTAAACAATAGGTTTGTATCAATAACGGTAAACACGATAGGTCAAAGATGTTCAATTAGTCCTATGGCTCATTAAGACTCGATCCTAATAGCATGTGAATCAGATTGTCATGTTTCATGCAAGGTACAAGTATAAAAACATGTTAGAACGATTGCACAATTATTTGGTTAAGTTTGATTAAAAGTCAACTTGGTCGGGTCAAAGTCAACAGAAAAGTCAACGGGGTCGGGTTGGATATCCGACAATTTTTCTAAGTTATATAATCATATATGAGCATGTTGGTCAAGTTTCATGTTAATCGGAGGTCCGTAGCATAGCAAACATTTTCATGTCAAATGACCAAAGCAAACAGCCAGTTTTAGGCAAACGGGACGGCGTCCCAAGTTGCTAGATGGCGTCCCAAAATGAAGGTTGGGACGGCGTCCCAAGTTGCAAGATGGCGTCCCAAAATGAAGGTTGGGACGGCGTCCCAAGTTGCAAGACGGCGTCCTGGTTGGGTTGCAGGCCCTGTTTGCTGCAACTCTAAGTGCACGAACCAACAATCAAACCAACCCAAATTACAAACCGCAAACAATTAGAACATGTATTTTATATCACCGGAAAGGTAATTTGACGAGGAAAACACCTAGACACATTTCATCAAGCAATTCAACACTTACACACCCCAAAACCGCATTTAAACGTCCATAATCAAGGTTCAAGTTCCAAATATGCATTTCATGATTCGGGCAACCAATTTACATGTACGATATGCCGTTTCGAAGGTAATCATACACACATTGCAACAAAATTCTTATCTACAATATTTCATAGCATTTGGTGCATCAAAAGTTCATCTAAAGCTTATCAAATCCTAATCCAAGTTCACAAAATCACTAATCATGTTCTTGGAGTTTCCTTAATCAACCTATACATCAAAACGAAGCTAATGATACTAGGAACACAATTAGAACATGAACTTTTAACATCTAACAACATATGATCATCCAAAATTCAAGAACAACACACCAAAATTCAAGTTCATGCTAGTTACACTAAAACAACGAGATCGAGCATACAAATTACATACACGACATCACAATGAGCCATAGACACTAACTAACACCATTTCAAGTCAAAAACACGAATTTAGAGAAATCTAGAGTTTTAGAAATGTTACCCAAACGAGATGAAGTTGGTACCAAAATGAAGAGGATGAAGAGAGGATCACGAATATGTAATTTATTTTGTTGTAAGCCTCCTAGATCGGATTTAGATGATGATTGAATGAGTTTGGAAATTGGGTGTGTTCTTGCTAGAGAGAAAGAGAGAGATAGAGATGATAATGAATGGGTGAAAGGGGTTTGACCCTTTGACCTAGTCAAGGGTTTGATCCCTTGTCAAGTTTAGTCCCTCAACTTTCGTTCGGGTGCGTGAATTACCTAAACGAGATAATTTAAAACGCTTATCAACGGGAGATGTTATAAACATATAACGGACTTTATATTAGTATAACGGAAAAGAAAACGGAAAAAGGTGGGATGTTACAAATAAGAGAAGATGACAAGATGGAGAAGTTAGCACGACTGTATTTGAAGGAAGTCATCTCCAGACATGGAATACCAATCTCTATTATCTCTGATAGGGATGGTAGATTTATTTCAAGATTCTGGCAGACATTACAGCAGGCATTAGGAACTCGTCTAGACATGAGTACTGCTTATCATCCACAAACTGATGGGCAGAGCAAAAGGACGATACAAATGCTTGAAGACATGCTACGAGCATGTGTTATAGATTTCAGAAACAGTTGGAATTGACACCTTCCGTTAGCAGATTTTTCCTACAAGAATAGCTACCTGATGTGCGTAGAGG
Source organism: Rutidosis leptorrhynchoides (assembly GCF_046630445.1). NCBI lineage: Eukaryota > Viridiplantae > Streptophyta > Magnoliopsida > Asterales > Asteraceae > Rutidosis > Rutidosis leptorrhynchoides. Next base: position 450,408,533 of record NC_092335.1, read on the forward strand.
TGTATATGAAATAGTATTAATTTTACAAGGAAATACTATTAAATACGATACAATTTTACACAAGTGATTTATTTATTTATAGAATGGATGAAAGGACCCGTTCATATACATTATAAACGATTCACAATAGTTGATTAGATCGTGAGGTATTTGACCTCTATATGATACATTTTACAAACATTGCATTTGTTTTTAAAAGACAAACTTTCTTTACATCGAAAAGTGACAGGCATGCATACCATTTCATAATATCCACTATCCAACTATAAATTGACTTAATAATAATAATCTTTAATGAACTCAATGACTTGAATGCAACATTCTTCAAAATATGCCATGAAAGACTCCAATTAATATCTTTAAAATGAGAAAATGCACAGCGGAAGATTTCTTTAATACCTGAGAATAAACATGCTTTAAAGTGTCAACCAAAAGGTTGGTGAGTTCATTAGTTTATCATAATCAATCTGGATAGGGGTTCCAATTCATGTCATCATCCGGGTTCCATGGTTGGTGATAGGTGTACTGGTAGGCCTGGTTAGGGTCGTAGAGAGTATATGGTGGTCTCATCTCAGGCTGGTGTGGAGGATAGTAAGCGGGTCAGGTCAGAACGTAGTGATCCTGAGGTGACAGCCGGCTCATAATCTGACGCTGATGATAGTCCCATCTATCATGCTGTCGTTGACTGGAATGCTCGTGATCATTCCGGGCTTGCCACTGCTCCATCTGACGAAATCTCTCTGCGTTTGTCATATCTACCTCATCTATATGCTGGTAGACATCAGTCATAGCCTCCCGAATGACATCCCTAATGTCATCCGCTTCCTCCATTTCCTCGTCTGAACCTCTCTCTACCTGAGGATGACTACCTTCATAGGGTACTGCCTGATTGCGTCTACTCTTTAATACCTTAGCACCTGCATAAACCTTCAATCCTAAAGGCTCGACCTGTTCCCTACATTCCAAAAGTGGACCCCCTTGGTTCCTATCTACGCCTAAGTACTCTCCAATGAGGGTAACAAAAATACCTCCTCCTATAATCCCCCCTTCCTGTATTCCTTCCACCATTTTTGACAAATAAAAACCAACACAATAGGGGATATTAACAAAGCTTCTTGGGTCTCGAATACACTTTTGGTAAAATAAATCATGTAAGGTCATTTTCTCCTTGTTGTGACCTCTCTGTGTAATCGAGTTAGCCAAAAATCAATGAATTATACGAAGCTCGGCTTTGTTAATATGTAAGTAGGAGTGTTTTCCTCCCAGTGTAAAAACATTATAGTTTGACATATGCCTCCAGACGGTGTTCGCGTCAAAATTCCTATCTACCCTTTCACTACGATAAATCAAATTCATACAATCGGGTAGTAGCAATTCACTAGGAGTGTAAATCTGTAATGCCCTGGCCATATCCAGCATGGACATCCTATACATCCTACGGCCAAGTATAAACCTAAGAAAACTTCTATCATCTAATCTATCTATATCTACATTTAACGCTATAGTACTCATCAGCTCAACACACCATTCCTTATATACAGGTCTACGAATGGTGAATAGACGTTCCCAATCAGGAAAAGAAGAACTGCCATACCTTTGGATCAGATGGAGTCTAACTCAGTTAGCTAGTTGGACCCTTTCCAAAGGATTCCAATCGATTACTCTTGGTACCTCTACATTTTTTGGTAGCAGTTTGAATTTGTTACTTTGATATGATGGGTAATCTCTCCAGCTTCTATCGAATCTCAGATTAGGATGCAACGTGTGTTCAGGAATTGTTGGGTATTCTACTGGTGGATGCATCGGAAATACTGTGAAGGCATCCACAAACTGTAGCGGATCATAATAAGGTAGGTGTTGATCAGGCTGTTGTTGTGGTTCCTGTTGTTGCTGGTTCATATTGCATTTCTGGTTCAGGTTCTGGTTGTGGTTGTCTAGATGATGATGTTGCACCATCAGTATCTGTAAATCTCTGCAAAACACATTAAACACAAAATTTGTGCATCCAAATATGCATTAGTGTTAGCAAAATAACAAATTGAAATAATTACAATAACATGTTAAATCAAAATTAAACTTATACACATTTTCACAATTTTTACAATTCTACACTTTTTCAAATAAGCCTTTATGAAAATGTATACAAAGTTCATAAACATTTAACTCAAATAACATGTTAAAATAGTCATTACTAACAATTAAACAAGTCTCAAATGGCAATTATATCAAATTAATTAAGTTCATGAATTTTATACCTAAAAAGTCTACTTTAATTCTCAAAAATCATGTTTAAGATCAAAGATTAGATCATTTAGCTACCTAAACATGTTACACTACTTAATTTAGCAATAATTCATGACAAAAATCGGCCATAACCTGTTTATATCAAAAAGCCCCAAATTGCTCAAGAACACAAACCCTAAATTTCTAAAAATTTTGAAGTTTTTGGCTTCAAATCATGTTAATTAGCATCAATCTAGGTTATACATGCATAAAATACTAACAATTTAACTCTAATTACACTAGAAATTAACAAAATTGCATTAGGTAAAATATTGGTAATTATCACAAAAACTAGGAAATTTTAGAGTTTAGGGGTGTAATTTTTACCTTTTTGTTGAAGAATTCGAACCTAGGCATGATTAGAACAAGAAATTTGACGAATTACGGTGAAATTTGGGCGAAAAATGGTGATTTTTGGTGAGGATTTGAGTGCGTGTTCGTGTGTATATGTGTGTGTGAAGTGGAGTGCAGAAACAGCTCGCTGGGACTTTTGTTCCTGGCCTGGAATCCAGCTCCATGCGATCGCATGGATTGGAAGGCCAAATCCCATGCGATCGCATGGGGTTTGGGTACAACAACTTTTGCTCTTTTTTTTTTTTTTTTTTTTTTTTTTTTTTTTTTATATAAAATCCTTATAACTTCTAAAACATAAATTAATAAAATTTTAAAAATTTGTTTCTTTTTAGGAGTGAGGGTGTTTCGGATCGTTGTCCTAGTCCGTCCCTCGACAAAATTTTAAAATTTGTCAATTTAAAGCGCGGTTTTAAAAGTAAATATTTTTGGGTTTTTTAAATGTTTTTGGCATACTTTAATTCAATAAGATTAAAAATAATGATAATAAAAGTTCTCGTCCCTCCCTTGAGTAGAGTAATTTCGGTTCAACGACCTAGTCTTCAACTCACGACGAATTTTAAAAATCATATTTTTAACTTAACGAAATAGAGTAAATTTTTGTTTTTAAATTCACACCAAACTTAAATTTAAAATGCATAAAGTTAAAATTCATATTAATAATAATTAAAAATTCACACCAAACTTAAATTATATTTTTGTTTTTATACATACAAACTTATATTAAAAATATTAATTTTTCAAATATTTACAAATTTAAGTATATTGATTTTAAAAAGTTTATAATATTAATTTAATATTTATATATTAATTTTAAAAACAAAGTGAAAATAAAATTAAAAATCTTTTTGGTATTTTATCCCACTTTAATCAATCAAATATTATCAAAAATATACGCCCCTGTTTTCGGTAAAGTAATTTCGGCTATATTACCTAGTTTTACTCCTGATGAATTTTTGAAATATTTTGGGTTGATTGATTAAAGATATTTATACCTTAAGAATAAACGGTAAATTTCGCAGTGATGTAATAAATTTTTGTATGATATCAATAATTTCGGTTGCAAAACCTAATTTTATTAAATACCAATTTAATACTTTATAGCGAACGATTTAGCGTTTATTATCAAAAGGTTAAAAGCAATAAAAATAAAAATAAAAACTGTACATACTTACCTGTGATATGGAATTCTCAGTGACCTGCTTTAGCCCACTCATAATATAGTCGGACTAATTGGTTTTCCATAGGTACATAGGCGTAACCTCGAGCATTCAACGTTTTTTCTTCGAAACATATGAACGGTCCATCTCTGCATAAAGTAACGAATTTGGTATTGGAATATGTCTGATTCGTCGAACATTTTCCTTCGTGTGACCATTTTCCGCATTTGTGACATCTTTCAAGGTGTCGTGCTCTTCTTTTCGCTGCGGATTTTGATTTTCCTTTACCAAGTTGTAACTTATTATTTTCGTTCCTGGATTCTTTTCTTACTCCGTCCAATTTACCTCTGATTAATGATACCAATTCACTTGGAAGGGTGTCATTATTACGTTTAGTGATCAAAGCGTGTAGCATTAGACCATGGTTTAGTTCACAGGAAGTCTTCATCTCGTAAAACCTAAAAAAAATAAAAAATCAGAATGGGGGGAGAAGACTAGTTCTTTAGGGTCTGCTAGGGAAAGACCATTAGGATTCCATTCTCGAGAACTACACGAAAACAGAATATCTAACTCTAACAGAAATATATATTATCCTTTAAAGACTTGATTCTCCCCACACTTAGTTATCTGTGGTGTTGAAATTGTGATTAACTTCGTTGTTAACTTCCATCGGATCATGTACGTAATGTTTAACTCTGTGACCATTAACTTTAAATTCAATCCAATTTGAATTTATTAACTCTATTGTTCCGTATGGGAAAACTCTTTTGACTATAAATGGTCCAGACCATCTTGATTTTAATTTTCCAGGAAATAGCTTGAATCGTGAATTGAAAAGAAGAACTCTGTCTCCTTCTTTAAATTCTTTTGAACTTCTGATTCTTTTATCATGCCATTTCTTCGTTCTTTCTTTATAGATTAACGAATTTTCGTATGCTTCATGTCTCAATTCTTCTAATTCGTTTAGTTGACTTAATCGTAGACGTCCGGCTTCATGTAAATCAAGATTACATGTCTTCAAAGCCCAAAATGCTTTGTGTTCAATTTCTACTGGAAGATGACATGCTTTTTCGTAAACGAGTTTAAAAGGTGTGGTTCCAATTGGAGTTTTGTAGGCTGTTCTAAAAGCCTAGAGTGCATTTTCAGTAGTTTTGTAATTCGTTTGTGCTCCTTGTAACGTCTTACTAGCATAATATATAGGTTGAAATCGTTTTTCAATCATTTGTCCTAAAACGGCTCCCATTGCAAAATCACTCGCATCGCACATTAGTTCAAACGGTAGATTTCAATTTGGAGTTATCATGATCGGTGCATTAGTGAGTTTTTCTTTAAGAATATTAAAAGATTTGATACATTCATCTGAAAAGATGAATGGAGCATCTTTTTCAAGGAGTTTATTCATAGGAGTGGCAATTTTAGAAAAATCTTTTATGAAACGTCGTTAAAAACCGGCATGCCCTAGAAAACTCCTAACTCATCTAACATTGGTGGGATGTGGAAGTTTAGCAATTACATCTACTTTAGCTCTATCCATTTTAATTCCTTCCTTTGAAATTTTATGACCAAGAACGATGCCTTCTTTAACCATGAAATGGCATTTCTCCCAATTAAGTACTAGATTTGACTGTTCGCATCTAATAAGCATTAGTTCAAGATTAACTAGACATGATTCAAATGTATCACCGAAGACTGAAAATTCATCCATGAAAACTTCCATGCATTCTTCTATCAAGTCGTGAAAAATCGCCATCATGCACCTTTGAAAGGTTGCAGGGGTGTTGCAAAGTCCAAATGGCATGCGTTTATAAGCAAAAGTACCATAAGGGCACGTGAATGTGGTTTCCTCTTGGTCTTCGGGTGCTATTGGAATTTGAAAATATCCGGAAAAACCATCAAGAAAACAATAGTAACTATTTCCGGCTAATCTTTCCAACATTTGATCAATGAAAGGTAAGGGAAAGTGATCTTTTCTGGTGGCGTCATTTAATTTTCTATAATCAATACAAACACACCATCCTGTTACAGTCCTAGTAGGAATAAGCTCATTTTTCTCATTTGTGATGACAGTCATGCCACCCTTCTTAGGTGCACATTGAACTGGGCTTACCCATGAACTATCAGAAATTAGATAAATTAAACCTGCATCAAGCAGTTTAATAATTTCTTTCTTAACAACATCTTGCATATTAGGATTTAGTCTTCGTTGGCGTTGCACATACGTTTTATGACCTTCTTCCATAAGGATTTTATGTGTGCAATACGAAGGACTTATTCCTTTAATATCATGAATTTTCCATGCAATAGCTGGTTTATGAGCTTATTAGCACAGAAATGAGTTGAGATTTTTCATTTTCAGTAAGAGAAGACGATATTATTACAGGTAATTCAGACTCACCATGTAAATAAGCATATTCCAAATGGTTTGGAAGTGGCTTTAACTCTAATGTCAGTGGTTCTTCTATCGATGATTTATATCGATATCTGTTTTCCTCTTTTAGCATTTGAATTTCTTCTGTTGTTGGTTCATATCCATTAGCCATAAGTGTAGCTAACATTTCAGTTTCATCAATTGGTTCAGTTCCTTCTCCTAAAGAACATTCTCCTGTTCCTTGTAATTCTGGAAATTCTTCTAACAATTCTGCATGTGAATCTATAGTTTGAATATAATAACATGTATCATCTGCAGATTGCGGTTGTTGCATGGCTCTATCAACAGAAAAGGTAACACTCTCGTCCTCTATACTTAGGGTCAGCTTCTTACCAAACACCTCTATTATTGCTTTGGCCGTGTTTAAGAATGGTCTTCCTAATATAAGAGGTACTCGAGAATCTTCTTCCATGTACAGAATAACAAAATCTACTGGAAATACTAAAGTACCAACTTTAACTAGCATGTTCTCCATTATCCCTCTAGGATATTTTACTGATCTATCTGCTAGTTGTATACTTATTCGTGTTGGTTTCAATTCTCCAAGGTCTAGTTTAGCGTATAGTGAATACGGCATTAAATTTATACTAGCACCTAAGTCTGCCAATGCTTCTATTGAACTAAGACTACCCAAAAAACATGGAATTGTGAAACTTCCTGGATCTGATAATTTTTCTGGTATCTTATTCAACAACACTGCAGAACAATTAGCATTCATAGTAACAGCCGAGAGTTCTTCCATTTTCTTTTTGTTGGTGATTAGATCTTTCAAGAATTTAGCATATCTAGGCATTCCTGAAATCACATCAATGAAAGGAAGATTGACATTTATTTGTTTAAACATATCCAAGAATTTAGATTGCTCGGCTTCAAGTCTTTCTTTTCTCATTTTATTCGGGTAAGGAAGTGGTGGTTGGTATGGTTTAACAAAAGGTTTAGCCTTAACTGTGTTATCTTCATTAACCTTTTCAACTACCGGTTCTGTTTCCTTTTTTTGATCAGATTGTGGTTCTTGTGGAGTAGGAATAGCTTCATTAGAAATTACAGGTATTTCAGGTGGTTTAAGTGTGATACCACTTCTTGTGGTAATGGCTTTAGCTGTTTCATTCCGGGGGTTAGCATTTGTATCACTAGGTAAACTTCCCGGTTTTCATTCACCTATCAACCTTGCTAGGTTGCTTACTTCTTGTTCTAAATTTTGAATAGAAGCTTGTTGATTTCTAATTGTTTGAGGATTTTGTTCATTGGTTTGTTTCTGAGATGTGAAAATCTGAGTTTGAGATTCAACTAGCTTTGACATCATATCTTCTAAATTTGGCTTTTTATCATCGGTTTGTGGTGGTTTATTTTGAAAATTAGGTCTTTGCTGATTGTAAGTATTGTTGGATACTTGTTGATTACTAGGACCTTGTTGATTGTTGTATGGAACATTTCGGTTATAATTCTGGTTTTGATTGTAGATTGGTCTTGGCGGTTGATAATTATTCTGATAATTATTTTCAGGCCTTTAGTTTATGTATGAAACATTCTCTCTTTGTTCCATTGTTAGTTCAATACTGAGACAATCTTTTGTTAAATGTGATCCTCCACACTACTCACAACTAATTCATATTGAGTGAATATCTTTAGTCATCTTTTCCATTCGTCTCTCGACAGCATCTATCTTTGCGGAAATGGAATCTAAGTCATGGCTAGAATCGGCTCTAGCTGCTTTAGATGATTTAACAATATCTTTTTCTTGGTGCCACTCATGTGAGTGGGAAGCAGTGTTATCAATAATTTTGTAAGCATCAGTTGCGGTTTTCTTCATAATAGAACCACCAGCTGCTATATCGATGTATTTTCTTGTAGTGATGTCGCATCCTTGGTAGAATATTTGTACTATTTGACAAGTGTCTAAACCATGTTGCGAACATCCTCTTAATAACTTTCCAAATCTGGTCCATGCCTCATATAGAGTTTCATTTAGCTTTTGTGTGAACGTAACAATTTCTCCTTGAAGTCTTACGGCTTTAGATGCCGGAAAGAATTGTTTAAGAAAATTTTCAACTAAAACGTCCCATGTATCAATCGCCCCTTCTGGTAATGATTCTAACCAATCTTTGGCTTCTCCCTTTAATGTCCAGGAAATAACATGAGATATATTTGTTCATCATCCACTTCTCTTATTTTAAATAGTGTACAGATCCTATTAAAGGTACGAAGATGTTCGTTTGGATCTTCCTTCGGCGCACCACTAAATTGGCATTGATTTGTTACCATGTGTAGGATTTGTCCTCTGATTTCATAATCTGGCGCATTAATGTCAGGTTGAGTAATTGCGTGACCTTGGCCAGTAAGTTTAGCTCTCATTCGGTCTTCCATACTTAGAGGTTCCAGATTCTCCATTATTGAATTTGTTGAATCTGATACTTGGTCGACTTGATGACGATTTTAAAGAAAAATCAACGGCGACAATATTTGCTAGATGTCTTGATCGAGTTACAGGTGGTGAACGTACAAAATGTGGTGAATGTTTTGCTCGGTGCATTCACTGAATATCCTATTAGTTATAAAAATATGAAAAATTATATAAGTTATCAAATTAATAGACTTTTCTGATTTTGCCCACGTTTCGAATAGCCAAAAGATGCAGCAGAGGGGCAGGATTCATTTGGTCTCAATATAATTGAGTACTGTTTGGCTCCAATAACTCGATCCACGTACAAATCCAACTATTACTACGAACCAGAAAATGGATGTCTATCAATTTAACCACTTAAAATAATTTTTCGTTGAAATTTAAAGAAATTTTAGAGAAGAAATAGAAAAAAATCTAAGTTCTAAAAACTAGAGCGGCGAAAAATAAGAAAGAAAAAGAGCGCGTCGGAAAACGTCGAAAAATAAAAGGCGTCGAAAAATATAAATAAGAAAGTAGCGCGTCGAAACTTAAAAGTCTAAAAACTAAGAATTAAAAGTTGCGTTTAAAAATATTAAAGCTTAAAAGGAATACTATATCCAAAATGGCAAAAACTTAAAAAGGTACTAAAAACAGCGTCGCAAAATTCTAAAGCACTTAAATCTTAGTCTAAAGAAAAATCACTTAAGGGATTTTACGGCAAATCCTAAAAATCTAGAAATAAAAATAACTATGGCAAAAACTATATTAAAACTAAAAACGAGCGAAAAATACAAATATTACGAATAAACGATTAAAAAGGTACAAAATATAAAAAATAAACTTAAAGTTGTAAAAAGTACAATTTTTATAAAAATATTATTTTTATATTATTTATTTTATAAAACTATTAATTTTATAATTTATAAAACTAAAATAAACTAAATAAAACAAATTAAATAAAAACTAAACTAAATAATTAAATAACTAAACCCTAATTAGGGTTATAATTAAATAATAATAATAATAATAATTACACCCTACTATCGGCTGAGGTTACCAGGCGAGTCAAATTAGGTCATGCGATCGCATGGCCTGACCGTTGAAATACCATGTGATCGCATGGTCTGCGAATTTGGGCCAGAACCTGGACTGCAACAGTGATCGGGCCGAATGGTTTTATATATTTTTTTTTCTGTTTTAAATTAATACAAAATATTCAAATAAAATTTATATTTTTACAAACTAAAAATAGAAATAAAGAAACTTTATAAAACTTATATATTTAACAAACTCTTAAAAATATATAAATTTTGTTTTTCTTTTTATATTTTTGTATATTTAAAATGTATTTTTACAAAAGCGTATTTTTATAAAAGTAAACTAAAAATTAATAAAAATCTTTTTTTCTTTTTTTCTTTTTTTATAGCGTTGCGCTTCCGGCATTTAAGCAAGACTTTCCCCGGCAGCGGCGCCAAAAATACTTGATGTTATGCGAGGGGTATATGAAATAGTATTAATTTTACAAGGAAATACTATTAAATACGATACAATTTTACACAAGTGATTTATTTATTTATAGAATGGATATACCTAAACCTTGCTACAACACTTATAGGCAGTGTACCTAATCGTACAGTAGTGTAGTTTTTAGTAAGTCCGGTTCGTTCCACAGGGATCTTTTAAACAAGCTTAACGCTATATTAGTTTTAACTTATAATTGTAAAAATACAAAAAATATATATAAGTAGTATTATTATTATAAAAGGGGGGTTTTTACCGTTTAATGACCGGTTTGTCGATTTTAAAACTTTAGTCGCAGTTAAAACCTAATGTAAAATATTAAAAATAAATATAACTTAATTTAAAGCGTAAAGTAAATAACGATAATGAAATTGCGATAAATAAAAGTGCGATAAAATAAAATTGCGATAATTAAAGAATACGATAATTAAAAATGCAATTAAATAAAATGACAATATATAAAAGTGCGATAATTAAAAGTGCAATTAAATATGAAATATATAAATTATGCTTATTTAAACTTCCATAATCATGATGTTTGACTTGTTGATTTTAGTTTTATTACCATGGGTTAATTGTCCTTTGTCCTGGATTATTCGATATGTCCATACGGATTTGTCCATAATAGTCCATCAGTCATAATCATAAAGTGCGAAAGTCTTCGTCAAATTATTCTTATTCCCGAAGTCAAATATTCCAACTAATTGGGGATTCGAATTGTAACAAGGTCTTATTACTTTATTTAATGAATACACCAGGTTATCGACTGCGAGTAGACCAAGGTTTTACTAATTTGTTAACAATTACACCAATTACCCTTGAATGTAATCCACCCCTGTTTCAACAAGTCTATTAACTATTAATCCAGTTCTGTGTCCGGTAAAATGAACAATTATTGGTATTTATAGATATCCCGCCCACCGTGCCCAGTCAAGCGCATGTGGTTATATATAAATACGTCAAATTATAAGTCTATATATTAAATCAACGAGGTATCATTTAGTTAATATAAAACCCATTAATAGCCCATAGTCTAATTTCCACAAGTGTCGTTCTTTTGTCCAAACTCCAATTATGGTCCAAAGCCCAATTACCTAATTTTAATATTTAGCCCAACATCATGATTACTTCGGCATTAAATAAGCATAATAATAACTTAGCTACGAGACATTAATTTTAAAATAACATTAACCATAACTTACAGTGATTAAAAATAGCGTAGCGTTACACGGACAGAATTTCGACTTACACCCTTACAACATTCGCTAACATACCCTTATTATTAGAATTTAAAATTAAAATTAAAATTAAAATTAATATATATATATATATATATATATATATATATATATATATATATATATATATATATATATATATATATATATATATATATATATATACGAGTGAAGGAAGAAGAGAAAAAGATGGATATATGATCAACCAAAACTGCGAATTTATAGGCATGTGGGCTGTCACCTACTGCCATGCGATCGAATGGATTTTTGCCTTCCAGGCCATGCGATCGCATGGCCACTTTTTCCAGCTCACATGATTTGCTTTCTTGTTTTGCCGACGGTTTATAATAATAATATAATATATAAATAATTTATAGAATTATTTAAATATTATATTATATTCGTGTGCATAGTTGACTTGTAATTTTTAGTCCGTTGCGTCGAGTGTTGAGAGTTGACTCTGGTCCCGATTTCGGATTTTCGAACGTCCTTGCGTACAATTTAATATCTTGTATTTTGAGTTTCGCGTCTTGTACTCTTGTAATTTTGAGACGTTTCTCATCAATAATTGGAACTACTTTGATTGTACTTTGTACTTTTGAGCTTTTTGGTCGTTTGCGTCTTCAATTCGTCGAATCTGTCTTTTGTCTTCACCTTTTATTATTTAAACGAATATCATTTGTAAATAGAACACTTGCAACTAAAAGCTTGTCTTTCTTGAGGGATAATGCTATGAAATATATGTTTGTTTTTAGCATTATCACTACCATTCAAGCATTGAGATGGCGCCGTTTGAAGCACTTTATGGTAGAAAGTGCAGGTCTCCGATTTGTTGGAGTGAAGTGGGGATAGACAGATTACGGGCCCGGAGATAATACAAGAAACTACCGAGAAGATCATCCAAATTCAACAACGGTTGAAAACCGCCCAAAGTCAACAAAAAAGCTACGCTGACATTAAAAGAAAAGATATATAATTTGAAATTGGAGAGACGGTCATGCTTAAAGTTGCACCTTGGAAAGGCGTTGTTCGATTTGGTAAACGAGGGAAATTAAATCCAAGGTGTATTGGACCATTCAAGATTATTGATCGTGTCGGACCAGTAGCTTACCGACTTGAGTTACCTCAATAACTCGCGGCTGTACATAACACTTTCCACGTTTCGAATTTGAAGAAATGTTTTGCTAAAGAAGATCTCACTATTCCGTTAGACGAAATCCAAATCAATGAAAAAATTCAATTCATCGAAGAAACCGTCGAAATAATGGATCGTGAGGTTAAAAGACATAAGCAAAACAAGATACCAATTGTTAAGGTTCGATGGAATGCTCGTAGAGGACCTGAGTTCACCTGGGAACGAGAAGATCAGATGAAGAAGAAATACCCACACTTATTTCCAGAAGATACGTCAACACCTCCAACTGCTTAAAATTTCGGGACGAAATTTATTTAACGGGTAGGTACTGTAGTGACCCAAAATTTTCCATGTTTATATATATTAAATGAAATTGATATTTACATGATTAAGTGTTTCCAACATGTTAAGCAATCAAACTTGTTAGGACTTGATTAATTGAAATAAGTTGTATATAGACAATTGACCACCCAAGTTGACTGGTGATTCACGAACGTTAAAACTTGTAAAAACTATATGATGACATATGAAATGTCCCGTTCATATTGATTATAAACGTTCCATATTAATTGATTTCGTTGCGAGGTTTTGACCTCTATATGAGACGTTTTTCAAAGACTGTATTCATTTTTAAAACAACCATAACCTTTATTTTATCAATAAAGGTTTCAAAATCATTACGTAGATTATCAAATAATGATAATCTAAAATATACTGTTTACACACGACCATTACATAATGGTTTATAATAGAAATATATTACATCGACATATGTTTCTTAAATGCAGTTTTTACACAATATCATACAAACATGGACTCCAAATCTTGTCCTTATTTTAGTATGCAACAGCGGAAGCTCTTAGTAATCACCTGAGAATAAACATGCTTAAAACGTCAACAAAAATGTTGGTGAGTTATAGGTTTAACCTATATATTATCAAATCATAATAATAGACCACAAGATTTCATATTTCAATATACATCCCATACATAGAGATAAAAATCATTCATATGGTGAACACCTGGTAACCGACATTAACAAGATGCATATATAAGAATATCCCCATCATTCCGGGACACCCTTCGGATATGATATAAATTTCGAAGTACTAAATCATCCGGTACTTTGGATGGGGTTTGTTAGGACCAATAGATCTATCTTTAGGATTCGCGTCAATTAGGGTGTCTGTTCCCTAATTCTTAGATTACCAGACTTAATAAAAAGGGGCATATTCGATTTCGATAATTCAACCATAGAATGTAGTTTCACGTACTTGTGTCTATTTTGTAAATCATTTATAAAACCTGCATGTATTCTCATCCCAAAAATATTAGATTTTAAAAATGGGACTATAACTCACTTTCACAGATTTTTACTTCGTCGGGAAGTAAGACTTGGCCACTGGTCGATTCACAAACCTATAACAAATATGCACATATATATCAAAGTATGTTCAAAATATATTTACAACACTTTTAATACATTTTGATGTTTTAAGTTTATTAAGTCAGCTGTCCTCGTTAGTAACCTACAACTAGTTGACCAAAGCTAGATGTACAGAAAAAAATTGATATATATTATCTTGAATCAATCCACGACCCAGTGTATACACGTCTCAGGCTAGATCACAACTCAAAGTATATATATTTTTGGAATCAACCTCAACCCTGTATAGCTAACTCCCACATTACTGCATATAGAGTGTCTATGGTTGTTCCAAATAATATATACACATGGGTCGATATGATATGTCAAAACATTTGCATACGTGTCTATGGTATCCCAAGATTACATAATATATTAGAATACATGTATAATACAATATAAGTTAGCTAGGATATAATTAATATAGATTTGTTACCAATTTTCACGTAGCTACAACAAGAAAAAATATCCAATCTTGTTTTACCCATAACTTCTTCATTTTAAATCCGTTTTGAGTGAATCCAATTGCTATGGTTTCATATTGAACTGTAGTTTATGAATCTATACAGAAAAAGTATAAGTTTATAGTCGGAATTACAGGTTACAAGTCGTTTTTGTAAAGGTAGTCATTTCAGTCGAAAGAACGACGTCTAGATGACCATTTTGGAAAACATACTTCCACTTTGAGTTTAACCATGATTTTTGGATATAGTTTCATGTTCATAAGAAAAATCATTTTCCCAGAAGAAAAACTTTTAAATCAAAGTTTATCATGGTTTTTAATTAACTAACCCAAAACAGCCCGCGGTGTTACTACAACGGCGTATATCCGGTTTTACGATGTTTTTCGTGTTTTCCGGTTTTAAATCATTAAGTTAGCATATCATATAGATATAGAACATGTTTTTAGTTGATTTTAAAAGTCAAGTTTGAAGGATTAACTTTTGTTTGCAAACAAGTTTAGAATTAACTAAACTATGTTCTAGTGATTACAAGTTTAAACCTTCGAATAAGATAGCTTTATATGTATGAATCGAATGATGTTATGAATATCATTACTACCTCAAGTTTTCTGGATAAAGCTACTGGAAATGAAAAAATTGGATCTAGCTTCAAAGGATCCTTGGATGGCTTGAAAGTTCTTGAAGCAGAATCATGACACGAAAACAAGTTCAAGTAAGATTTCCACTCGAAATAAGATTGTTATAGTTATAGAAATTGAATCAATGTTTGAATATGAATATTTCCTTGAATTAGAAAGATAACCTACTATAAATAACAAAGGTTCCTTGATCTTAGATGATTACTTGGAATGGATTAGAAAGCTTGGAAGTAGACTTGCAAACTTGGAAGCGTTCTTGATTTTATAAAACTATAACTTATAGAATTTATGAAGAACACTTAGAACTTGAAGATAGAACTTGAGAGAGATCACTTAGATGAAGAAAATTAAAGAATGAAAGTGTTTGTAGGTGTTTTTGGTCGTTGGTATATGGATTAGATATAAAGGATGTTTAATTTTGTTTTCATGTAAATAAGTCATGAATGATTACTCATATTTTTGTAATTTAATGAGATATTTCATGCTAGTTGCCAAATGATGGTTCCCACATGTGTTAGGTGACTTAAATGGGCTGCTAAGAGCTGATCATTGGAGTGTATATACCAATAGTACATACATCTAAAAGCTGTGTATTGTACGAGTACGAATACGGGTGCATACGAGTAGAATTGTTGATGAAACTGAACGAGGATGTAATTGTAAGCATTTTTGTTAAGTAGAAGTATTTTGATAAGTGTCTTGACGTCTTTCAAAAGTGTATGAATACATATTAAAACACTACATGTAAATACATTTTAACTGAGTCGTTAAGTCATCGTTAGTCGTTACATGTATATGTTGTTTTGAAACCTTTAGGTTAACGGTCTTGTTAAATGTTATTAGCCCATTGTTTATTATATCTAAAGAGATGTTAAATTGTTACATTATCATGATATTATGATATATAATATATCTTAGTATGATATATATACAGTTAAACGTCGTTACAACGATAATCGTTACATATATGTCTCGTTTCGAAATCATTAAGTTAGTAGTCTTGTTTTTACATATGTAGATCATTGTTAATATACTTAATGACATGTTTACTTATCATTTATCATGATTAAACATAGTGTATCAATATCTTAATATGATTCATATGTATTTAGTAAAACGTTGTTATAACGATAATCGTTATATATATTGTTTCGAGTTTCTTAATTCAATAAACTCAATTTTATTTATATAACTCATTGTTAAAATACCTAATGATATACTTACTTATCATAATATCATGTTAACTATATATATATATGTCATCATATAGTTTTTATAAGTTTTAACGTTCGTGAATCACCGGTCAACTTGGATGGTCAAATGTCTATATGAAACCTATTTCAATTAATCAAGTCTTAACAAGTTGGATTGCTTAACATGTTGAAAACACTTAATCATGTAAATAACAATTTCATTTAATATATATAAACATGGAAAAGTTCAGGTCACTACAGTACCTACCCGTTAAATAAATTTCGTCCCGAAATTTTAAGCAGTTGGAGGTGTTGACGTATCTTCTGGAAATAAGTGCGGGTATTTCTTCTTCATCTGATCTTCTTGTTCCCAGGTGAACTCGGGTCCTCTACGAGCATTCCATCGAACCTTAACAATTGGTATCTTGTTTTGTTTAAGTCTTTTAACCTCGCGATCCATTATTTCGACAGGTGCTTCGATGAATTGAAGTTTTTCGTTGATTTGGATTTCGTCTAACGAAATAGTGAGATCTTCTTTAGCAAAACATTTCTTCAAATTCGAGACGTGGAAAGTGTTATGTACAGCCGCGAGTTGTTGAGGTAACTCAAGTCGGTAAGCTACTGGTCCGACACGATCAATAATCTTGAATGGTCCAATATACCTTGGATTTAATTTACCTCGTTTACCAAATAGAACAACGCCTTTCCAAGGTGCAACCTTAAGCATGACCATCTCTCCAATTTTAAATTCTATATCTTTTCTTTTAATGTCGGCGTAGCTCTTTTGTCGACTTTGGGCGGTTTTCAACCGTTGTTGAATTTGGATGATCTTCTCGGTAGTTTCTTGTATTATCTCCGGACCCGTAATCTTTCTATCCCCCACTTCACTCCAAAAAATTGGAGACCTGCACTTTCTACCATAAAGTGCTTCAAATGGCGCCATCTCAATGCTTGAATGGTAGCTGTTGTTGTAGGAAAATTCTGCTAACGGTAGATGTCGATCCCAACTGTTTCTGAAATAAATAACACATGCTCGTAGAATGTCTTCAAGCGTTTGTATCGTCCTTTCGCTCTGCCCATCAGTTTGTGGATGATAGGCAGTACTCATGTCTAGACGAGTTCCTAATGCTTGCGGTAATGTCTGCCAGAATCTTGAAATAAATCTGCCATCCCTATCAGAGATAATAGAGATTGGTATTCCATGTCTGGAGACGACTTCCTTCAAATACAGTCGTGCTAACTTCTCCATCTTGTCATCTTCTCTTATTGGCAGGAAGTGTGCTGATTTGGTGAGACGATCAACTATTACCCAAATAGTATTAAAACCACTTGCAGTCTTTGGCAATTTAGTGATGAAATCCATGGTAATGTTTTCCCATTTCCATTTCGGGATTTCAGGTTGTTGTAGTAGACCTGATGGTTTTTGATGTTCACCTTTAACCTTAGAACACGTCAAACATTCTCCTACATATTTAGCAATATCGGCTTTCATACCTGGCCACCAAAAATGTTTCTTAAGATCCTTGTACATTTTCCCCGTTCCAGGATGTATTGAGTATCTGGTTTTATGAGCTTCTCTAAGTACCATTTCTCTCATATCTCCAAATTTTGGTACCCAAATTCTTTCAGCCCTATACCGGGTTCCGTCTTCCTGAATATTAAGATGCTTCTCCGATCCTTTGGGTATTTCATCCTTTAAATTTCCCTCTTTTAAAACTCCTTGTTGTGCCTCCTTTATTTGAGTAGTAAGGTTAGTGTGAATCATTATATTCATAGATTTTACTCGAATGGGTTCTCTGTCCTTTCTGCTCAAGGCGTCGGCTACCACATTTGCCTTCTCCGGGTGGTAACGAATCTCAAAGTCATAATCATTCAACAATTCAATCCACCTACGCTGCCTCATATTCAGTTATTTCTGATTAAATATGTGTTGAAGACTTTTGTGGTCGGTATATATAATACTTTTGACCCCATATAAGTAGTGCCTCCAAGTCTTTAATGCAAAAACAACCGCGCTTAATTTCAAATCATGAGTCGTATAATTTTGTTCGTGAATCTTTAATTGTCTAGACACATAAGCAATCACCTTCGTTCGTTGCATTAATACACAACCGAGACCTTGCTTTGATGCGTCACAATAAATCACAAAATCATCATTCCCTTCAGGCAATGACAATATAGGTGCCGTAGTTAGCTTTTTCTTCAATAATTGAAACGCCTTCTCTTGTTCATCCTTCCATTCAAATTTCTTCCCTTTATGCGTTAATGCAGTCAAGGGTTTTGCTATTTTGGAGAAATCTTGGATGAATCTTCTGTAGTAACCAGCCAATCCTAAAAATTGACGTATATGCTTCGGAGTTTTTGGGGTTTCCCACTTTTCAACGGTTTCGATCTTTGCCGGGTCTACCTGGATACCTTCTTTGTTCACTATGTGACCGAGGAATTGAACTTCTTCCAACCAAAATGCACACTTTGAAAACTTAGCGTACAGTTTTTCTTTCCTCAATACTTCTAGCACTTTTCTCAAATGTTCTTCATGCTCTTGATCATTCTTTGAGTAAATAAGTATGTCATCGATGAAAACAATGACAAACTTGTCAAGATATGGCCCACACACTCGGTTCATAAGGTCCATGAACACAGCTGGTGCATTAGTCAATCCAAACGACATAACCATAAACTCGTAATGACCATAACGCGTCCTAAAAGCAGTTTTTTTAATATCATCCTCCTTTACTCGCATTTGATGATATCCAAAACATAAATCGATCTTCGAGTAAACCGACGAGCCTTGTAGTTGATCAAATAAGTTATCAATTCTCGACAGTGGATAACGGTTTTTGATGGTAAGTTTGTTCAACTCTCTGTAGTCAATACACAACCTAAATGTACCATCCTTCTTCTTGACAAACAAAACAGGAGCCCCCCCTTGGTGATGTGCTTGGTCGAATGAAACCACGTTCTAATAGTTCTTGTAGTTGGATTTGCAGTTCTTTCATCTCACTGGGTGCGAGTCTATAAGGAGCACGAGCTATTGGTGCAGCTCCTGGTACAAGATCTATTTGAAATTCAACAGATCGATGTGGAGGTAGTCCCGATAATTCTTTCAGAAATACATCGGAAAATTCTTTTGCGACGGGAACATCATTGATGCTCTTTTCTTCAGTTTGTACTTTCTCGACGTGTGCTAGAACAGCATAGCAACCTTTTCTTATCAATTTTTGTGCCTTCAAATTACTAATAAGATGTAGCTTCGTGTTGCCCTTTTCTTCGTACACCATTAAGGGTTCTCCTTCTTCTCGTACAATGCGAATTGCATTTTTATAACATACGATCTCTGCTTTCACCTTCTTCAGCCAGTCCATGCCAACTATTACATCAAAACTCCCTAACTCTACTGGTATCAAATCAATCTTAAACATTTCGCTACCCAGTTTAATTTCTCAATTCCGGCATATATAATCTGCTGAAATTAATTTACCGTTTGCTAATTCGAGTAAAAATTTACTATCCAACGGCGTCAATGGACAACTTAATTTAGCACAAAAATCTCTACTCATATAGCTTCTATCCGCACCCGAATCAAATAAAACGTAAGCAGATTTATTGTCAATAAGGAATGTACCCCTAACAAGCTCCGGGTCTTCCTGTGCCTCTGCCGCATTAATATTGAAAACTCTTCCGCGGCCTTGTCCATTCGTGTTCTCCTAGTTCGGGCAATTTCTAATAATGTGGCCCGGTTTTCCACATTTATAACAAACTACATTGGCATAACTTGCTCCGACACTAATTGCTCCGCCATTACTCGTTTCGACACCATTTGTTCCTTTCGTTCTGTTAACTCCTGGTCCGTAGACCTCACACTTCGCCGCGCTATGACCATTTCTTTTACACTTGTTGCAAAATTTGGTGCAGAACCCCGAGTGATACTTTTCACACCTTTGGCATAGCTGCTTCTGATTGTTGTTGTTGTTGCGGTTGTTATTGTTGTTGGGATGATTGTTGTAGTAGTAGTTGTTGTTGTTGTTGTTGTTGGGCCGTTTGTTGATGTTGCGATTATTGGGATAGTTGTTGCGATTATTGTTGTAATTGCTGTTGTTGTTGTATTGGTGATTCTTATCACCGTTTTCCTCCCACTTTCTTTTGACTTGCTTCACATTGGCCTCTTCAGCTGCCTGTTCTTTAATTCTTTCCTCAATCTGGTTCACTAGTTTGTGAGCCATTCTACATGCCTGTTGTATGGAGGCGGGCTCGTGTGAACTTATATCTTCTTTGATTCTTTCCGGTAATCCTTTCACAAATGCGTTGATCTTCTCTTCCTCATCTTCGAACACTCTCGGACACAATAGGCACAATTCTGTGAATCGTCTTTCGTATGTGGTAATATCAAATCCTTGGGTTCGTAACCCTCTAAGTTCTGTCTTGAGCTTATTGACCTCGGTTCTGGGACGGTACTTCTCATTCATCAAGTGCTTGAATGCTGACCACGGTAGCCCGTAAGCATCATCTTGTCCCACTTGCTCTAGATAGGTATTCCACCATGTTAACGCAGTACATGTAAAGGTAAGCGTAGAGTACTTCACTTTGCCCTCCTCAGTACACTTACTTATGGCAAACACCGATTCGACCATCTCGGTCTATCGTTTCAATCCGATCGGTCCTTCGGTTCCATCAAATTCCAAAGGTTTGCAGGCAGTGAATTCTTTGTAGGTGCATCCTACATGATTTCTTACGCCGTTAGCTGCATTGCTAGATTCAGAGTTATTGTTGGTATGTAGCACAGCCTGTACCGCGGCTATGTTTGCAACAAGAAAGGTACGAAATTCCTCTTCGCTCATATTCATGGTTTGTCGAGTAGTCGGTGCCATTTCCTTCAAATAGTCAAATGAAACAAGTTAATCATACAGAATATTAAGAGTCATCAATAGTATCTCGTAGCATAATATGAACTCATTTATAAAAGCTTTTTCTTCATATTAGCGTTTTATAAGTTTAAATTCGGGTAGTACCTACCCGTTAAGTTCATACTTATTAGCTAATATACAATTCAACTACTACAATTCTATATGAAAAACTGATTATAATAATATTTCGCGTTCAAACTTTTACGCAATATTTTACAAACTTACAATACCGCTTATTTTACATATAGCATGAAATATAGCACACAATAACTTTGATACAAGATAGTTGTGAAGATAATTCTAGCTAGTACACAAGTCGTTCAGTAAAGGCAATAAAGACACGTAATTCATACGTCCAAAAACAAGTCATGCATTCTGGTTTTACTAGGACTACTTCCCATCCTTGGTCTTGTGGAACATAACCGTTATGGCCGTTGATAAGACAGCGTGTTGTAACGTCGTCAAAGGGACGAGGGTTACCTAATGTCCAACAGTCCCGTAACAATCTAAAAACCTCATTTCTTACCCCAATTACCGACTCCGTCACTTGTGGGAACGTTTTGTTTAATAGTTGTAGCCCGATGTTCTTGTTCTCACTTTGGTGAGAAGCGAACATTACTAACCCGTAAGCATAACATGCTTCTTTATGTTGCATGTTAGTCGCTTTTTCTAAATCACGAAGTCCTATATTCGGATATATTGAGTCAAAATTATTTCTTAACCCGTTGCGTAAAATAGCATTTGGGTTCCCCGCAATATATGCGTCAAAGTAAACACATCGTAACTTATGGATTTCCCAATGTGATATCCCCCATCTTTCGAACGAAAGCCTTTTATAAACCAAGGCATTCTTGGAATGTTCTTCGAATGTCTTACAAACTGATCTCGCCTTAAATAGTTGTGCCGAGGAATTCTGACCGACTCTGGACAAGATTTCATTAATCATGTCTCCGGGTAGGTCTCTTAAAATATTGGGTTGTCTATCCATTTTGTGTTTTTAAACTGTAAAATAGACAAGAGTTAGATTCATAAAAAAATACTTATTAATACAAGCAATTTTTACATATATCATAAAACATAAGCACACTATATTACATATATTACACCACACGAATACAACTATCTTATTCCGACTCGCTCTTTTCTTCTTTTTCTTCGATTTTGTTTCGTTTTGCCAAGTTTCTAGGGATATATGATGTTCCCCTAATACGAGCTGTCATTTTTCACATTGGTTTAGAAAAACCTGGTGGTTTAGAGGTTCCCGGGTTATTGTCACAACTTAAAAAATACGGGTGTTGACGATACATATAAAGTTCATCGGGTTTGGAATCGAATTTCTCTATTTTATGCCCTTTCCCTTATTGTTCTCTTTTGCCTTATTAAATTGTGTTGGGGTAATTTCTATAACATCATCGGAATCCTTGTCGGGATCCGATTCATCGGAGAATTGGTAATCCTCCCAATACTTTGCTTCCTTGGCGGAAACACCATTGACCATAATTAACTTTGGTCGGTTGGTTGAGGATTTTCTTCTACTTAACCTTTTTATTATTTCCCCCACTGGTTCTATTTCTTCTTCCGGTTCCGATTCTTCTTCCGGTTCCGACTCTTCTTCCAGTTCCTCTTCGGGAACTTGTGAATTAGTCCACGAATCATTCCAATTTACATTTGACTCTTCATTATTATTAGGTGAGTCAATGGGACTTGTTCTAGAGGTAGACATCTATCACATAATATCAAACACGTTAAGAGATTAATATATCACATAATATTCACATGTTAAAAATATATAGTTTCCAACAAAATTTGTTAAGCAATCATTTTTCAAGTAAACACGGTCGAAGTCCAGACTCACTAATGCATCCTCACAAACTCGATAAGACACACTAATGCAAAATTCTGGTTCTCTAAGACCAACGCTCGGATACCAACTGAAATGTCCCGTTCATATTGATTATAAACGTTCCATATTAATTGATTTCGTTGCGAGGTTCTGACCTCTATATGAGACGTTTTTCAAAGACTGCATTCATTTTTAAAACAACCATAACCTTATTTTATCAATAAAGGTTTCAAAAATATTACGTAGATTATCAAATAATGATAATCTAAAATATACTGTTTACACACGACCATTACATAATGGTTTACAATAGAAATATATTACATCGACATATGTTTCTTAAATGCAGTTTTTACACAATATCATACAAACATGGACTCCAAATCTTGTCCTTATTTTAGTATGCAACAGCGGAAGCTCTTAGTAATCACCTGAGAATAAACATGCTTAAAACGTCAACAAAAATGTTGGTGAGTTATAGGTTTAACCTATATATTATCAAATCATAATAATAGACCACAAGATTTCATATTTCAATACACATCCCATACATAGAGATAAAAATCATTCATATGGTGAACACCTGGTAACTGACATTAACAAGATGCATATATTAGAATATCCCCATCATTCCGGGACACCTTTCGGATATGATATAAATTTTGAAGTACTAAAGCATTCGGTACTTTAGATGGGGTTTGTTAGGCCCAATAGATCTATCTTTAGGATTCGCGTCAATTAGGGTGGCTGTTCCCTAATTCTTAGATTACCAGACTTAATAAAAAGGGGCATATTCGATTTCGATAATTCAACCATAGAATGTAGTTTCACGTACTTGTGTCTATTTTGTAAATCATTTATAAAACCTGCATGTATTCTCATTCCAAAAATATTAGATTTTAAAAGTGGGACTATAACTCACTTTCACAGATTTTTACTTCATCGGGAAGTAAGACTTGGCCACTGGTCGATTCACTAACCCAAAACAGCCCGCGGTGTTACTACAACGACTATTATCCGGTTTTACGGTGTTTTTCGTGTTTTCCAGTTTTAAATCATTAAGTTAGCATATCATATAGATATAGAACATGTGTTTAGTTGATTTTAAATGTCAAGTTAGAAGGATTAACTTTTGTTTGTGAACAAGTTTAGAATTAACTAAACTATGTTCTAGTGATTACAAGTTTAAACCTTCAAATAAGATAGCTTTATATGTATGAATCGAATGATGTTATGAACATCATTACTACCTCAAGTTTTCTGGATAAAGCTACTAGAAATGAAAAAGATGGGTCTAGCTTCAAAGGATCCTTGGATGGCTTGAAAGTTCTTGAAGCAGAATCATGACACGAAAACAAGTTCAAGTAAGATTTCCACTCGAAATAAGATTGTTATAGTTATAGAAATTGAATCAAAGTTTGAATATGAATATTACCTTAAATTAGAAAGGTAAACTACTGTAAATAACAAAGGTTACTTGATCTTAGATGATTACTTGGAATGGATTAGAAAGCTTGGAAGTAGACTTGCAAACTTGGAAGCGTTCTTGATTTTATAAAACTATAACTTATAGAATTTATGAAGAACACTTAGAACTTGAAGACAGAACTTGAGAGAGATCACTTAGATGAAGAAAATTGAAGAATGAAAGTGTTTGTAGGTGTTTTTGGTCGTTGGTATATCGATTAGATATAAAGGATGTGTAATTTTGTTTTCATGTAAATAAGTCACGAATGATTACTCATATTTTTGTAATTTAATGAGATATTTCACTCTAGTTGCCAAATGATGGTTCCCACATGTGTTAGGTGACTCACATGGGCTGCTAATAGCTGATCATTGGAGTGTATATACCAATAGTACATACATCTAAAAGCTGTGTATTGTACGAGTAAGAATACGGGTGCATACGAGTAGAATTGTTGATGAAACTGAACGAGGATGTAATTGTAAGCATTTTTGTTAAGTAGAAGTATTTTGATAAGTGTCTTGAAGTCTTTCAAAAGTGTATGAATACATATTAAAACACTACATGTAAATACATTTTAACTGAGTAGTTAAGTCATCGTTATTCGTTACATGTATATGTTGTTTTGAAACCTTTAGGTTAACGGTCTTGTTAAATGTTATTAACCCATTGTTTATTATATCTAAAGAGATGTTAAATTGTTACATTATCATGATATTATGATATATAATATATCTTAGTATGATATATATACAGTTAAACGTTGTTACAACGATAATCGTTACATATATGTCTCGTTTCGAAATCATTAAGTTAGTAGTCTTGTTTTTACATATGTAGTTCATTGTTAATACACTTAATGACATTTTTACTTATCATTTATCATGATTAAACATAGTGTATCAATATCTTAATATGATTCATATGTATTTAGTAAAACGTTGTTATAACGATAATCGTTATATATATCGTTTCGAGTTTCTTAATTCAATAAACTCAATTTTATTTATATAACTCATTGTTAAAATACCTAATGAGATACTTACTTATCATAATATCATGTTAACTATATATATATGTCATCATATAGTTTTTATAAGTTTTAACGTTCGTGAATCACCGGTCAACTTGGATGGTCAAATGTCTATATGAAAACTATTTCAATTAATCAAGTCTTAACAAGTTTGATTGCTTAACATGTTGGAAACACTTAATCATGTAAATAACAATTTCATTTAATATATATATAAACATGGAAAAGTTCGGGTCACTACAACATATATATGGTTATATATATAGTTAACATGATATTATAATAAGTATTTATCTCATTAAGTATTTTAACAATGGATTATATACATAAAAATGAGACTATTGAATTAAGAAACTCGAAAACGATATCTATAACGATTATCGTTATAACAGCGTCTTACTAAATACATATGAATCATATTAAGATATTGTTACATTATGTTTAATCATGTTAAATGATAAGTAAACATGTCATTAAGTGTATTAACAATGAACTACATATGTAAAAACAAGACTACTAACTTAATGATTTCGAAACGAGACATATATGTAATGATTATCGTTGTAACGACATTTAATTGTATATATATCATATTAAGATATATTAATATATCATAATATCATGATAATGTAATAATTTAACATCTCATTAGATATAATAAACAATGGATTAACAATATTTAACAAGATCGTTAACCTAAAGGTTTCAAAACAACACTTACATATAACGACTAACGATGACTTAACGACTCAGTTAAAATGTATATACATGTAGTGTTTTAATATGTATTCATACACTTTTGAAAGACTTCAAGACACTTATCAAAGTACTTCTACTTAACAAAAATGCTTACAATTACATCTTCGTTCATTTTCATCAACAATTCTACTCGTATGCACTCGTATTTGTACTCGTACAATACACAGCTTCTAAATGTATTTACTATTGGTATATACAATCCAATTATTAGCTCTTAGTAGACCATGTGAGTCACCTAACCATGTGGGAACCATCATTTAATATCTAGCATGAAATATCTCACAAAATTACAAACTAATGGAGCCTATATTGCTACTCCATATTCACGTGAATGATATGTACCACAAACACATTCACTTTGCAATTTTATTGAATCAAATTACTCTCTCTTAAATGTTCTTCCTTTGTTCTAAGTGTTCTTCATCATCTTCAACAAAATCTAGCTCAATCTAGTTCATAAATCCATACATAAACCAAGATACAAAACAACTACTCAAGAACACACCAACAACACTTCCAAGTTTGCTAGCTTGCTTTCAATCTTGCAAATCCATTTCAAGTGATCATCCAAAATCAAGAAATCTTTCTTATTTACAGTAAGATATCTCTCTAATACAAGGTATTACTCATATTCAAACTTTGATTCAATTTCTATAACTATAACAATCTTATTTCGAGTGGAAATCTTACTTGAACTTGTTTTCGTGTCATGATTTTGCTTCAAGAACTTTCAAGCCATCCAAGGATCCTTTGAAGCTAGATATATTTTTCTCATTTCCAGTAGGTTTATCCATAAAATTTGAGGTAGTAATGATGTTCATAACATCATTCGATTCATATTATGAAACTATCTTATTCGAAGGTTTAAACTTGTAATAACTAGAACATAGTTTAGTTAAATCTAAACTTGTTCGCAAACAAAAGTTAATCCTTCTAACTTGACTTTTAAAATCAACTAGACACATGTTCTATATCTATATGATATGTTAACTTAATGATTTAAAACCTGAAAACATGAAAAACACCGTAAAACCGGATATACGCCGTCGTAGTAACACCGCGGGCTGTTTTGGGTTAGTTAATTAAAAACTACGATAAACTTTGATTTAAAAGTTGTTCTTCTGGGAAAATAATTTTTCTTATGAACATGAAACTATATCCAAAAATCATGGTCAAACTCAAAGTGGAAGTATGTTTTCCAAAATGGTCATCTAGACGTCGTTCTTTCGACTTAAATGACTACCTTTATAAAAATGATTTGTAATCTGTATTTCTGACTATAAACTTATACTTTTTCTGTTTAGATTCATAAACTTAAGTTCAATATGAAACCATAGCAACTTGAATCACTCAAAACGGATTTAAAACGAAGAAGTTATGGGTAAAACAAGATTGGATAATTTTGCTTGTTGTAGCTACGTGAAAAGTGGTAACAAATCTATATTAATCATATCCTAGCTAACTCATTTTATATTATACATGTATTCTAATATATTATTTAATATTGGGATACCATAGACACGTATGCAAATGTTTTGACATATCATATCGACCCATGTATATATATTATTTGGAACAACCATAGACACTCTATATGCAGTAATGTTGGAGTGAGCTATACAGGGTTGAGGTTGATTCCAAAATATATATATACTTTGAGTTGTGATCTAGCCTGAGACGTGTATACACTGGGTCGTGGATTGATTCAAGATAATATATATCAATTTATTTCTGTACATCTAACTGTGGATAGGTTACTAACGAGGACAACTGACTTAATAAACTCAAATTATTATAACATAATAAAAAAATGTTGTAAATATATTTTGAACATACTTTGATATATATGTACATATTTGTTATAGATTCGTGAATCGACCAGTGGCCAAGTCTTACTTCCCGACGAAGTAAAAATATGTGAAAGTGAGTTATAGTCCCACTTTTTAAATCTAACATTTTTGGGATGAGAATACATGCAGTTTTATAAATGTTTTACAAAATAGACACAAATATGTGAAACTACATTCTATGGTTGAATTATTAAATCGAATATGCCCCTTTTTAGTCTGGTAATCTAAGAATTAGGGAACAGACACCCTAATTGACGCGAATCCTAAAGATAGATCTATTGGGTTCAACAAACCCCATCCAAAGTACCGGATGCTTTAGTACTTCGAATTTATCATGTCCGAAGGGAGTCCCGGAATGATTAGGGATATTTTATATGCATCTTGTTAAGGTCGGTTACCAGGTGTTCACCATATGAATGAATTTTATCTCTATGTATGGGATGTATATTGAAATATGAAATCTTGTGGCCTATTATTACGATTTGATAAATATATAGGTTAAACCTATAACTCACCAACATTTTTGTTGACGTTTAAAGCATGTTTATTCTCAGGTGATTATTAAGAGCTTCCGCTATTGCATGCTAAAATATGGACAAGATTTGGTGTCAGCATGCTTGTATAATATTGTTTAAAACTGCATTTGAGATTTATTTTGTTGTAACATATTAATATTGTAAACCAATATGTATTGGTAGTGTGTAAGTGTGATATTTTTAGATTATCATTTCTGGATAATCTAGGTGGTGTCCTTTTAACCTTGTCGATAAAATAAAGGTTATGGTTTGTTTTTAAAAACGAATGCGGTCTTTGAAAAACGTCTCATATAGAGGTCAAAACCTCGCAACGAAATCAATTAATATGGAACGTTTATAATCAATATGAATGGAGCATTTCAAAGAACACCTTGAAAATTAACATATATCGTTTAATCTCCATTCGGTAAAAAGCGGGCTGTTTTGGGTTGGGAATTAAAAATCTATCTTAGACTTTGAGTTCAAGGCTATGACTTTGGAAATATGTTAATATATGTAAATAAGAATTCCAGTATTTTTTTCATGAATTTAGACAAAGTGGAAGTATTTTATCAAAAATCATATATTGGGTGGGTACCGGGATTCTTCCAAATCTGTCCACCGGCACAAAAAGAGGGTAAAACTCTGAATATTAATACATGGGCTGAACTTTTCGAATTGTTTTTGAAAAATAACTTCTTAAGGAATCCATCGCAATTTGATTCACTTTAAACGGAGTTGTAATGAATATTTGGCGAGCAAAACAAAATCTGCTAAAATTAACGTTGTATGGACGAAATTTATATTGTAAAAAACTATATTAACCATATTCTTGATAACTTTTCCTATATTCTATATATATTTGGACATGTTATCATTAGTATAACAAAATATTATAATCTTAGTTAATTCCGAGATTGTATATATATAATAATCTTGGTACATTCCATGACAATAAGTATACAATACGTTTTGATAAATCCTAAGACAATAAGTATACAATACGTTTTGATAAATTCTAAGACAATACATATACAATACTCCTCTGGGTTGATGCAAAGACAATACGTATACAATACGTCGTGGACGTAATTCTAAGATTATATATATATCGATTATTGGACTGTTGGACATTTCGGACTATTTTGGACTACTAACATAAAAATGTTAAAAATTAATATATAAGTATTCTATGAACTTGTTTTATTTTATTCACATGTCGTATTATTATCTGAATCATTATTATTGTTATAGGTTCGTGAATCCAAGGACGACGGCCATATTTTTAATAAGCTGAAAACTTATTAGTAATATACTTTTACTACCGTGAGTATATAGTCCCATTTTTAAACTCTAAAAATATTTTGGGATGAGAATACATGCATTTTATGTTTTACGCCATGGACACAAGTACTTAAAATATATTCTACGTTGAGTTGTACCACATTTCATATCTTCCCTAATAGCTTGGTAACTAATATTTACATGTTGTAAGAACATGTAAGCGCGAATCCTATTGATAGATCTATCGGTTTTGAGAACCCCAACCGGGCTAGTCGCTCTAGTATCATAAACGGTTGCATAGTACTTCGTTTTTACTACACTTGGTACAATGTTGGGAGATTTCATAATAAAGGGAATATGCCACATTAATGGTTAAGTATGGTTACCGAAGCGCTTAACAACTTATAGGATACTTTTATACACTTGTGAGTGTACACATATTTATAACTATGAAATCTTGTGGTCTATATTTATATCGATGCTAAACCTATATATCTCACCAACCTTTGTGTTGACTGTTTAAGCATGTTTATTCTCAGGTCCTTAAGAAAGTCTTCCGCTGTTGCATTATCTGAGCAAGCTGTGCATGGAGTCTCATGTTTTTGTTTAAATGAAGTGTTGCATTCAATAAAACCTTGGTCATGTATTATATTCAACTTTTATGTCACGTGTGTAGTATTTGGAAACCGATGTATTATGGGGATTATTTCTTAAATAATCGCCCATTTGTTTAAAACATGCATTATGTATAATAATGGTGTGCTTTTTATGAAACGAATACAATAATTTCTAAAACGTATCATATAGAGGTCAAATACCTCGCTATGGGACCAATGAATAATGTACTGCGTTTATAGTGATATGAACGGGTCGTTTCATAAGACGTATGGTTTGAATAAGTTTTAAACTTTCAGAAATCTTGTATTATTTGTTTTGATATTTTTAGGAAATATTTATACCGTTTTACTCAAAGCACCAAAGAGTTCATGATAGACACTAATTCCTTCATTTATCATGTTTAATGGTTTTAATTACCGGTGAAATGTTTATCATTGTAACCTCAATGACATCTGTACAGTTTGAGATTTTTTTATTAGAGTCGGGAACTTGTTAGCATTATTTTTTTAATTTTTACGAGATTCATGTATATAAAAGATTCATTTTACATGACAAATTTGGAAAATTGTAGTCACGAGAATATGAATGCTCACTCGTTGATGCAAAGAATGATTTCGGTCAATAGTTTAAACATGATTTTAGTAGTAGAGATGACTCGTGTATTGTTACAAAAAATCATTTGCAACGATACCTGATTTTGCTATATACTTGTAATATTTTTTCAATAGTTTATAACGAGTTTGATGCCTTCGTGTTGCGATAGGTAAATGTTAGCTAAGTTCAATTGAGAAAAAAGAAGGAAAACATAGAAGCAAAGAGAATAAATTGAAATAAGAAGAAAAATTAAAGTCTAAAAAAGGGAAAAACACAAAATAATAACAACTATATTAATAATAACACCAGCAATAATAATTATAGTTTATTTATAATAAGTAAGAAGTTATGTGTTCGATTTGAGTAACAGCCTAGCTTTGGGCCTATTGGTAATGACCTATTTACTCTTCTGTGCTAATATAGTGATTTTAATAATTATGTATTTTATAATTATTGTTTATGGGATAATGTGCATTTTGTGACAAGGGTCACAAAATATATTTCCTTTTGTGAATTGGACTTAGAATGAATAAGTTAAAGAATTTGGGTTTCAGATAACTGGTAAGTACCCGTGTGTTAAACAAAAGTGTTACCTACGTGTTAAGAAACCCAAAAATAAGATATATACACACTGTTCGTTCATTACTTTCTAATTTTAGCAAAACCTAAACCCTAATCAACCCTCTGATATGCCCGAATCAGATGGTTTATTTATGCGGTGTCGTTAGGTGGCAAAACGTCAATTCAGGATATCAACAGAAGAAGTTGATTTTTTAATTTATATATGTTGGGCCTAATTAGTTAGGGTTTTAATATTTTAATATGTATATGTATATATAAATCGTGTATATGTGTGTGTGTATATATATATATATATATATATATATATATATATATATATATATATATATATATATATATATATATATATATATATATATATATATATATATATATATATATATATATATATAGTATTTTTATTTTATTTTTTACAAATATGCATGGTGTATCTATTTATGGTATGTATATATCTTGTTACCTTTTTAAAACATTAACAAATCTTCTAACAATTATCTAGGGTTTGAAGATCAAACACAAAAATTCCTTTTTTTTATAGAACCGTAGGTATATGTATATGTATATGTATATATATATTTTACAACATGAATATGATTATGGATATGATTAAGAACATGAACATAAATATGGATTAACAAGATGAAATTTAAAAGTTTGGATCTAGGGTTTTACCTTGATGAAGATTAATGAAGATTAACAAGAAAAGTTAATGAACACTTGAAGATGAAGATCGAATCACTTGAAGATTGAAGAACACCCTTGAAGATCTTCGAAGAACGCAAAGAACACGATGAACGACTTGAAGATCACTTGAAAACCCTTGAAGATCTTGATGATTTTCGATGGTGGTGGTGGGGATTTTCGGTTTTGGTCGAAAATTAGAGAGAGGGAGAGAGATTTTGGGAGAGAATTGTAGTTATGATTTGGTACAAAAAAAAGTTTTAGCCTAGGCCTCTACTTATAGGAAAGATTAGAGAATTCTAGAATTAGGTTTAGGGTTAAGTTTACTTAGGGAACATGTCAAACTTGATGAGGAAGTAATGGGAGTTGCCTTGGCGAAAAATTAGAGGGGCAAATTGGTCATTTCGGTTAGGGCTTTTCAAGGAGTAGTTTGGGATTTTTTGTTTTAGTCCTTGTACTTTTAATTTGCTTAATTAATTCCAGTCTTGTTTAAAATTAATTAAGTTATACACATTAAGCTTTAGTTTATTATCTTTTGTTTATGAAAATTAATTAGCTTATTATTTCCGTCTTTTATTAACTTTTCGTTTATTACACAAAGTTAATTATTACATTTTATAATTCTTAACGCTTAACAATTATCGATTAAAGTTTAATCATTAAGGTTAATTATATTGGTGGGCATTTAATATGGAAAAATATAGAATGGAAAAATGAGGGTCGTTATACATTATAATATCATGATAATGTAATAATTTAACATCTCATTAGATATAATAAACATTGGGTTAACAACATTAAATGAGATCGTTAACTTAAAGGTTTCAAAACAACACTTACATAATGACTAACGATGAATTAACGACTCAGTTAAAATGTATATACATGTAGTATATTAAGATGTATTAGTACACTTTTAAAAGACTTCAAGACATATATCAAAGTACTTCTACTTAACAAAAATGCTTACAAATGCATTCTCATTCATTTTCATCAACAATTCTTCTCGTATACAAACGTATTCGTACTCGCACAATACCCAGCTTCTAAATGTACTTACTATTGGTATATACACATAATAATTCAGCTTTTAGCAGCCCTAGATAGTCAACAAACATGTGGAACCAACCATTTGGCTACTAGCATGAAATATCTAACTAAATTAAAAACTAATGTGACCATATATGGAGTACCGCATTCACGTTTTTCACCATCACCATTATCACTTTCATTTTTCAATTTACATGCATCAAACTACTCTCTCTCAAGTTCTCTCTTGATGTTCTAAGTGTTCTTCATCATCTTCATCAAAATCTAGCTCAATCTAGTTCAAAAATCCTAACATAAAACAACTTACAAAACTACAACTCAAGAACACATCAAGAACACTTCCAAGTTTGCTAGCTTACTTCCAAGCTTTCAAATCCATTCCAAGTAATTATCTAAGATCAAGAAACCTTTGTTATTTATAATAGGTTATCTTTCTTATTCAAGGTAATACTCATATTCAAACTTTGATTCAATTTCTATAACTATAACAATCTTAATTCGAGTGATAATCTTACTTGAACTTGTTTTCGTGTCATGATTCTACTTCAAGAACTTTCAAGCCATCCAAGATTCTTTGAAGCTAGATCAATTTTTGTCACTTCCAGTAGGTTTACCTACTAAACTTGAGGTAGTAATGATGTTCATAACATCATTCGATTCATATATATATAACTATCTTATTCGAAGATTTAAACTTGTAATCACTAGAACATAGTTTAGTTAATTCTAAACTTGTTTGCAAACAAAGTTAATCCTTCTAACTTGACTTTTAAAATCAAATAAAAACATGTTCTATATCTATATTATATGTTAACTTAATGATTTAAAACCTGGAAACACGAAGAACACTATAAAACCGGACATACGTCATCGTAGTGAAACCGGGGGCTGTTTTGGGTTAGATAATTAAAAACTATGATAAACTTTGAATTAAAAGTTGTTCTTCTGGGAAAATGATTTTTCTTATGAACATGAAACTATATTTAAAAATCATGGTTAAACTCAAAGTGGAAGTATGTTTTTCAAAATGGTCATCAAGACGTCATTTTTCGACTGAAATGACTACCTGTTACAAAAGTGACTTGTAACCTGTATTTCCGACTATAAACTTATACTTTCTCTGTTTAGTTTCATAAATTTCAGTTCATTATGAAACCATAGCAACTTGAATCACTCAAAACGAATTTAAAACGAAGAAGTTATGGGTAAAACAAGATTGGATAATTTTGCTTGTTGTAGCTACGTGAAATTTGTAACAAATCTATACAAATCATAACTTAACTAACTTATATTGTATTATACATTTATTCTAACATATATTATGTAATCTTGGGATACCATAGACATGTATACAATGTTTTTACATATCATATAGACCCATCTATATATATTATTTGGGAACAACCATAGACACTCTATATGCAGTAATGATCGAGTTAGATATACAGGGTTGAGGTTGATTCCAAAATAATATATATACTTTGAGTTGTGATAGAGTCTGAGACTTGTATGCACTGGGTCGTGGATTGATTCAAGATAATATATATTGATTTATTTCTGTACTACTAACTGTGGACAATTATTATGGATTACAAACGTTGGACTATCAACTTAACAAACTTAAATCATTAAAACATAACAAAATATGGTATAATTATATTTCGAACATACTTTGATATATATATATATATATATATATATATATATATATATATATATATATATATATATATATATATATATTTGTTATAGGTTCGTGAATCGACCACTGGCCAAGTGTTATTTTCTGATGAAGTGATAATATGTGAAAGTGAGTTATAGTCCCATTTTTACTATCTAATATTTTGGGATGAGAATACATGCAGTTTTGTAAATGTTTTACAAAATAGACACAAGTACTTGAAATTACATTCTATGTTGGATTATGAATACCGAATATCACCCTTTTAGCTTGGTAACCTAAGAATTAGGGAATAGACACCCTAATTGACGTGAATCCTAAAGGTAGATCTACGGGCACTAACTCCCCTCATACTGGAAAATGGTATGCTTTAGTACTTCGAGTTATTAATACAGATGGATTTCTGTTTTGGGGATATTCTATATGCATTTTGTTAATGTCGGTTACCAGGTGTTCAACATATGAATGGGTTTTATGCAGTTCGCATGTTATTGAAAAATGGAAATGGAAATCTTGTGGTCTATTATTACGATTTGATAAATATATAGGTTAAACCTATAACTCACCAACATTTTTGTTGACTTTTAAGCATGTTTATTCTCAGGTGATTATTAAGAGCTTCCGCTGTTGCATGCTAAATTAAGGACAAGAATTGGAGTCAGCATGCTTGTAATATATTGTTTAAAAACTGCATTCGGAGATTTAAATTGATGTGTAATATTGTTGTAAACCAATATGTAATATTCGTGTGTAAAACGTTATCTTTTAGATTATCATTACTTGATAATCTACGTTATGGTTTTTGAACCTTTATTAATAAAATAAAGGTTATGGTTTGTTTTAAATAAAACGAATGCAGTCTTTGAAAAACGTCTCATATAGAGGTCAAACCTCGCAACGAAATCAATTAATATGAAATGTTTATAATCAATATGAACGGGACATTTCAGTTGGTATCCGAGCGTTGGTCTTAGAGAACTAAAAATTTGCATTAGTGTATCTAACCGAGTTTGTCAGGATGCATTAGTGAGTCTGGACTTCGACCGTGTTTACTTGAAAAACGATTGCTTAACACTTTTGTTGGAAACTACATATTTTTACATGTAAATATTTTGTGATATATTAATCTCTTAATGTGTTTAATATTGTGTGATAGATGTCTACCTATAGTACAAATCCCATCGACTCACCTAATAATAATGAAGAGCCGAATGTATTTTGGGAAGATTCACAAATTCCCGAAGAGGAACCGGAAGAAGAGGAACCGGAAGAAGAGAAACCCAAAGAGGAGGAACCAGAAGAGGAGGAACCGGAAGAAGAAGAGGTTCCGGAGGAAGAAATATTAATAACTACATAAAAACGGTTAAATAAAAGAAAATCCTCAACCAATGGACCAAAGTTAAAAATGGTCAATGGTGTTTTCGCCGAGGAAGAAAAATATTGGGAAAATTACCAATTTTCCGATGAATCGGATCCCGAAGAGGATTTCGATGATGTTATAGAAATTACCCCGGCTCAATTTAATAAGACAAAAGAAAATAATAAAGGAAAAGCTATCAAAATAGAAAAACTCGAGTCCAAAACAGATGAACTCTATGTTAACATGAAATATCCCGATGGGATATATCGTAAACACCCGTATTTCTTAAACTTTCACTATAACCCGGGAACATCTAAGCCACCAGGTTTTTCTAGACCATTTGTGAAAAGGACGGCTCGTATTAGAGGAGCACCATCTATCCCTAGAAAATTAGCAAAATGAAATGAGTCTGAAAAAGAAGAAACAAGTGAGTCGGAATGAAGAGTAATAACCATGATGTGTAATATATGTATTGAAGTGTGCTTGTACTTTTATGTTATATGTAAAAATTGCTTGTATTATGTGTTAATTATCTTTTATGAATCTAATCCTCGTCTATTTTACAGTATAAAAACACACAATGGACGTTAAGGATAGACAACCAAATATTTTAGAAGACTTATCAGGGGATATGATTGATGAAATCTTGTCTAAAGTCGATCAGAATTCATCGGCAGAAGTATTTATGGCGAAATTAGTTTGTAGGACATTTGAAAGACGTTCCAGGCATGCTTTGGTTTATAAAAGGCTTTCCTTTAATAGATGGTGTATATCACATTGGGGAGAACCTAAGTTACGCCGTGTTTTCTTTAAGGCATTAAATGCGGGAAACCCTACTGCAACTTTCCGCTACGGGTTGAGAGCCTATTTTGACTCCACATATCCCAACATAGGACTTCGTTCTTTAGAAAGAGCTTCAAATATGCAACATAAAGAAGCATGTTATGTTTAGGGGTTAGTGATGTTCGCTTCTCACCAAATTGAGAAAAAGAACATCGGGTTGCAACTTCTAAATAAAACATTCCCACAAGTGACGGATTCAGTAGTTGAAGAGAGAAATAAGGTTTTTAGATTGTTACGGGGCTGTTGGGCATTACGTAACCCTCGTCCTTTTGATGACGTTACAACATACTTCCTAGCCAACAGCCATAACGGTTATTTTCCAAAAGACCAAGGATGGGAAATAGTGTTAGTAAAACCCGAATGCATGACTTGCTTCTGGACCTATGAATTACGTATATTTATTGCCTTGGCGGAACGACTTGCGTTAAACTAGAATTGTCTTTGCAATTGCCTTGTATCAAATTTATTGTGTGCTATATTTCATACTATATGTAAAATAGCGGTATTGTACGTTTGTAATTTATTGTATAAAAGTTTGAACGCGAAATTTATTGTAATCAGTTTTTCATATAGAATTATAGTAGTTGAATTGTATGTTAGCAGCTAAGTATGAACTTAATGGGTAGGTACTACCCGAATTAAAACTTATAAAATGCTAATATGAAGAAAAAGCTTTTATAAATAAGTTCATATTATGCTACGAAATACTATTGACTACTCTTAATATTCTATATGATTAACTCAATTCTTTTGGCTATTTTTGAAGGAAATGGCAATGACGACTCGTCAGAACTTAAACATGAGCGAGGAAGACTTCCGTGCTTTTCTTGCTGCGAACATAGCCGCAGTGCAGGCCGCAATGCAAAATAACAACAATAACTCCGGATCTAGCAGTGGAATTAATTCCACAAGGAATCGTGTAGGATGCTCCTACAAAGAATTCACTGCCTGTAAACCTCTAGAATTCGATGGAACCGAAGGACCAATCGGATTGAAGCGGTGGACCGAGAAGGTCGAATCGGTATTTTCCATAAGTAAGTGCACTGAAGAAGACAAAGTAAAGTACGCTACGCATACCTTCACAGGTACTGCGTTAACATGGTGGAACACTTAACTTGAGCTGGTGGGACAAGATGCTGCTTATGCACTACCGTGGTCAGCATTCAAGCACTTGATGAACGAGCAGTATCGTTCCAGAAACGAGATCAATAAGCTCAAAGTAGAGCTTAGAGGATTACAAACGCAAGGTTTTGACATCACCGTGTACGAACGACGATTCACAGAATTGTGCCTATTGTTGTAGAGCGTTCGAAGATGAAGAAGAGAAGATCGACACATTTGTAAAAGGGTTACCAGAAAGAATTCAAGAAGATGTGAGTTCGCATGAACCCGCCTCCATACAAAAGGCAAGTCGAATGGCTCACAAACTCATAAATCAGATTGAAGGAAGGATTAAAGAACATGCGGCCAAAGATACCAACACGAAACATGTCAAGAGAAAGTGGGAAGAAACCAGTGACAAGGGTCACCAATACAACAACGACAACAATCACAATCACAATCGCAACAACTATCCCAACAACCATAACATCAACCACAACAACAAAATCGCAACCCCAACAACAACTATAACAACCGATTCAACAACAACAATAACCACAACAACAAACATCCCAACAATAATAACAAAAGGCAGAAGCCATGCCAGAGATGTGAAGGATACCATCTGACTGGGTTCTACCTGACAACGTGTACTAAGTGTAAAAGAAGTGGTCATGGTGCGACGAAGTGTGAAGTCTACGGACCGGTGATTAACAAAAATAATGCAACAAATAATGTCGGGACAAATAATGCCGCCTTTATTTGTTATGGATGTGGGAAACTGGGCCACGTCAAGAGTAAATGCCCAAACCAAGGGAATACAAATGGGCAAAGTCATGGAAGAGTCTTCAACATCAATGCGGCAGAAGCGCAGGAAGACCCGGAGCTTGTTATGGGTACGTTTCTTATTGATGAAAAACCTGCCTATGTTTTATTTGATTCGGGTGCAGATAGAAGCTATATGAGAAGAGATTTTCGTGGTAAATTAAGTTGCCCAGTGACGACTTTGGATAATAAATTTTTACTCGAATTAGCAAACGGTAAATTAATTACAGCAGATAAAATATGTCGGAACAGAGAAATTAAACTGGTTAGCAAAATTTTTAAGATTGATTAGATACCAGTAGAGTTAGAGAGTTTTAATGTGATAAATGGCATGGACTGGTTGAAAGAGGTGAAAGCAGAGATCGTTTGTTACAAAAATACGATTCGTATTGTACGCGAAAAAGGAAAACCTTTAATGGTGTACGGAGAAAAGAGCAACGCGAAGTTAAATCTTATTAGTAGTTTGAAG
The DNA here is from genome assembly GCF_046630445.1 of Rutidosis leptorrhynchoides. Taxonomy (NCBI): domain Eukaryota; kingdom Viridiplantae; phylum Streptophyta; class Magnoliopsida; order Asterales; family Asteraceae; genus Rutidosis; species Rutidosis leptorrhynchoides. Next base: position 450,448,210 of record NC_092335.1, read on the forward strand.
GTGCAAAAACTAATAAGAAAAGGTTGCTATGTCATTCTAGCACACATCGAGGAAGTCAAACTCGAAGAAAAGAACATCAGTGATGTTCCCATCGCAAAATAATTTTCCGATGTATTTTCGAAAGAATTACCGGGACTACCTCCACACCGATACGTTGAATTTCAAATAGATCTTATACCGGGAGCTGCACCAATAGCTCGTGCTCTATATAGACTCACACCTAGTGAAATGAAGGAACTCTAGAGTCAATTACAAGAACTTTTAGAGCTTGGTTTCATTCGACTAAGCACATCACCATGGGGAGCACTTGTTTTGTTTATCAAGAAGAAAGATTGTACATTCAGGTTGTGTATAGACTACCGAGAGTTGAACAAACTTACAATCAAGAACTGTTATCTACTCCCAAGAATCAATGACTTATTTGATCAACTACAAGGCTCATCAGTTTATTCGAAGATTGATTTACGTTTTGGGTATCATCAAAGGCGGGTGAAGGAAGATGATATTCTGAAGACTGCTTTCAGAACGCGTTACGGTCATTATGAGTTTATGGTTATGCCGTTTGGGTTGACTAACACACCAGCTGTGTTCATGGACCTCATGAACCGAGTGTGTGGACCATATCTTGACAAGTTTGTTATTGTTTTCATCGATGACATCCTTGTCTACTCAAAGAATGAGCAAGAGCACGAAGAACATTTAAGAAAAGTGCTTGAATTATTGAGGAATGAGAAACTGTACGCTAAATTTTCAAAGTATGCATTTTGGTTGAAAGAAGTTCAATTCCTCAATCACATAGTGAGCAAAGAAGGTATTCAAGTTGATCCGGCAAAGATTGAAACCGTTGAGAAATGGGAAACCCCAAAAACTCCAACGTAGATACGCCAATTTTTAGGATTGGCTGGTTACTACAGAAGGTTCATCCAAGATTTTTCCAAAATAGCAAAACCCTTGACTGCATTAACGCATAAAGGGAAGAAATTTGAATGGAAGGATGAGCAGGAGAAAGCGTTTCAATTGTTGAAGAAAAAGTTAACTACGGCACCTATATTGTCATTGCCTGAAGGGGATGATGATTTTGTGATATATTGTGACGCCTCAAAGCAAGGTCTCGGTTGTGTATTAATGCAACAAATGAAGGTAATTGATTATGCGTCTAGACAATGGAAGATTCACGAGCAGAATTATACGACAAATGATTTGGAATTAGGCGCGGTTGTTTTTGCATTAAAGACTTGGAGACACTATTTATATGGGGTCAAAAATATCATATATACTGACCACAAAAGTCTCCAACATATATTTGATCAGAAAAAGCTGAACATGAGGCAACGTAGGTGGATTAAACTGTTGAACGATTACGACTTTGAGATTCGATATCACCCGGGGAAGGCGAATGTGGTAGCCGACGCTTTGAGTAGAAAGGACAGATAACTTATGTGGGTAAACGCTATGAATATAATTATTCGTAATAACCTTACTACTCAAATAAAAGAGGCACAGCAGGGAGTTTTAAAAGAAGGAAATTTGAAGAATGAAATACCTAAAGGATCGGAGAAACATCTTAATATTCGGGAAGACGAAACCCGATATAGAGCTGAAAGAATTTGGGTACCAAATTTGGAGATGTGAGAGAAATGGTATTTAAGGAAGCATATAAGACCAGATATTCAATACATCCCGGAGCGGGGAAGATGTACAAAGATCTCAAGAAACACTTTTGGTGGCTGAGTATGAAAGCCGATATTGCTAGATATGTAGGAGAATGTTTGACGTGTTCTAAGGTCAAAGCTGAACATCAGAAACCATCAGGTCTACTTCAACAACTCGAAATCCTAGAATGGAAATGGGAAAACATTACCATGGATTTCATTACTAAATTACCAAGGACTGCAAGTGGTTATGATACTATTTGGGTAGTAGTTGATCGTCTCACCAAGTCAGCACACTTCCTGCCAATGAGAGAAGATGATAAAATGGAGAAATGGGCGCGATTATACTTGAAGGAAGTTGTCTCCAGTCATGGAATACCAGTCTCTATTATCTCTGATAGGGATGGCAGATTTATTTCAAGGTTTTGGCAGACATTACAACAAGCATTGGGAACTCGTCTAGACATGAGTACTGCCTATCATCCACAAACTGATGGGCAGAGTGAAAGGACGATACAGATGCTTGAAGACATGCTACGACCATGTGTTATTGATTTTGGAAATAGTTGGGATCAACATCTACCATTAGCAGAGTTTTCCTACAACAACAGTTATCACTCGAGTATTGAGATGGCACCGTTTGAGGCACTTTATGGTAGAAAGTGCAGGTCTCCGATTTGTTGGAGTGAAGTGGGGGATAGACAGATTACGGGTCCAGAAATTCTCCAAGAAACTACAGAGAAAATCATTCAAATTCAACAACGGTTGAAAACCGCCCAAAGTCGACAAAAGAGCTACGCGGACAGTAAAAGAAAAGATATAGAATTTGAAATTGGTGACATGGTCATGCTTAAGGTATTACCTTGGAAAGGTGTTGTTCGATTTGGTAAACGGGGGAAACTGAATCCAAGGTACATTGGACCATTCAAGATTATAGATCATGTCGGACCAGTAGCTTACCGACTTGAATTACCTCAACAACTCACCGGCGTACATGATACTTTTCACATATCGAATCTGAAGAAATGCTTAGCCAAAGAAGATCTCACTATTCCTTTAGACGAAATTCAAATCAATGAAAAACTTCAATTCGTTGAAGAACCTGTCGAGATAATGGATCGTGAGGTTAAAGGACTTAAGTAAAACAAAATACCAATTGTTAAGGTTCGATGGAATGCTCGTAGAGGACCCGAGTTCACCTGGGAGCGTGAAGATCAGATGAAGAAGAAATACCCACACTTATTTCCAGATGATGCATCAACACCTCCAACTGCTTAAAATTTCGGGACGTAGTTTATTTAACGGGTAGTTACTGTAGTGACCTGAACTTTTCCATGATTATATATTATATGAGATTAATATTTGCATGATTAAATGTTTCTAACATGTTAAGCAATCAAACTTGTTAAGACTTGATTAATTGAAATAGGTTTCATATAGACAATTGACCACCCAAGTTGACCGGCGATTTACGAACGTTAAAACTTGTAAAAACTATATGATGATATATGTATATATATATATATATATATATATATATATATATATATATATATATATATATATATATATATATATATAGTTAACATGATATTATGATAAGTAAGTATATCACTAGGTATATTAACAATGAGTTATATACATAAAATGAGACTATTGAATTAAGAAACTCAAAACGATATATATAACGATTATCGTTATGAAAACGTCTTACTAAGTACATATGTATCATATTAAGATATTGTTACACTATATTTAACATGATAGAGGTTAGTACTCGAGGTTATCATAGAGAAACTTTTGCTTCTCATAGAGATACTCGAGGTTATCATAGAGGTTAGTAACGCGGTTGTTGACTGCGTTGTTATCGTACCCCTTTAGAGCAAGCTGCTTGTTGACTCGATTTCTTTCCATATCCAATCAGAAATCAACATTCTCCTTGAGATGAGCAAGCAATTACTTTCCCCAACGGGTGTTACGTTCTTCCTCATACTTCACCAACTTTATCTCTTTCTTTATCTCCGCATTCTCCTCTAAAAGTTTCTTGATTACTAGGTCCTTCTCATCCATTCGAGCCTCAATCCTTGAAATATGGCAAAGCAAACCATCGAAATTCTTCTCGATATTCATTCGCAGATTCATAATTTCACACATGGCGTCATGGTTATCATAAGAAGGAGACCGAGCTCTTTTCTTAGACGGGCCATCTTCATTAAAACCAGCAGGGCGTTTCCCCTTGTCTTCTATTCTTGGGGTTGGGTAGTAGTCGGGAGACTTAGGTAAAGTGTTTAGACTATAGTTTGATGAGGGAGGACCACCAAGACCATAAGGTGGGCTTTGGACTCGTCTCGAAGTTGAAGAGTGTCCAACACCTACTTCAGGGGTAGGTTTAAAGCGAGCCATTTCTTCAGAAGATTTAAAAAGTGTCATTTTATTTGGTTGATTAAGGCTTGAGCTTGACATCCTAGCGTTAGGAAAGAGACTTTGATTAGGATCTTTGAGTCAAGTTTTGTAAAGCATAAGTGTTAAGATTATAAGGCAATCCTAAGTGCTTTAAAGTCTAAGGCAGGTGTAAAGACCCGTCCTAATCCATCCGAACGAAGTCCATATCGATTATAAATGATTCACAACAGTTGATTACATCGCGAGGTACTTGACCTCTATATGATACATTTTACAAACATTGCATTCGTTTTTGAAAAGTCAATCTATCATTGCATCGAAAGTTGACGACATGCATACCATTTCATAATATATCTAACTATAATTGACTTAACAATAATCTTGATGAATTCAACGACTCGAATGCAACGTCTTTTGAAATATGTCATGAATGACTCCAAATAATATCTTTAAAATGAGCAATTTCACAGCGGAAGATTTCTTTCGTACCTGAGAATAAACATGCTTTAAAGTGTCAACCAAAAGGTTGGTGAGTTCATTAGTTTAACATAAATAATCATTTCATAATTTTAATAGACCACAAGATTTCATATTTCCATTTCTCATAAACATACGTCCCATGCATAGAGACAAAAATATCATTCATATGGATTGAACACCTGGTAACCGACATTCACAATATGCATATAAGAATAGCCCCATCATTCCGGGATCCTCCTTCGAATATGATATAAATTTCGAAGTACTAAAGCATCCGGTACTTTGGATGGGGCTTGTGAGCCCGATAGATCTATCTTTAGGATTCGCATCAATTAGGGTGTCTGTTCCCTAATTCTTAGATTACCAAATGAAAGGACCCGTTCATATACATTATAAACGATTCACAATAGTTGATTACATTGCGAGGTATTTGACCTCTATATGATACATTTTACAAACATTGCATTCGTTTTTAAAAGACAATCTTTCTTTACATCGAAAATTGACAGGCATGCATACCATTTCATAATATTCACTATCCAACTATAAATTGATTTAATAATAATCTTTGATGAACTCAATGACTCGAATGCAATGTTCTTCGAAATATGCTATGAAAGACTCCAAGTAATATCTTTAAAATGAGCAAATGCACAGCGAAAGATTTCTTTAACACCTGAGAATAAACATGCTTTAAAGTGTCAACCAAAATGTTGGTGAGTTCATTAGTTTATCATAATCATTTATTTCCATCATTTTAATAGACCACAAGAATTTCATTTCCAGTTCTCATAAATATACGTCCCATGCATAGAGACAAAAATAATCATTCATATGGTGAACACCTGGTAACCGACATTAACTAGATACATATAAGAATATCCCCTATCATTCCGGGATCCTCCTTCAGACATGATATAAATTTCGAAGTACTAAAGCATCCGGTACTTTGGATGGGGTTTGTTAGGCCCAATAGATCTATCTTTAGGATTCGCGTCAATTAGGGTGTCTGTTCCCTAATTCTTAGATTACCAGACTTTAATAAAAAGGGGCATATTCAATTTCGATAATTCAACCATAGAATGTAGTTTCAATAACTTGTGTCTATTTCGTAAAACATTTATAAAAGCGCATGCATTCTCAGTCCTAAAAATATATATTGCAAAAGCATTTAAAAAGGGAGTAATGAAACTCACCATACTGTATTTCGTAGTAAAAACACATATAACATCATTGAACAAGTGCAAGGTTGGCCTCGGATTCACGAACCTAAATTAATTATATATATTTATGTGTTGGTCAATATTTGTCTAACAAATTAGGTCAAGTCATAGTGTACCACAATCCTAATGCTCGAGACTATTATGCAAAAGTCAACAAAAGTAAATTTGACTCAAAATAATTTCCAAAAATCTATACATGATTAATATATAGTTTAAATATCGTCGTTTTACATTTTTAAATATTTTTAAAAGATTTATTAGAGTAAATAATATAATTTATTTATTAATAAATAAAATTTTATATTAAATTTATATAATAAAATATACTTTTATATATATTAAGTAATAAAATTTTATAGGGTTCATTTAATATTATAAAGATAATATGATAGGTATTATTAAAGTAAGTTATTACACGTAGTAAAATATGTTTGTATCACATATTTATTTGATAAAATAATATCTATAATGATAGTAAGTAAAAGTTGTATTATTTTGTAATAATAATTATTATTATAAAAATATCAATATTTATAATTACTAAGATGACATTATGATAAAACGATAATTCTAATTATGATAACTTTAATATTTACGATAATTTTTAATATTATCTTTAAAATAATAATTCTATTTAAAATAATAATAATAATAATAATAATAATGATATTTTATACTAACAATGACATTTCTATTAAAATGATAATTTTTATTAAAATGATAGTTTTAATACTAACGATACTTTTAATAATAATAAAGTAAAGTATAAATATCGTTATCTTTATCATACTAGTTAAGTAATGAGTTGTAAAAAGTGGTTCTATATATTTATAAAAGTTATATACGTTTTAATAATACAGTTCTTTTTAAACTGAAAACGTTTTTGTACGTTTGAAACTAAATAGATCAATCGAGTCTTTATGAGATTCAATCTTCCACTATCCTTTGTCTAGTTCTCAATGATTGACAATTTGTTCTTATTTATAAATCACTTTACCATTTTCCGAATATTGTTAAAATGGAAAGATTTCTCAAATCAACGTGGGCCTTTCAACAGAGACTTGTAATCATAATTCAATATGTCTGATAATTCAATCATTTGATCTTATCTTCTAATTCCATTGATAAACATTTTGAAACAGATACAATCATATAAAGTATTTAATCTAATATTTTGTTTACGTTTCAAGTTATAATATATATACACATATACATATATAATCATATTCGTTTAATGGTTCGTGAATCATTGGAACTTGGTCGAGGTTGAATGAATGTATGAACATAGTTTAAATTTCTTGAAATTTAACTTAACAAATATTGCTTATTGTGTCGGAAACATATAAAGATTAAAGTTTAAATTTGGTTGAAAATTTCCGAGTTGTCAAAGTACCTACCCGTTAAAGAAATTTCGTCCCGAAATTTGAGTGGAAAGGTCGTGAATGATAATAAGTATGTTTTCATGATGCATACGGGCTGAAAATTAGAGTTTTATCATCAGCGAATAATTTGGATAAACAATCCATTTATATGAAGAGTACGAATGAAGCTAACATAGAAGAGTGAAATGAGTAAGTGTAGATTCATCTTATCATTTGACGTAGATATGATTGATTCCCAGATTTCAAGGGATTTGAAGAAAATCTTCTTAATAAGATTTGACTCTCAGGTAATCAAGGGAATTAGGATCCGCTTTAAATGCGATCGTCCATTTTAATTGTTCTGTCAGAGATTTTCTTATAAATTCACCTCCTTCATTTCCTTTAAACTCACACCTTCTGTTGATGCATTTTATGCAAGTCCCTAGACATCTACCCACGTCCATTGCAGGTACAACAGTTTACAGGCCACCATGATTGCTCGTTATTATCTTATCCGTGTTTGTATGTGGTTACAGGAACTGCAGGAACGAGATTTAGATGTTTGACTATGTTAGACTTAGTCAGACGTACGAGTGAAGCCTCACTAGTACGGCTGACAGGCTCATACGTACGGTTGATGCTGAGCTAAGTCACAATTACAACCTAAATGAGAAGACACGAGTGAGTGATCACCCGTACGGCGGATGAAGCCAACTCGTACGTGTGATGAATGAATCGTATGGGTGAGTCAACAGCAGGGGTATATAAAATTTTATGTTCTTCATTTTAGGTTAAGCCTCTCATTTGTTACACACACTCAGATCTAGTGAGCTCCTCTGATTCTCTCTCAGTTCAAATCACCCAGGTGGTAAATAATAGCTCTAGGTGTTGATCTAATCACACTTGATTTAGTTGTGGTTTGACTAAATTAATCAAAAAAAAACTTAATCTATTCACTAGAGGGTTTGATTCACTTATTCCGCCATTGTGTGAGTTAAATCTGTTGATTTCTAAGTTCCTAGTCATGTTTCATCACCTTCTATTCTTTCCCCCTCCACTCATATTTTAAAGTATTCATCAATATGCTCCATCCAGTTCTAATTCTCGATATACTTCTAACTTTCATATCGGTCATTCTTCTTTTTCATCTACCGCCGGAAGAATCTATTTACTTCTACTATACTCTTGGGTTTATAGTGTTTCTAGTTCTCCCGTGTCTTTATATTGCTATATGCATCGATATATATGGTTTATAATTTCTGGTTTATCGTTGGGCTTTATATGTTCACTTATATTTCAAAGTCTCTGCTTCTGTCTTCTATAATCATTATCATTCACAGTTAATGCTCTCTTTTATTTGCTGCAATTTATACCCCAATTTCTATTTTTGAGTTTTGTCCTTTCGTTTCTTCTTCTTGTGATTAAGCACCGCTTGTAATGGTCCAGAATTCACAGATATGAATTTCGGAATGAAGATTGTTAATGTTCTAGGAAGGAAATTGTGATGGCACGATCTTGACTTGTCAAATTACTAGAATACCTTGGAAAAGGCCGAATCATCAAGAAATATTTTCTTGATATTTTAAAGGTTAAATAGAATACAAGAGTCGTATAACATGGCACATGATGATGTTATGATCTGTGAATCATCACGTTCTATTTAGAAACTCAGCATGACTTACTGTAATATAATCACGTTGATCAAGTGTCATTATATTATACTAATTCATGCTTTAGTTCCCAACACTACTTCAAAATATTCCTATTTTAAACTTGAATGTTTCAGAATTTAGAAACTAAAATAGTTTCTTTTATGATGTAATACAGATAGCGCGAAGAGGTAAATGATTTCAAATAAGAAAAATTAAGAAAATATCTTCAGAAATATGGAGGATATTTATAATGAAAGATATGATGATATTTTAGAATTTCTAATATCAGAAGATGATGAAGAATATTGTCCGCAGGGGTTTAGAGTCAGGAGCAAGGTATTCGTTAATGACTTCAGCAGGTACTGAATCATTTGGATCCTTTGAAGTCAGGTTCAGTCTTTGTAATTTGTCCACAGCCTCCTTCCTACTTTGCTCAATCCGTTTTCCAGTTCCAAAACTTCTCTTTTTCTGCGCTTTGCCAGCACACTTCATCATTATCATCCAGCTTTTACCGCTTAAAGTCGTTTATAGTTTTTGCTGCTTCATCAGTATTTTTTCCATTTTCGGAGAACCAATTCGTAGTTAGGAGTGTTTTTCAGAAACTTCACATTCAAATTAAGTCCAGAAGATAGACGTTATATATACACATATAACTGTTGGCGTAGACATGCTGCGAGATTTCAAAATACTGATTGCTAATTCCCAATAAATCGTATGGCATTTCTCATTACAAGATGCGAATGAGTAAATGATGGGGTTTTAATAAATAATTATAATGACTTTTTGGAGAGGCTAAAGTCAAAGGGTAATGAAGTTGTTGGTACATCTGCTAATAATGTGGTGGAATGTAAAAGGTTCTCTGGTAACGATGGTGTATATCTCAAGGTTATAATAAGGTTAGTCTGACTGAAAAGTCGAAGTTGACTTGCTGGAGCTGTGACAAAACTGGCTACTTTGAATAGGAGTCGCAAAGTTATTTTTGCTAATAAATGCCAAAGAATCTGACGAGGATACGTTGTTTAAACTTTTACTTTGGTTTCAAGAGTTTTTCGGGTACATAACTGTGGGTAACATGTGGTTGGATCATCATCTCGATTGCTCATCATTCGAAGTGTCTTCAGAAATTTTCGAAGGGTTTGAACACAGATTGTAATCGTTAACATACATTTGATGTTCTAACACAGTTTTGAAGTCAAAATATAGCTTGTGAAAGATGTAAGGATCTAAGAGTGATGATTTTGGTCATATCTCGAGTTGAATTTTGAGATTTCAAAATCAGAATATGTAATTAAATTTTGAATGAGTATGGTTGTTTTGATTTCTATAAAAGAATGTATATTGTTGTAAAAGTAGGGAGTATAATGGATGATTTGCTGAATCAGATTAGAAGAATGTAACATATTATTTGTGAATTTATATATCTCTCGGGTATTACCTACCCGTTAAAAAATTTTCACAATTAATATTTTGTACAAAAGAATTTTATTACAGTCTTTATGAAAATATATATATGTATATTTTCTTCAGATGTAACATAGATTTAATGAGTTAATGTTAAATTAAACTCATTTGATTTACGGTTGAAACTAGAATTGAATAATCCCTAAAGGCTTTAAAAAGTACATAACTTTTACGCAGTATTTCTTTAATGACATTGAAATTATGAATCAATACTTCGTTATTTGTTGATGTATGATGTTCGGTTCGTGGAATTCTTGTGAATTTCGCAAAGTACGAATGATGTTATCTGAAAAGTTTCGGGTACATCGATGATGAAAGTGTAAAATCAAATATATACTTGATTTATTATGAATTGTAATTTGTTGAATTGTGACAGAGATTGTAGTTAACGCTGGTTAAGTTGCGGCTGAAGGACGTACATTATTGCATATTTGTAATATGAATTAACCGAGTAGTTAAGATTCACACACAATAGCTTAGTACGGAAAGATTTATTTCAATATATATATATATATATATATATATATATATATATATATATATATATATATATATATATATATATATATATATATATATATATATATATATATATATATATAATATACATATAATTTCTTCAGAGGGAATGAGTTAATTCTTCATAACTCGTTGATACAATATACACGTTATTGATTCGTAATGATGTCCACAGTGATTCTTGAACTGACGGAGTTTGTGATGTTATCGGTGTTGTTGATTCGGATGTTGACTGTACTGACGAGGTTGGTAACGCTGACGGTACTATTGATGCTGTTGGTAAAGCAAGTTTAGCTTGTTAATCACACATCATTTTTGTCAGGGTTTCTACTCTTCCTTTTATCATTTTGGTTCGCTTAACTGATTTATGGTTAGGGCTAGATTAGATAATCTCTAAGACTTTAGAGATTACATAATCGCCGCGGAATGTTTCTCGAATGAAGTTATGAATTAATACTTCGTCGGTTATTGTTGTTGGTACTCCTTGGTATCTATGGTGCGTATGATGTTGATGCTCGTGGGACAGATTGTGAAGTTGAGGTTTACGACGCGGTTATGGTTGGAGGTGGTAATGGTACTATTGGCGTTGATGATGGTGGTACTGGTTATGCTGCTGCTGCTGCTGCTGGTGTTTGTAATTTCTGCACCATATTCTCCAAAGCCACTACCCGAGCGCGAAGCTCGTTGACTTCTTCTATTATACCGGGGGTGATTGTCGGTTCGGACGAGCGGATAAATAAAATCTAAAATTTGATGTAATATATAATCGTGACGAGATACTCTGGAAATGAGCGAGAATATGGTATTTCGGACAGGTTCGCCGGTAAGTGCTTTAGGTTCTTCGTCAAGAGGGCAATGTGGTGGATGGAAGGGATCACCTTCTTCTTGTCTCCAATGATTGAGGAGGCAACGAACTCATCCCCAATTCATTCAGAATAGGTGATGACTGATTGGTTGATCTATTCCGGTCACACTGCTTTCGGAGCTTGAATGGGATTCCATTTCGAAATCTGAATGACTTGAACTGATGACGAATTCCATTTCGTACGATTGGATAAAGGATTTTTTTTTCGATATGAAATGATTTTGGCTAACGGATGGTATTCTAATTACATATAATATATATATATATATATATATATATATATATATATATATATATATATATATATATATATATATATATATATATATATATATATATATATATATATATATATATATATATATATATATATATAGATCAAAAAGATTTCGTAGATTACGGAGGACTTTGCGGGATATGTCAGGCAAAGTTTAAAGTAACAGATACGATAAGATATGATTTAGCAGATATGTTAAGATATGAATTTTTGTCTACACACTATTCATGCAATCAATGCAGCAAGACGTGTCTTAGACTAAAAATGATAACCAGGTAATTTCCTGAGGATGATAAGTAGTTAATTTTCGACACAAAATGATAAGCAAAACTTTTGACATGCAGACACGGTCGAAGTCCAGACTCACTAATGCATCCTATCGACTTATCAGTTAGACACACTAATGCAGACCTGGTTCGCTAAGACCACCGCTCTGATACCAACTGAAAGGACCCGTTCATATACATTATAAACGATTCACAATAGTTGATTACATTGCGAGGTATTTGACCTCTATATGATACATTTTACAAACATTGCATTCGTTTTTAAAAGACAATCTTTCTTTACATCGAAAATTGACAGGCATGCATACCATTTCATAATATCCACTATCCAACTATAAATTGATTTAATAATAATCTTTGATGAACTCAATGACTCGAATGCAACGTTCTTCGAAATATGCTATGAAAGACTCCAAGTAATATCTTTAAAATGAGCAAATGCACAGCGGAAGATTTCTTTAACACCTGAGAATAAACATGCTTTAAAGTGTCAACCAAAAGGTTGGTGAGTTCATTAGTTTATCATAATAATTTATTTTCATCATTTTAATAGACCACAAGAATTTCATTTCCAGTTCTCATAAATATACGTCCCATGCATAGAGACAAAAATAATCATTCATATGGTGAACACCTGGTAACCGACATTAACTAGATACATATAAGAATATCCCCTATCATTCCGGGATCCTCCTTCGGACATGATATAAATTTCGAAGTACTAAAGCATCCGGTACTTTGGATGGGGTTTGTTAGGCCCAATAGATCTATCTTTAGGATTCGCGTCAATTAGGGTGTATGTTCCCTAATTCTCAGATTACCAGACTTTAATAAAAAGGGGCATATTCAATTTCGATAATTCAACCATAGAATGTAGTTTCAATAACTTGTGTCTATTTCGTAAAACATTTATAAAAGCGCATGCATTCTCAGTCCCAAAAATATATATTGCAAAAGCATTTAAAAAGGGAGTAATGAAACTCACCATACTGTATTTCGTAGTAAAAATACATATAACATCATTGAACAAGTGCAAGGTTGGCCTCGGATTCACGAACCTAAATTAATTATATATATTTATGTGTTGGTCAATATTTGTCTAACAAATTAGGTCAAGTCATAGTGTACCACAATCCTAATGCTCGAGAATAATATGCAAAAGTCAACAAAAGTAAATTTGACTCAAAATAATTTCCAAAAATCTATACATGATTAATATATAGTTTAAATATCGTCATTTTACATTTTTAAATATTTTTAAAAGATTTATTAGAGTAAATAATATAATTTATTTATTAATAAATAAAATTTTATATTAAATTTATATAATAAAATATACTTTTATATATATTAAGTAATAAAATTTTATAGGGTTCATTTAATATTATAAAGATAATATGATAGGTATTATTAAAGTAAGTTATTACACGTAGTAAAATATGTTTGTATCACATATTTATTTGATAAAATAATATCTATAATGATAGTAAGTAAAAGTTGTATTATTTTGTAATAATAATTATTATTATAAAAATATCAATATTTATAATTACTAAGATGACATTATGATAAAACGATAATTCTAATTATGATAACTTTAATATTTACGATAATTTTTAATATTATCTTTAAAATAATAATTCTATTTAAAATAATAATAATAGTAATAATGATATTTTATAGTAACAATGACATTTCTATTAAAATGATAATTTTTGTTAAAATGATAGTTTTAATACTAACGATACTTTTAATAATAATAGTAATGATAAAAATAATAAGAACGATAATTTTATCTAAATCAATATCTTATAATATTTTAATTTCATCATGATGCTCTTACCCATTATTTCCTAATCATTTCATTTAATAGCTTTTAATCGTCTTTTATATCGTGTTCATAATAATGATAATAATAGTAATCAAAATAATTAGTTGTTACAAATATTTGTTTTAATTACACTAATATTAATAATGATAGTTACTATAACATTATTAACGATAATACTAATAATTATCTTAATGATAATATAGTAATAATAATAATAACAATAACAATAACTATTTTTAAATAATGATATATATATTAATAATGATAATAATAATAATAATACCAATAATAATAATAATAATAATAATAATAATAATAATAATAATAATAATAATAATAATAATAATAATAATAATAATTGGATAATAATAATAATACTAATTATAACTTTAACGATAATAACGATAGTAATAAAAAAAATAACAATTTTTAATGATAAATCCCTTTTATTGATAAAGATAATAATAATGATAATAATAAGATAAAACTAGAACGACGATAAAAACGACGATAATAATAATCATTTTTAATAAAAATATCAAAAATTCAATTGATTATAACTTCTAATCCGTTCATCGAAACCATTCGATATCTAAAGGAAAAGTTCTTAATTTTTTGCTAGCTTTCCAAGGACATGCATATCTTATACCTTATCTCAACCGCAAGTGTAACTAAATCAAGATTCAACCTAACCTGTCTAAGGGCAATATTAAAAGTACAAGCATGCATAATCCTAAATACTCGAGCACTAGTCAGGGATACACTATTAGTATGTAAAAGTTAAATTATGAGTACTCACGTATCAATATTGAGATTCAATATTGCAGGAAAGGTACGTAGACGCAACGAAAATGATAAACACTATATTGACCTCACGAGCATACCCATAAACCATACTCAATCACCTCCATAGCTATAACCCATAATTTCCTTAATCCTATCCCACTCGAAAAGCAATTTCGAAATCACTCGGACAGCACTCCGTCGTAATATTTTATGTATACTAATAATATCTTGAAATAATACGGAGTAAATATATATATGTAAATCGATTGAGAGAGTTTAGAGAAAAATATTTTCAAGTTTCTATGAAATAATGAAACCTATTGAATTCTATTTATAATATATTTTTGAATTATTAAAGTGAATTATTAAAGTATGAATTATTAAAGTGAATTATTAAAGTATGAATTATTAAAGTGAATTATTAAAGTATGAATTATTAAAGTGAATTATTAAAGTACGAATTATTAAAGTGAATTATTAAAGTATGAATTATTAAAGTTAAAGTAAAGTAAAAATAAAGTAAAGGTAAAGTTTAAGTATAGTAAAAGTATAAAACTATGTACGTATAATACGCGTATAAATATATATAATATTAATTTAAATCGTTATATATATATTAATAAAATAAAATATAAATATCGTTATCTTTATCATACTAGTTAAGTAATGAGTTGTCAAAAGTGGTTCTATATATTTATAAAAGTTATATACGTTTTAATAATACAGTTCTTTTTAAACTGAAAAAGTTTTTGTACGTTTGAAACTAAATAGATCAATCGAGTCTTTATGAGATTCAATCTTCCACTATCCTTTGTCTAGTTCTCAATGATTGACAATTTGTTCTTATTTATAAATCACTTTACCATTTTCTGAATATTGTTAAAATGGAAAGATTTCTCAAATCAACGTGGGCCTTTCAACAGAGACTTGTAATCATAATTCAATATATCTGATAATTCAATCATTTGATCTTATCTTCTAATTCCATTGATAAACATTTTGAAACAGATACAATCATATAAAGTATTTAATCTAATATTTTGTTTACGTTTCAAGTTATAATATATATACACATATACATATATAATCATATTCCTTTAATGGTTCGTGAATCATTGGAACTTGGTCGAGGTTGAATGAATGTATGAACATAGTTTAAAATTCTTGAAATTTAACTTAACAAATATTGCTTATTGTGTCAGAAACATATAAAGATTAAAGTTTAAATTTGGTTGAAAATTTCCGGGTTGTCACACCAAACTTAATAAAAAAAGGCATATTCGATTTCGATAATTCAACCATAGAATGTAGCTTCACGTACTTGTGTCTATTTTGTAAATTATTTATAAAAGCAGCGCATGTATTCTTAGTCTCAAAAATATATATTGCAAAAGCATTTAAAAAGGGAGTAATAAAACTCACCTAATGTATTTTGTAGTAAAAATACATATGACTATATTGAACAACTGAACAATGCAGGGTTGGCCTCGGATTCACGAACCTATATCATTTGTTTATTTATTAATACACATAATCGAAATCGAATAATATATATATATTTATATATTTAAATTTATTAATTATATTATTTTTATATCAAAAATATATATATATATATATATATATATATATATATATATATATATATATATATATATATATGTTTCATGTATTTATTTTGTATGTGAAAATATTAATTTTGTTATGTTTAATGTATAAAATATATATATCGTTTGTTTGTTAAAACTAATAATTGTACTAATACTAAAATGATATTTATAATGGTAAAATGATAATATTGATGATACTTATTATTACTAATAGAAATAAAAATGTTAAAAATCCTTTTAGTGATAAATGTAATGATATTAATAATAATAACTATAAAAATACTGATTTTACTATTAAAGATGTTTGTGATAAAATTTTTAATAATTATCTAATAACGATACTCATGATAATATTAATAACAATACTTTTAATGATTTACTAACATTATTAAAAATGATAATAATAATAATAATAATAATAATACTACGTAATAATAATACTAATAATTATAGAATGGTACTAATACGAATATTTATGGAAATAATACTAATTATAACCATTACAATTATAATCATAATAATAACAATAACAATAATAATAATAATAGTAATAATAATAATAATAATAAACATAATAATAACCTAACAATAATAATTATATTTATAATCATAATAACTTTAAAGGTAATCATAATAATTACTAATAATAATAATAAGTGTTAATAATATGATAATAACAATAATAAATAAATAAATAAATAGATAACTACCTCAAAGTAAAAAGGAATGTCCCAGCCAGGGTTCAAACCCGCGACCTCTCGCTCCTCGACAAACACCCATGAACATTCGGCTATTGCCGGTTTTCTGATTTAATACCGTAGCCATTAATATTTAACCCCTATTTTAACTATTTCCCTTTAATCTCCTTCTTCTCAAATCTGTAATCGACCAGAGGTCCAATACTGGCTAGCAATGAATTCTTAATAAATTTTAGGACTCGAAATTAATACTGAAAACAATTATTGTTTGGTTAAATTAATTAAAACCGAGAGAAAATATAAAAAAAATTTGATTCTGTATCAGCCTTTATGAAGAACATAACTGAAATTCAAATTCGACTTTTCAAAAGGTTTTAGACCACGATTACTGAACGAAAAATATGCTAAATCCTTATTAGAAACTTTTCAAATCATTAATTTAATTAGTTATATCACAGAGGATTCGAATTTGATTTATGAATAATTGTTGACTTTTTAATCAAGAACTTTGACTCAAAAATTGGAAATCGATAGGAAGAATTAGCATGTGATATTTTGCAGATAGTTCGTTCAACATATTCCTAACACTACTGCATTAATAGATTTTGAAAAACATTAAGAAATCGAGTTCTTATGAAAATAACCCAAGAACAGGGCAATACCTGCTGTTCTTTAATTTTTCGATTTGAATTCGATTAAATGTTTGCTGTAATGACTTTTAACTGATAGTGACGATGTATAACTGAAAGACTTCTTCCATATAAGTGTGTGATTAGTTTGAGTATATAGCCAAATTATTTTAACAGTCCATTCGATCAGGGAATAAAAAAATTAAAATTGGTTATAAAATTCCACTAATTTGTACGATGGATTTGGACATGTAACAACTAAAGAGGTTCAAACAAAATTAGATAAAGTAATTGACTGATATGTGAAACTGAATTTGATTCCTTTATGTATATATACATATAATTTCGTTATTAATTATTAATTTAATAATAATACTGATTTTATTTTTATATCAGTATATCTATATGTACATATATATTTGTATATACCTATACATCAGTAGTTATATATATCATAGGTATGTATCTGTATTTATATATAATAATTAATTAATAATTATAACTATAATGTCATTAGTAATACAAAATTTCATAATTAATAATGATAATAATACTATTATTAATGATATTGATAATAATAGCTATAATACTTATAACAATAATATTGTTTATAATGATACCTTTAATTATAACCATACTAATATTTTTAATGATAATATAATATTATAACGCTGTATATATCAAATTTGTATTTATACATCATATATTTAATTTAACATTAATAGTACTAGTATTGATATTATCGTCAAAAGTAATGACAATATTAGTATAACAACTATTGTTAATATACTAGTATTACATGTTATAGGGTATATAATATAACTATATATATTATATATTAAATAATGAGTATTAAATCTTATATATTTTAATAATAATAATTAATAATACATGTACATATCAAATTTCATATATATATATATATATATATATATATATATATATATATATATATATATATATATATATATATATATATATATATATATATATATATTCATTTAGAAATATAAATTTATATATATTATAAATATTGAATAATATAATATTTAGTTTTTTTTTCAAATACTAATTATATTTCAAAGTATAATTTAAGATCGTTTATATAATCGAAATTATTATATCATATAACGTTTAATGTTTCATTAATATTTCTTAACTTAATAATCACACATATGCATATATTCATACATATCTATTCACACACAATTGTTCGTGAATCGTCGGGAATAGTCAAGGTCAAATACATTCATGAATAATAGTTCCAACATTTTGAGACTCGGTTTAATTGACTTTGCTTATCTTGTCGAAATCATATAAAGATTAAAGTTTAAATTTGGTCGGAAATTCCCGGGTCATCACAGTACCTACCCGTTAAAGAAATTTCGTCCCGAAATTTGAGTGAGGTCGTCATAACTAACAAAGAGAATGTTTTCATGACGAATATGAGTTGATAAATAGAGTTTTATCATCATTGAATAATAATGATAAAATAATTCGATTATTCTAAGGATACGAATGAAGCTATCGTAAAAGAGTGAATTGAAGAAAATAAGATTTTCCTTAGCTTTTGACGTAAACAGGGTTGAATTTAGAAAATAAGGTGCGTCTTAACTTTTGACGTTGTCTTGGTTGAATTCCGGAATTCAATAGATTTAAAAGAAAATCTTGGAAATCTATAAGATCTGATTCTTCGGCGAATAAGGAAATTAAGATCTCTCTAATTAAATACGGTGATCTGCTTCGATTACACTGTGTGATATTTCCATTATAAATTAAACCCTTTCGTTCCATTATTCTCACCATTCCTATACTTTCCTACTTGTTTCATACATCCAAAAGATTCTGAAAATGCTTAATCCAGTTCTGATCCTTGTCCTCATCCTTACTATCGCAACAATCATTCTCCTTTTCCAACTTCCACCAGAGGAATCTGCTTTCTTCTACTTCGCCCTTGGGATTATAATGTTTTTAATTCTCCCGTGTCATTATGTTGCGATAAACATTGATATTCACGGTTTGTAATTTATGTGTTGTTATTGGGCTTTATATTCTCCCCTATATTTCGGAGTCCCTGCTTCCGTCTTTTATGATCATTGTCATTCACAATTAATGTTCTTTCTTATTTTTTGCGATTTATACCCCTCTTTCTATTTCGGAGCTTCATTCTTTATTTTTCCTTCTATTCATTAAGCACAGCAAGTAATGGTCCAGAATTCATAAATATGGAGTTTTGAATGAACTTAATGTTCTAAGCAAGAAAGAACGTAGTCGCACGATTTTATTTGTCAAATTATCAGAATTACTGAGAATAAAACTATCAAGAACATATTTTCTTGATATGTTCAGAAGTTAATCAGAATGAAAGAGTCATGTAACATGACACATGATGACGTTATAATCTGTGAATCATCATGTTCCATTTAGAAACTCAGCATGACTTACTGTAATATAATCAAGTTGATCAAGTGTCATTATATTATACTAACTCATGCATCAATTTCCAACACTACTTCAAAATCATTCATAATTCAAACTCAAATTTTAAAGAAATTTAGAAACTAAAGTAGTTTCCTTTATGATGTAATATAGATAGCAGGAAGAAATATCGAAGATATTTATGATGATATTTTGGAATTTCTAAGTTCGATGGTTGATAGAGAAAGATTTTCCGCAAGATTTTAACATGACTACGGAGCAAGATATTCATTGAAGGTTTCATCGGATCCAGAATTACTTGGATTCTTTGAACATATGGTATGTTACTTGTATTTGGCCTTGGTCTCCTTCATGGTTTGCTCAATCTATTTTTCAGTACCAAATTTTCTATCGAGCGTTCCTAACACTCCCTTCTTTATCATCAAACTTTTGGCCGTTTAGACCATCTACAATTTTTTTTTCCTCTGCATTTAATGCTACGATATCTGAATCATCGGTTATCAATCCGAGGTAGTTTCAGGGGAATTGTGTTTTTAGATGATTAAACGCTGATGGTAATATGGTGGAATATAAAAGATTCCCCGATAACAATAAAAGTGCACGCATATATATCCAGGTTATAATAAGGTTGTTTCGAATGAAAAGTCTAAGTTGACTTGCTGGATGAAAGGACCCGTTCATATACATTATAAACGATTCAAAATAGTTGATTACATCGCGAGGTATTTGACCTCTATATGATACATTTTACAAACATTGCATTCGTTTTTAAAAGACAAACTTTCTTTACAACGAAAGTTGACGGCGTGCACACCATTTCATAATACATCCAACTATAATTGGCTTAATAATAATCTTGATGAACTCAATGACTCGAATGCAACGTCTTTCAAAATATGCCATGAATGACTCCAAGTAATATCCTTAAAATGAGCTAATGCACAGCGGAAGATTTCTTTAATACCTGAGAATAAACATGCTTTAAAGTGTCAACCAAAAGGTTGGTGAGTTCATAGGTTTATCATAACAATCATTTCAATATATTAATAGACCACAAGATTTCTGTTTATAAATATATGTACACTCGCAAGTGTATAAAAGTATTCTATAAGTTGTAGGCACCCGGTAACAAGCCTTAACTTTCATGCTTTACCCTCTGAAAGTACACCAATCAGGTGTGTTATATAAACCTCGAAGTACTAAAGCATCCCATAGTCAGGATGGGGTTTATTAGGCCCAATAGATCTATCTTTAGGATTCGCACCTACCGTACATAGACAAGTAGTTTAATGTTACCAAGCTAAGGGTATATTTCTGGTTTAAACCCACGTAGAATTAGTTTTAGTACTTGTGCCTATTTCGTAAAACATTTATAAAAACAGCGCATGTATTCTCAGTCCCAAAAATATATATAAAAAGGAGCAAATGAAACTCACCATACTGTATTTCGTAGTAAAAATACATATAACGTCATTTAACAAGTGCAAGGTTGGCCTCGAATTCACGAACGTATCAATATTGAGATTCAATATTGCAGGAAAGTACGTAGACGCAACGGAGATGATAAACACTAGATTGACCTCACGAGCATACCCATGAACCATACCCATCACCTCCATAGCTATAACCCATAATTTCCTTAGCTTCGACTTATTCAAAAAAACTATTTTGAATTCACTCGGACAGCACTCTGTCGTAATATTTTATGTATACTAATAATATCTTGAAATAATACAGAGCAAATATATATATATATATATATGTATACATATATATATATATATATATATATACATATATATATATATATATATATATATATATATATATATATATATATATATATATATATATATATATATATATATATATATATATATATATATATATATATATATATATATATATATATATATATATATATATATATATATTGATTGAAAGAGTTTAGAAAAATATATTTTTAAGTTTCTATGAAATAATGAAACCTATTGAATTCTATTTATAATAGATTTTTGAATTATTAAAGTGAATTATTAAAGTATGAATTATTAAAGTGAATTATTAAAGTATGAATTATTAAAGTGAATTATTAAAGTATGAGTTATTAAAGTAAATTATTAAAGTATGAATTATTAAAGTGAATTATTAAAGTATGAATTATTAAAGTGAATTATTAAAGTATGAATTATTAAAGTATGAATTATTAAAGTATGAATTATTAAAGTTAAAGTAAAGTAAAAGTAAAGTAAAAGTAAAGTAAAGGTAAAGTTAAAGTATAGTAAAAGTATAAAAACTATGTATGTATAATACGCGTATAAATATATATAATATTAATTTGAATCGTTATATATATTTAATGAAATAAAATATAAATATCGTTATATTTATTATACTGGTTAAGTAATGAGTTGTCAAAAGTGATTCTAGATATTTATAAAAGTTATATACGTTTTAATAATAAAGTTCTTTTTAAACTGAAAACATTTTTTTGTACTTTTGAAACTAAATCAAATAAATATGATAATTTTGTTTTCCAAAACTAAATATATTTAAGAATCATTTTGTTAAAAGGTTAAAATAATGGAAATCGTTATATCATAAAACATTTTAGAAAAGTAGAATTATATATATTCATAATAGGTTTCAAGTTTTTAAATTACAGTCTATTGGTGAAGTATGGGATAAAGTCCAAAGGTTAAATAAACGTATGAAATCATCTTAATGAAAAATGTCGAGTTACTTAACTTGTCGATATCCCACATCTAAGTTATTTACACTACACGTTCTTATTTTCATATTAAATAAAATGAAAGTTAACATAGTTATCTTATCAAGGTCACGAGAAAAATATTATAAAACATGCCTTGGAAATTAAACAGGAATTTCCACTAACCCTTGTCTAGTTCCCGTTAATTGACACATTTGTTCTTATTTATAAATCACTTTACCATTTTCCGAATGTTGTCAAAAAGAATAGATTTCTTAAATCACAGTGGACCTCATAACATAGGCCCGTAATCATATCATAATGTATCTGATAATTCAATCACTTGATATTATCTCTTAATTCTGTCGATAAATATATCGAAACAAATACGTTCATGTAAAGTATCATATATCTAATACTTTGTTAATGTTTTCAGTTAATATTATATATTATATATACATATCTATATACTCATAATTGTTCGTGAATCGTCGAACACGGTTAAAGGGTAATTGATTACATGAATGTAGTTCCAAACTTTTTGAGATTCAACATTACAAATTCTGCTTATCGTGTCGGAAACATATAAAGGTTAAGTTTAAATTTGGTCGGAAATTTTCGGGTTGTCACAGTACCTACCCATTAAAGAAATTTCGTCCCGAAATTTGATCGAGGTCGTCATGGCTAACAATAAGAATGTTATTATGACGAATATAAGTTGATTCATAGGGTTTTATCATGATTGAGAAATATGGATAAAATAATTCGATTACTCAAAACGTATGAGTGAAGCTATCGTAAAAGAGTGAAATGAGAAAATAGGGATTCATCTTATCTTTTGACGTCATCACGGTTGATCTTCGGATTAAAGAAAATCTTTGTAATCTATATAGGATTTGATTCTTCGGTGATTAAGGAAATTATGATCCTCTTCGATTTAATGCGATGATTCGTCTCGATTTTTCTGTCGGATATTTTACTATAAATTTACCTCCTTCGTTTCCTTTTAATTCACACCTTCTATTCTTTCTCCCTCAATTCTTACTTTAAAATTATTCGTCAATATACTTCATCCAGTGCTGATTCTCGATATACTCCTCACTTTCATATCTGCCATTCTTCTTTTTCATCCACCTCCAGAAGAATCTATTTACTTCTATTATACTCTTGGTTTTATAGTGTTTTTAGTTCTCCCGTGTCTTTATATTGCTATATGCATCGATATATACGGTTTATAGTTTTTGAGTTGTTGTTGGATTTTATATCTTCCCTTATATTTCGATGTCCCTGCTTCTGTCTTCTATAATCATTGTCATCCCCAATTAATGCTCTCTTTTATTTGTTGCGATTTATACCCCAATTTCTATTTCGGAGTTTTGTCCTTTCGTTTCTTCTTCTTGCGATTAAGCACCGCTTGTAATGGTCCAGAATTCGCATATATGAATTTCAGAATGAACATTGTTAATGTTCTAAGAAGGAAATTGTAATGGCACGATCTTGACTTGTCAAATTACTAGAATACCTCGGAAAAGGTCGAATCATTAAGAAATATTTTCTTGATATTTTCGAGGTTAAATAGAATAAAAGAGTCGTGTAACATAGCACATGATGACGTTATGATCTGTGAATCATCACGTTCCATTTAGAAACTCAACATGACTTACTGTAATATAATCACGTTGATCAAGTGTCATTATATTATACTAGTTCATGCTTCAGTTCCCAACACTACTTCAAAAATATTCCTATTTTAAATTCGAAAGTTTCAGAATTTAGAAACTAAAATAGTTTCTTTTATGATGTAATACAGATAGCACGAAGAGGTAAATTATTTCAGATAAGAATAATTATGGAAATATCTTCAGAAATATGGAGGATATTTATAATGAAAGATACGATGATATCTTAAAATTTCTAATATCAGAGGATGATGAAGAATATTGTCCGTAAGGGTTTAGAGTCAGGAGCAAGGTATTCGATAATGACTTCAGCAGACACGAAATCATTTAGATTCTTTGAAGGTAGATTTCATCCTTGTGATTTATCCACAGCCTTCTTCATGGTTTGCTCAATCCGTATTTTTCAGTACCAAATCTTCTCTTTTTCTGAGCTTTGCCAACACACTACTCTATATCATCAAACTTTTTACTGTTAAGGTCGTTTATACTTTTTGCTGCTTCATCAGTATTTCGAGAACTAGCTCGCAGTTTAGGGTGTTTTTCAGAAACTTCACATTCAAAGTATATAAGTCCAGAAGATATACACATATAATTGTTGGCATAGACATGCTGCGAGATTTCAAAATACTGATTGCTAATTTTCGATGATTCGTATGGCAATTCTCGTTACAAGATGCAGATGAGTAAATGATGGGGTTTTTATAAATATAAAGATTTTTCGGAAAGTCAAAGATCAATGAAGTTGTTAATAAGTTTACTGCTAATGTGGCGAGATATGAAAGGTTCCCCGGTAATAATGATGAAGGGGTAATCATTATAATAAGACTTATTCGAATGAACAATTGAAGTTGGTTTGCTGGAGTTGTGACAAAACCGTCTATTTTTAGAAGGGATTGAAAAGTTATTTTAGCTAGTAAATGCCAAAAGGTCTGACATGGATACATGTTAAATTATGACTTTGGTTTCAAGAGTTTTTCAGGTACGTAACTGTGGATAACATGTGGTTGGATCATCATCTCGATTGTTCATTATTTGAAGTGTCTTCAGGTATTTCGAAGGGCTTGAACACAGATTATAATCGTTAATATACATACGATGTTCTAACACAGTTTTGAAGTTAAAGTATAGCTTTGAAAGATGTAAGAATCTAAGAGTGATGATACCGGTTATAACTTGAATTGAATTCGGCGATTTCAAAATCAGAATATGTAATTAGATTTTTGAATGAGTATGGTTGTTTTGATTTCTATAAAAGAATGTATATTGTTGTGAAAGTAGGGAGTATAATGGATGATTTGCTGAATCAGATTCGAAGAATGTAACATATTAATTGTGAATTTATATATCTCTCGGGTATTACCTACCCGTTAAAAAAATGTCACAATTAATATTTTGTACAAAAGAATTTTATTACAGTCTTTATGGAAATATATGTGTATATTTCTTCAGATGTAATATAGATTTAATGAGTTAATATTAAATTAAACTCACTTGATTTATGGTTAAGGCTAGGATAGATAATTTCTAAACTTTAGAAATTACATAATCGTCGTAGAATGTTTTCCCAATGAAGTTATGAATCAATACTTCATCGTTGTGGTATTCCTTAGTATCTACAGGGCGTATGACGTCGATGCTCATGGGACAGATTGTGAAGTTGAGGTTTGCGATGCGGTTGTTGTTGGTGGTGGTAATGGTACTGTTGATTTTGTTGATGGTGGTACTGGTTATGTTGCTGGTGCTGCTGCTAGTGTTTGTAACCTTTGCACCATATTCTCCAAAGCCACTACCCGAGCGCGAAGCTCGTTGACTTCTTCTATTACATCGGGGTGATTGTCGGTTCGGACGAGCGGATAAATAAGATCTAGAATTTGGTGTAGTATATAATCATGACGAGATACTCTGGAAATGAGAGAGAAAATGGTGTTTCGGACAGGTTCGCCGGTAAGTGCTTCAGGTTCATTGCCAAGAGGGCAATGTAGTGGATGGAAAGGATCGCCTTCTTCTTGTCTCCAATGATTAAGGAGGCTACGAACCCATCCCCAATTCATCCAGAATAGATGATGGCTGATTGGTTGATCCATTCCAGTCACACTGCTTTCGGAGCTTGAGTGGGATTCCATTTCGGAATCCGAGGAACTTGAACTGATGACGAATTTCATTTCGTACAATGTGATAAAGAATTTTTCGATACGAAATGATTTTTCGGCTATCTGGTGGTATTCTAACTACATAGAATATCTATATATATATAGATCAAAAGATTTCATAGATTACGGAGGAATTTACGGAATATGTCAGGCAAAGTTTACGATAATAGATACGATAAGATATGATTTAGCAGATACGCTAAGATATGAATTTTGTCTATACACTATTCATGCAATCAATGCAGCAAGATGTGTCTAGACTAAGAATGATAAGAAGGTAATTTCCTAAGGATGGTAAGTAGATGATTTAAGACTAAAAATGATAAACAAAACTTTTGACATGCAGACACGGTCGAAGTCCAGACTCACTAATGCATCTTAACAACTATCAGTTAGACACACTAATGTAAGACCTGGTTCGCTAAGACCACCGCTCTGATACCAACTAAAAGGACCCGTTCATATACATTATAAACGATTCACAATAGTTGATTACATCGCGAGGTATTGACCTCTATATGATACATTTTACAAATATTGCATTCGTTTTTAAAAGACAAACTTTCTTTACAACGAAAGTTGACGGCGTGCACACCATTTCATAATACATCCAACTATAATTGGCTTAATAATAATCTTGATGAACTCAATGACTCGAATGCAACGTCTTTCAAAATATGCCATGAATGACTCCAAGTAATATCCTTAAAATGAGCTAATGCACAGCGGAAGATTTCTTTAATACCTGAGAATAAACATGCTTTAAAGTGTCAACCAAAAGGTTGGTGAGTTCATAGGTTTATCATAACAATCATTTCAATATATTAATAGACCACAAGATTTCCGTTTATAAATATATGTACACTCGCAAGTGTATAAAAGTATTCTATAAGTTGTAGGCACCCGGTAACAAGCCTTAACTTTCATGTTTTACCCTCTGAAAGTACACCAATCAGGTGTGTTATATAAACCTCGAAGTACTAAAGCATCCCATAGTCAGGATGGGGTTTGTCAGGCCCAATAGATCTATCTTTAGGATTTGCGCCTACCGTACATAGACAAGTAGTTTAATGTTACCAAGCTAAGGGTATATTTCTGGTTTAAACCCACGTAGAATTAGTTTTAGTACTTGTGCCTATTTCGTAAAACATTTATAAAAACAGCGAATGTATTCTCAGTCCCAAAAATATATATAAAAGGGAGCAAATGAAACTCACCATACTGTATTTCGTAGTAAAAATACATATAACGTCATTTAACAAGTGCAAGGTTGGCCTCGGATTCACGAACGTATCAATATTGAGATTCAATATTGCAGGAAAGTACGTAGACGCAACGGAGATGATAAACACTAGATTGACCTCACGAGCATACCCATGAACCATACCCATCACCTCCATAGCTATAACCCATAATTTCCTTAGCTTCGACTTATTCAAAAAACTATTTTGAAATCACTTGGACAGCACTCTGTCGTAATATTTTATGTATACTAATAATATCTTGAAATAATACAAAGCAATATATATATATATATATATATATATATATATATATATATATATATATATATATATATATATATATATATCGATTGAGAGAGTTTAGAGAAATATATTTTCAAGTTTCTATGAAATAATGAAACCTATTGAATTCTATTTATAATAGATTTTTGAATTATTAAAGTGAATTATTAAAGTATGAATTATGAAAGTGAATTATTAAAGTATGAATTATTAAAGTGAATTATTAAAGTATGAATTATTAAAGTGAATTATTAAAGTATGAATTATTAAAGTATGAATTATTAAAGTATGAATTATTAAAGTTAAAGTAAAGTAAAAGTAAAGTAAAGGTAAAGTTAAAGTATAGTAAAAGTATAAAAACTATGTATGTATAATACGCGTATAAATATATATAATATTAATTTGAATCGTTATATATATTTAATGAAATAAAATATAAATATCGTTATATTTATTATACTGGTTAAGTAATGAGTTGTCAAAAGTGATTCTAGATATTTATAAAATTTATATACGTTTTAATAATAAAGTTCTTTTTAAACTGAAAACATTTTTTTGTACTTTTGAAACTAAAACAAATAAATATGATAATTTTGTTTTCCAAAACTAAATATATTTAAGAATCATTTTGTTAAAAGGTTAAAATAATGGAAATCGTTATATCATAAAACATTTTAGAAAAGTAGAATTATATATATTCATAATAGGTTTCAAGTTTTTAAATTACAGTCTATTGGTGAAGCATGGGATAAAGTCCAAAGGTTAAATAAACGTATGAAATCATCTTAATGAAAAATTTCGAGTTACTTAACTTGTTGATATCCAACATCTAAGTTATTTACACTCCACGTTCTTATTTTCATATTAAATAAAATGAAAGTTAACATAGTTATCTTATCAAGGTCACGAGAAAAATATTATAAAACATGCCTTGGAAATTAAACAGGAATTTCCACTAACCCTTGTCTAGTTCCCGTTAATTGACACATTTGTTCTTATTTATAAATCACTTTACCATTTTCCGAATGTTGTCAAAAAGAATAGATTTCTTAAATTACAGTGGACCTCATAACATAGGCCCGTAATCATATCATAATGTATCTGATAATTCAATCACTTGATATTATCTCTTAATTCTGTCGATAAATATATCGAAACAAATACGTTCATGTAAAGTATCATATATCTAATACTTTGTTAATGTTTTCAGTTAATATTATATATTATATATACATATCTATATACTCATAATTGTTCGTGAATCGTCGAACACGGTCAAAGGGTAATTGATTACATGAATGTAGTTCCAAACTTTTTGAGATTCAACATTACAAATTCTGCTTATCGTGTCGAAAACATATAAAGGTTAAGTTTAAATTTGGTCGGAAATTTTCGGGTCGTCACACTGGAGCTGTGATAAAATTGACTAATTTGGAAAGAGATTGCAAAGTTATTTTCGGTAATAACAATGCCAAAGGAGCTAGCACAGATACGTGTTAAACGTTTACTCTGGTTCTGAGAGTTTTTCAGGTGCATAACTATATGTATCAATCTTTTCTTCCGTAGATGAAGTTCAGTTGGTTCATCCTATCGATTGGGGTGTTTTCAAGAATCATGAAAGGTTTGAACGCGGATTGTAATTGTCAAGATACAAATGAGGTTTAAGATGAAATCAAGTGGCAAACTTAAAGAAATGTTTAGTTTCATATGTTATAATCAATATTTTAATTCATTTTAATTGTCTAATGTTATTAGTCCACAGTCGATAGTCCACAGTTAACAATCCAATGATTCATATATAGTTTAATATATAATATTCGAATTAATTAATACGTTTCGTGACCCGTATACGTCTCAGACTCGATCACAACTCAAACTATATATATTATTGTAGAATCAACCTCAACCCTGTATAGCTAACTCCTGCATTACTGCATATAGAGTGTCTATGGTGATTCCAAATTGATTACTGATGGTACTATTAGTGCCGGTGATGTTGCTGAAGCTGGTAAGTTTTGCACCATATTCTCCAAATTGATTACTCAAGCGCGAAGTTCGTTGACTCCTTCCATTACTCCAGGATGATTGTCGGTTGAAACGAACGGATGAATAAGGTTTAGAATCTTAGATAGAATATAATCGTAACGATTTACCCTGGAAATGAGGCTAAAAATGGTGTTTCGGATAGGTTCGCCGGTAAGTGCTTTAGGTTCATCGTCAAGGTAAATTCGGTTGGTGAAAAGGATCGCATTCGTCCCGTCTCCATTGATTAAGTCGACTATGAACTCATCAGATGAATTGGGGATGGATGATTGGTTGATTCATTCTGGTGACACTGCTTCCGGAGCTTAGGTGAAACTCCATATCAGAATAGCTGTCGGAATCTGAGGAATTCGAAATGGTTGAGGGATTCATCTCGTACGATTAGTACCCTGAAATACATAATTTACATATGCATATATAATACTAAAATACCATAAGTTATGAAGGAATCTACGGAAGCTGTCAGGCAATGGTAACAATAACAGATACGCTAAGATATGAATTTATCAATACACTGTCTATGCAATAGAGGCAGTAAGACATGTCTAGACTAAGAATAATGAGCAGGTAATTTCCTAAGGATGATAAGCAGATGATTTTCAACAAAAAGATAAGCAAAACTTTTGACATGCAGACACGGTCGAAGTCCAGACTCACTAATGCATCCTAACAACTATCAATTAGACACACTAATGCAAGACCTGGTTCACTAAGACCACCGCTCTAATACCAACTGTAAAGACCCGTCCTAATCCATTCGGACGAACTCCATATCGATTATAAATGATTCACAACAGTTGATTACATCGCGAGGTACTTGACCTCTATATGATACATTTTACAAACATTGCATTCGTTTTTGAAAAGTCAATATTTCATTACATCGAAAGTTGACGGCATGCATACCATTTCATAATATATCTAACTATAATTGACTTAACAATAATCTTGATGAATTCAACGACTCGAATGCAACGTCTTTTGAAATATGTCATGAATGACTCCAAATAATATCTTTAAAATGAGTAATTTCACAGTGGAAGATTTCTTTCGTACCTGAGAATAAACATGCTTTAAAGTGTCAACCAAAAGGTTGGTGAGTTCATTAGTTTAACATAAATAATTATTTCATAATTTTAATAGACCACAAGATTTCATATTTTCATTTCTCATAAACATACGTCCCATGCATAGAGACAAAAATATCATTCATATGGATTGAACACCTGGTAACCGACATTCACAATATGCATATAAGAATATCCCCATCATTCCGGGATCCTCCTTCGGACATGATATAAATTTCAAAGTACTAAAGCATCCGGTACTTTGGATGGGGCTTGTTGGGCCCGATAGATCTATCTTTAGGATTCGCGTCAATTAGGGTGTATGTTCCCTAATTCTTAGATTACCAGACTTAATAAAAAAGGGCATATTCGATTTCGATAATTCAACCATAGAATGTAGCTTCACGTACTTGTGTCTATTTTGTAAATCATTTATAAAAGCAGCGCATGTATTCTCAGTCCCAAAAATATATATTGCAAAAGCATTTAAAAAGGGAGTAATGAAACGCACCTAATGTATTTTGTAGTAAAAATACATATGACTATATTGAACAACTGAACAATGCAGGGTTGGCCTCGGATTCACGAACCTATATCATTTGTTTATTTATTAATACACATAATCGAAATCGAATAATATATATATTTATATATTTAAATTTATTAATTATATTATTTTTATATCAAAAATATATATATATGTTTCATGTATTTATTTTGTATGTGAAAATATTAATTTTGTTATGTTTAATGTATAAAATATATATATCGTTTGTTTGTTAAAACTAATAATTGTACTAATACTAAAATGATATTTATAATGGTAAAATGATAATATTGATGATACTTATTATTACTAATAGAAATAAAAATGTTAAAAATCCTTTTAGTGATAAATGTAATGATATTAATAATAATAACTGTAAAAATACTGATTTTACTATTAAAGATGTTTGTGATAAAAATTTTAATAATTATCTAATAACGATACTCATGATAATATTAATAACAATACTTTTAATGATTTATTAACATTATTAAAAATGATAATAATAATAATAATACTACGTAATAATAATACTAATAATTATAGAATGTTACTAATACGAATGTTTATGGAAATAATACTAATTATAACAATTACAATTATAATCATAATAATAACAATAACAATAATAATAATAATAATAATAGTAATAATAATAATAATAATAATAATAATAATAAACATAATAATAACCTAACAATAATAATTATACTTATAATCATAATAACTTTAAAGGTAATCATAATAATTACTAATAATAATAATAAGTGTTAATAATATGATAATAACAATAATAAATAAATAGATAACTACCTCAAAGTAAAAAGGAATGTCTCAGCCAGGGTTCGAACCTGCGACCTCTCGCTCCCCGACAAACACCCATGACCATTCGGCTATTTCCGGTTTTCTGCTTTAATACCTTAGCCATTAATATTTAACCCCTATTTTAACTATTTCCCTTTAATCTCCTTCTTCTCAAATCTGTAATCGACCAGAGGTCCAATACTGGCTAGCAATGAATTCTTAATAAATTTTAGGACTCGAAATTAATACTGAAAATAATTATTGTTTGGTTAAATTAATTAAAACCGAATGAAAATATAAAAAAAAATTGATTCTGTATCAGCCTTTATGAAGAACATAACTGAAATTCAAATTCGACTTTTCAAAAGGTTTTAGACCACGATTACTGAACGAAAAATATGCTAAATCCTTATTAGAAACTTTTAAAATCATTAATTTAATTAGTTATATCACAGAGGATTCGAATTTGATTTATGAATAATTGTTGACTTTTTTAATCAAGAACTTTGACTCAAAAATTGGAAATCGATAGGAAGAATTAGCATGTGATATTTTGCAGATAGTTCGTTCAACATATTCCTAACACTAATGCATTAATAGATTTTGAAAAACATTAAGAAATCGAGTTTTTCTGAAAATAACCCAAGAACAGGGCAATACCTGCTGTTCTTTGATTTTTTGATTTGAATTCGATTAAATGATTGCTGTAATGACTTTTAACTGATAGTGACAATGTATAACTGAAAGACTTCTTCCATATAAGTGTGTGATTAGTTCGAGTATATAGTCAAATTATTTTGACACTCCATTCGATCAGGGAATAAAAAAAATTAAAATTGGTTATGAAATTTCACTAATTTGTACGATGGATTTGGACATGTAACAACTAAAGAGGTTCAAACAAAATCAGATACAGTAATTGACTGATATGTGAAACTGAATTTGATTCCTTTATGTATATATACATATAATTTCGTTATTAATTATTAATTTAATAATAATACTGATTTTATTTTTATATCAGTATATCTATATGTACGTATATATTTGTATATACCTATACATCAGTAGTTATATATATCATAGGTATGTATCTGTATTTATATATAATAATTAATTAATAATTATAACTATAATGTCATTAGTAATACAAAATTTCATAATTAATAATGATAATAATACTATTATTAATGATATTGATAATAATAGCTATAATACTTATAACAATAATATTGTTTATAATGATACCTTTAATTATAACCATACTAATATTTTTAACGATAATATAATATTATAACGCTGTATATATCAAATTTCTATTTATACATCATATATTTAATTTAACATTAATAGTACTAGTATTGATATTATCGTCAAAAGTAATGACAATATTAGTATAACAACTATTATTAATATGCTAGTATTACATGTTATAGGGTATATAATATAACTATATATTATATATTAAATAATGAGTATTAAATTTTATATATTTTAATAATAATAATTAATAATACATGTACATATCAAATTTCATATATATATATATATATATACATATATATATATATATATATATATACATATATATATATATATATATATATACATATATATAAAAATAAATATTCATTTAGAAATATAAATTTATATATATTATAAATATTGAATAATATAATATTTAGTTTTTTTTTCAAATACTAATTATATTTCAAAGTATAATTTAAGATCGTTTATATAATCAAAATTATTATATCATATAACGTTTAATGTTTCATTAATATTTCTTAACTTAATAATCACACATATGCATATATTCATACATATCTATTCACACACAATTGTTCGTGAATCTTCGGGAATAGTCAAGGTCAAATACATTCATGAATAATATTTCCAACATTTTGAGACTCGGTTTAATTGACTTTGCTTATCTTGTCGAAATCATATAAAGATTAAAGTTTAAATTTGGTCGAAAATTCCCGGGTCATCACAATACCAACCCGTTAAAGAAATTTCGTCCCGAAATTTGAGTGAGGTCGTCATAACTAACAAAGAGAATGTTTTCATGACGAATATGAGTTGATAAATAGAGTTTTATCATCATTGAATAATAATGATAAAATAATTCGATTATTCTAAGGATACGAATGAAGCTATCGTAAAAGAGTGAATTGAAGAAAATAACATTTTCCTTAGCTTTTGACGTAAACATGGTTGAATTTAGAAAATAAGGTGCGTCTTAACTTTTGACGTTGTCTTGGTTGAATTCCGGAATTCAATGGATTTAAAAGAAAATCTCGAAAATCTATAAGATCTGATTCTTCGGCGAATAAGGAAATTAAGATCTCTCTAATTAAATACGGTGATCTGATTCGATTACACTGTCTGATATTTCCATTATAAATTAAACTCTTTCGTTCCATTATTCTCACCATTCCTATACTTTCCTACTTGTTTCATACATCCAAAAGATTCTGAAAATGCTTAATCCAGTTTTGATCCTTGTCTTCATCCTTACTATCGCAACAATCATTCTCCTTTTCCAACTTCCACCAGAGGAATCTGCTTTCTTCTACTTCGCCCTTGGGATTATAATGTTTTTAATTCTCTCGTTTCTTTATGTTGCGATAAACATTGATATACACGGTTTATAATTTATGTGTTGTTATTGAGCTTTATATTCTCCCTTATATTTCGGAGTCCCTGCTTCCGTCTTTTATGATCATTGTCATTCACAATTAATGTTCTTTCTTATTTGCTGCGATTTATACCCCTCTTTCTATTTCGGAGCTTCATTCTTTATTTTTCCTTCTATTCATTAAGCACAGCAAGTAATGGTCCAGAATTCATAAATATGGAGTTTCGAATGAACTTAATGTTCTAAGTAAGAAAGAACGTAGTCGCACGATTTGATTTGTCAAATAATCAGAATTACAGAGAATAAAACTATCAAGAATATATTTTCTTGATATGTTCAGAAGTTAATCAGAATGAAAGAGTCATGTAACATGACACATGATGACGTTATAATATGTGAATCATCATGTTCCACTTAGAAACTCAGCATGAATTACTGTAATATAATCACGTTGATCAAGTGTCATTATATTATACTAACTCATGCATCAATTTCCAACACTACTTCAAAATCATTCATAATTCAAACTCAAATTTTAAAGAAATTTAGAAACTAAAGTAGTTTCCTTTATGATGTAATATAGATAGCAGGAAGAGATAAATAATTTCGGACAAGAATATTTATGAAAATATTCTCAGAAATATCGAAGATATTTATGATGATATTTTGGAATTTCTAAGTTCGATGGTTGATAAAGAAAGATTTTCCGCAAGATTTTAACATGACTACGGAGCAAGATATTCATTGAAGGTTTCATCGGATCCAGAATTACTTGGATTCTTTGAACATATGGTATGTTACTTGTATTTGGCCTTGGTCTCCTTCATGGTTTGCTCAATCTATTTTTCAGTACCAAATTTTCTATCGAGCGTTCCTAACACTCCCTTCTTTATCATTAAACTTTTGGCCATTTAGACCATCTACAATTTTTTTCCTCTGCATTTAATGCTACGATATCTGAATCATCGGTTATCAATCTGAGGTAGTTTCAGGGGAATTGTGTTTTTAGATGATTAAACGCTGATGGTAATATGGTGGAATATAAAAGGTTCCCCGATAACAATAAAAGTGCACGCATATATATCCAGGTTATAATAAGGTTGTTTCGAATGAAAAAGTCGAAGTTGACTTGCTGGAGCTGTGACAAAATTGACTAATTTGGAAAGAGATTGCAAAGTTATTTTCGGTAATAACAACGCCAAAGGAGCTAGCACAGATACGTGTTAAACGTTTACTCAGGTTCTGAGAGTTTTTCAGGTGCATAACTATATGTATCAATCTTTTCTTCCGTAGATGAAGTTCGGTTGGTTCATCCTATCGATTGAGGTGTTTTCAAGAATCACGAAAGGTTTGAATGCGGATTGTAATCGTCAAGATACAAATGAGGTTTAAGATGAAATCAAGTGGCAAACTTAAAGAAATGTTTAGTTTCATATGTTATAATCAATATTTTAATTCATTTTAACTGTCTAATGTTATTAGTCCACAGTCGATAGTCTACAGTTAACAATCCAATAATTCATATATAGTTTAATATATAATATTCGAATTAATTAACACGTTTCGTGACCCGTATACGTCTCAGACTCGATCACAACTCAAACTATATATATTATTGTAGAATCAACCTCAACCCTGTATAGCTAACTCCTGCATTACTGCATATAGAGTGTCTATGGTGATTCCAAATAATATATATAGATGTGTCGATATGATATGTCAAAACCTTATATACGTGTCCCGATATTTAAAGTGCGTAAAATAAATAACAGAAATTAAATGACGATAAATAAAGTGCGTAAAGTAAATAACAGAAATTAAATGACAATAAATAAAATTGCGAGAATTTAAATTGCGATAAATAATTTGCGATAATTAAATTGCGATAAATAAAATGTAATACGGAATTAACAGTTAGCTTGGAACAGTTAGCTAGGATTTTATTAGCGTGGATTCTTAACAGAATTTCATATAGTTAATTCATTTGTTTCTAACAAATTTTATTCTGTCAAATGTTTTCTTCATTATGCCACTTGTTGAATTCTGATAGGTCAAAACCAAATATGAAATTGAATGAAAATGGTTATTCTGCGGTGAATGGATAAGTATATCTGTAGATGTAAGTAGGATAGTAAATGACTGTTGAATCAGATTGGAAGAATGTACTGTGTAACTTATTAATGTGAAATTTAAATATTTCTCGGTTATTACCTACCCGTTAAAATGTTGTCACCATTAAGAGTTTGTACAAAAGAATTTTTAATTACAATCTTTATGAAAACATATATATACATATATATTTTCTTCAGATGTAATCAAGGATTTAATGAGTTAATATAACATTAAACTCATTTGATTTATCGTTAGAACCAGAATACATAATCTCTAAAACATTAGAGATTATATAATCGTCATGTAGAACGAAGATAACTGATGTGGAATGATACGTAGAACGATGATTATACTCGAGGTACAGAATGAGATGTTGAGACATGGATTGTTGATGGTACTATTAGTGCCGGTGATGTTGCTGAAGCTGGTAAGTTTTGCACCATATTCTCCAAATTGATTACTCGAGCGCGAAGTTCGTTGACTCCTTCCATTACTCCAGGATGATTGTCGGTTGAAACGAACGGATGAATAAGGTTTAGAATCTTAGATAGAATAT
Source organism: Rutidosis leptorrhynchoides (assembly GCF_046630445.1). Taxonomy (NCBI): domain Eukaryota; kingdom Viridiplantae; phylum Streptophyta; class Magnoliopsida; order Asterales; family Asteraceae; genus Rutidosis; species Rutidosis leptorrhynchoides. The sequence continues at coordinate 450,486,218 of NC_092335.1, forward strand.
AATCGTGACGATCTACCCTGGAAATGAGGCAAAAAATGGTGTTTTGGATAGGTTCGCCGGTAAGTGCTTTAGGTTCATCGTCAAGAGGTAAATTCGGTTGGTGAAAAGGATCGCATTCGTCGCGTCTCCATTGATTAAGTCGACTATGAACTCATCAGATGAATTGGGGATGGATGATTGGTTGATTCATTCTGGTGACACTGCTTCCGGAGCTTAGGTTAAACTCCATATCAGAATAGCTGTCGAAATCCGAGGAATTCGAACTGGTTGAGGGATTCATCTCGTACGATTAGTACCCTGAAATACATAATTTACATATGCATATATAATACTAAAATCCCATAAGTTACGGAGGAATCTACGAAAGCTGTCAGGCAAAGGTAACAATAACAGATACGCTAAGATATGAATTTATCTATACACTGTCTATGCAATAGAGGCAGTAAGACATGTCTAGACTAAGAATAATGAGCAGGTAATTTCCTAAGAATGATAAGCAGATGATTTCCGACAAAAAGATAAGAAAAACTTTTGACATGCAGACACGGTCGAAGTCCAGACTGTGACGATCGCTCCAAATCCATATGGACGAACACGTCATTCATCGATTTCATTGCGAGGTATTTGACCTCTATATGATACGTTTTGTAAACATTGCATTCTTTTGAAAAGGCACACCATAAATGAATATTTAAATCAAAGGTTTTCGACATCAGATGATTTTTACATATAGACAATCACCGTAAATAAGTTTACAATAGTACTTCAATTGACAATGCAGTCAAAATAAGATACATGGTGATGATTTGGTGAATGCAACGTTTCCTTAATAAATATGCCATGTAAGACTCCATGTACATAGCTTGTCTAACATATAAGCAAACAGCGGAAGACATCTAGGAAACCTGAGAATAAACATGCTAACAAGTGTCAACACAAAGGTTGGTGAGTTCATAGTTTTAATGTTTCATATAATCTGTATATAAAGGTGGATCACAAGATTTCAGTTGTTTCATCCAGAAACGTTTATCAAAATATTCTACAAGATTGAGCACCCTGGTAACTAAACTTTAACGTTATAATAAGTACCCCTGTTTTAACATACATGCAACCAACATGTACAATACACGCAAACCAACGTGTACTAAACTCAAATAGCATACGTCTGTTTTATAGTTCAGGCTAGGGTTTCTATACCTGGAACAGACGGGGATGTCAAGCCCTATGGATCCATATACTACTACTCGCGCCCACCAGTTCTTATAACTGGCAGTTACTAGTTACCAAAGCTAAGGGATTTTCGGTTCAAACTCGGTGTAGAATTTAGTATGTACTTGTATCCATTGCGTTTAAAATAAAGTGCATGTATTCTCAGCCCAAAAATATAGATTGCAAAAGCAATTAAAAAGGGAGCAAATTAAACTCACGCATATAAATATTGTAAATCAGTTAATAAAGCATTTGCATGTATTCTCAGCCCAAAAATGTAAAGGGTAAAAGGGATCATATGAAACTCACCTTTTCAGCATATAAAGTCGTTCATCGTAATGTGATCGAAACTCAGAGTATCGAATAACCATAGATCTCAACGTATCAATATTGAGATTTAATATTGTAGAAAAGTACGTAGACATAACGGAGATGATAAACACTAGGTTTGATTTACAAATATACCCCCGAACATTTCCCATAACCTCCGTAGCAATAACCCATAATTTCCTTAACTCTAGCTTGCTCGTAAACTTGTTTTGAAATCATTTGGACATAACCTCGTCGTAGTATTTTATGTATAATACTAATAATATTACTAATAAAAATAATAAGATTAATAATAATAATAATATTAATCTTAATAATATATATATATATATATATATATATATATATATATATATATATATATATATATATATATATATATATATATATATATATATATATATATATATATATATATATATATATATATATATATATATATATTTGAGAGACAGAGAGATTTTGAGAAAAAAAAGTAAATATATTCGAACAAAACTTGCGAGCTTTATAGGCCTGGCCTGATTTCCACTGCCATGCGATCACATGGCTGGGTAGTGTAATTCCCATGCGATCGCATGGGAAACTTTTCCAGCTCACAATGTTTTGGCAACTAGCTCGTCGACATATTTTTATAATATATATAATATATAATTTAAATTAATTAATTATATATTATATTTTATTCCCGTGCATAGTTGATTTGTAATTTTTGTTTCGATAAGTCGTACGTCGTCACTCGACTTATGTCCCGGTTCCGGTTTTTCGAATGTCCCTTCGTACGCTGAGAAAACTTGTACATTACATTTTGGGACACGTACCTTAGTCAAAATATAGCCTTAAATTATCCCTAAATTATATCACTCAAAATATAACTTATACATTTGAGTGTTTTGGTCATTTACATCTATAAATCATCGTCTCGCTATTTGTTAAAATACATTTTAAAATAGTGTTTACTGTAGCAAAGTTACTGTAGTAAAGTCAATTTTTACTGTAGCAATTCACTGTAGCAAAGTCAATTTCACTGTAGCAAGTAGTGATTTTCGAAAACACTGTAGCATTTTGAGTACTGTAGCAATTTGAAAATACTGTAGCAAATTAGTGTTTTACTGGTTCATTTTAAATGCTTTAGTTAACTTATCTAAATATCAATCGAATCAATAAACGAATGTTACTATCGTTTACTAAATAACTTGAAATTATATATATGTATATATCTTTTTAATATACATAAATCAGTTTTTAAATACACATTGGAAGTTATTTATAAATAAATTTTAATAATAAACATTCCAACTTATCATATATATTCAAATAGATATTTAAACCAATAAGTTTAATGTACGGTCTCAAACAATTAATACATTGTTACCTTTTCAAATTATAGTATATATGTATCTATTTATATATAATTGTTCGCAAATCGTTTAAAACAACCGAAGGGTATTTAAATATATAAAAGTAGTTCAAAAATTTTGAGATTCAGTTTTACAGACTTTGCTTATCGTGTCGAAAATGTTAATCATACAAAGATTAAGTTTAAATTTGGTCAGAAATTTCCGGGTCATCACAGTACCTACCCGTTAAAGAAATTTTGTCCCGAAATTTGAGTGAGGTCGTCATGACTAACAATAAAAATGTTTTCATGACGAATATGAGTCGATAACTAGAGTTTTATCATGGTTGAATAATATAGATACAACAATCCAATTACTCGAAGCGTATGAGAGAAGTTATCGTAATAAAGTGAAATGGAGAATAGAGATGCGTCTTATCTCTTGTTGTAGTAACAATTGATTTCCGGATTTTAAGGAATAGAAAATCTTCATAATCTAAATAAGATTTGATTCTTCAGAATTTGCGGAAATTAGGATTTTCTTTGATTAAATGCGTAATCTACCTCGATTGCTATGTCTGATATTTCGCTTATAAATTGACCACTTCCATTTCATTATTTTCACTACTCCTACATCTTCTTCCTCATTTCATACTTTCAAAAGATTGTGAAATGCTTCATCCAGTTCTGATTCTTGATATACACCTAACTTTCATATCTGTCATTCTTCTTTTTCATCTACCACAAGAGGAAGTTATTTTCTTCTACCATTACCTTGGGGTTATAGTGTTTTTCATTCTCCCGTGTCTTTATATTGCTATACGAATTGATATACACGGTTTGTAATTTATGTGTTGTCATCGGACTTTATATCTTTCCTTATTTTTCAGAGTCCCTGCTTCTGTCTTTTTATAATCATTGACATCCACAGTTAATGCTCCCTCCTATTTGCTACGATTTATACTCCAATTTCTATTTCAGAGCTTTGTCCCTTCGTTTCTTCTTCTTGCGATTAGACATCTCTTGTAATGGTCCAGAATTCGTAGGTATGGAGTTTTGGATGAACATAGTTAATGTTCTGAGAAGGTAATCGTAATGGCACGATCTTGATTTGTCAAATTACCAAAATATCCGGAAAAGACCGAATCATTAAGAAAATATTTTCTTGATATGTTTAGAGGTTAAATAGAATAAAAGAGTTATGTAACATGGGTCATGATGATGGTGTGATCTGTGAACATTTATCAAGTTCCATTAGAAACTCAGCATGACTTACTGTAATATAATCACGTTGATCAAGTGTCATTATATTATACTAACTCATGCTTCAATTCCCAACATTACTTCAAAACGTTTATATTTTAAACTTGAAAGTTTCAGAATTTAGAAACTAAAATAGTTTCTGTTATGGTGTAACACAGATATCGTAAGGAGAAAATTGATTTCTGATAAGAATGATTATGGAATTATCTCCAGAAATATGGAGGATATTTATATTGAAAGATACGATGATATCTTAGAATTTCTAATATCAGAGGATGATGCGGAAAATCTGTCTGTGAAAGTTTAGAATAAGAAGTAAGGTTCTTACTAATGGTTTCAGCAGTCACTGAATCATTTGGATTCTTTGAAGGCAGGTTCAGTCTTTGTGATTTATTCACAGCCTCTTTCATACTTTACTCAATCCGTTTTTCAGTTCCAAACCTTCTCTTTTTCTCAGCTTTACCACCAAACTATTCTTTATCATCAAACTTTTGACTGTTAAGGTCGTTTACAGTTTTTTCTGCTTCATCAACACTTTTCCAAAATTCGAAGAACTAGTTTCGTAGTTTGGGGTGTTTTTTGGAAATTTCACATTCGAATTATGTAAGTCCAGGAGGTAGACGTTATATGAACACATATAACTGTTGGCGTAGACGTGCTACAAGATTTCAAAATACTGCTTGCTAATTCCCGATAGTTAGTATGGCAATTGCTGTTACAAGTTGTGGATGAGTACATGAGATGGTTTCAATGAGTATAAGGATTTTTTCGGAAGGTCAAAGATCAATGAAGTTGTTGGTAAATTTACTGCTAATGTGGTGGAACATGAAAGATTCCCCGATAACAAAAATGTATATGCCAAAGTTACAAGTCTGAAAGGTCGTTGACTGGTTGAACGGTTGATAATACTGGATACTTTGAAAAGAAATTGCAAGGTTATTTTCAGTAATAACAATGCTAAAGGATCTTTCACATTTTTGAAGTCAAAGTATAGCTTTGAAAGATGTAGAGATCTAAGAATGATGTCACCCGTTAAATCTTGACTTGGATTCTGATCCGTCAACATCAGAATATGTAATTGAATTTGTATGGAAACGATTGTATATCGCTGTGAGCATAGTTAATAATTTTTGAATCAAAGTTGAAGAATGTACAGTATAACATATTAATTGTGAACTTATATGTTTCCCGGGAATTACCTACCCGTTAAAGATTTCACAAGTAATATTTTATACAAAAGAATTTTTATTACCGTCTTTATGAAAATATATGTATGTATATTTTGTTCAGATGTAATACAGATTTGATGAGTTAATATCATATTAAGCTAATTTGATTTTTGACTTGAATTAGAAATGAATAATCTCTAAAACATTAAAGATTTAATAATCTTTACTGAGTATTTCACTAATGTAATCAATACTCAGTCTTATTGATATTTTCTCAGTGAATCATGTTGGTGCTCATGGAATTCTTGCTAACTTCTCAAGGTACGAATGATGTTTTCTAGAAAGTTTCGAGTACATCGAAAATGAAAATGTAAAATCAATTATGTAATTGAATAATACACTTGGTTTATTATGAAATGGAATTCACTAAGTTGAAACAGAGATTGTAGTTAACAATGGTTAAGTTGTTAAGGAAGGATGTACATCATAGCTTATTAGTAATATGAATTTAACCGAGTAGTATTTACCCTTTTTCAATTCATACTTAATAGCTTAGTACGAAAAGATTTATGATGGTTTTAAAATATATATAAGATATACATATAAATTCTTCAGAGGGAATGGGTTAATATTTCATAACTCATTGATACAAATATACGCGTTGTTGACTTGTAATAATATCCACGGTGCTTTCTTGAACCGGCAAAGCTTGTGATGTTAGAGGTGCTGATGATTCTAATGATGTTGACAGCACTAACTGTGCTGGTGAGGCTAAGGGTACTATTGATGCTGTTGGTAAAACAAGTCTAGTTTGTACCTTACGCATCATTCTTGTCAGGGTTTCTATTCTTCCTTCTATTTATCTGATTTACGGTTAGAACTGGGATAAATAATCTCTAAGATTTTAGAGATTACATAATCATCGTAGAATATTTCTTCGATGAAGTTATGAATCAGTACTTCATCATTTATTGTTGTTGGCACTCCTTGGTATCTACGGTGCGTATGATGTTGATATCCGAAGTACAGTTTTTAGATGTGATATTGAGGTGTGGGATGCGGATGTGGTTGTTGGTGGTGGTAATGGTACTGTTGTTATTGATGATGGTGGTACTGGTTATGCTGCTGGTGCTGCTACTGGTGTTTGTAACCTTCGCACCATATTCTCCAAAGCCACTACCCGAGCGCGAAGCTCGTTGACTTCTTCTATTATACCGGGATGATCGGTGGTTCGGACGAGCGGACGAATAAGATTTAGAATGTGAGATAATATATAATCATGATGAGATACTCTGGAAATGAGAGATAAAATAGTATTACGAATAGGTTCGCCGGTAAGTGCTTCAGGTTCTTCGCCAAGAGGTGAATGTGGTGGATGGAAGGGATCACCTTCTTCTTGTCTCCAATGATTAAGTAGGCTACGAACCCATCCCCAATTCATCCAGAATAGGTGATGGCTGATTGGTTGATCCATTCCGGTTACACTTTCTTCTGAGTTCAGGTGAATATCCATATCGGAATAGCTGTCGGAATTTAAGGAATTTGAATTGGATACGGGATCCATCTTGTATAATTTGATATATGATTTTTGATATGAAATAGATTATAGAATTTAGATTGGTACTCTTCAATACATAATTTACATATGTATATATAATACCAAAATTCCGTATATTACGGAGAAATTTTCGGAAGATGGCAGTCAAAGTTTATAGTAACAGATACGCTAAGATATGAATTTTGTCTATACACTATTCATGCAATCAATGCAGTAAAACGTGTCTAGACTTAAGAATGATAAGCATGTAATTTCCGATAAGAAATGATAAGGAAAACTTTTAACATGCAGACACGGTCGAAGTCCAGACTTACTAATGCATCTTAACAACTATCAGTTAGACACACTCATGCAAGACCTGGTTTGCTAGGACCAACGCTCTGATACCAACTGTGATGATCGCTCCAAATCCATATGGACGAACACGTTATTCATCGATTTCATTGCGAGGTATTTGACCTCTATATGATACGTTTTGTAAACATTGCATTCTTTTGAAAAGGCACACCATAAATGAATATTTAAATCAAAGGTTTTCGACATCAGATGATTTTTACATATAGACAATCACCGTAAATAAGTTTACAATAGTACTTCCATTGACAATGCAGTCAAAATAAGATACATGGTGATGATTTGGTGAATGCAACGTTTCCTTGATAAATATGCCATGTAAGATTCCATGCACATAGCTTGTCTAACATATAAGCAAACAGCGGAAGACTTCTAGGAAACCTGAGAATAAACATGCTAACAAGTGTCAACACAAAGGTTGGTGAGTTCATAGTTTTAATGTTTCATATAATCTGTATATAAAGGTGGATCACAAGATTTCAGTTGTTTCATCCAGAAACGTTTATCAAAATATTCTACAAGATTGAGCACCCTGGTAACTAAACTTTAACGTTATAATAAGTACCCCTGTTTTAACATACATGCAACCAACATGTACAATACACGCAAACCAACGTGTACTAAACTCAAATAGCATACGTCTGTTTTATAGTTCAGGCTAGGGTTTCTATACCTGGAACAGACGGGGATGTCAAGCCCTATGGATCCATATACTACTACTCACGCCCACCAGTTCTTATAACTGACAGTTACTAGTTACCAAAGCTAAGGGATTTTCGGTTCAAACTCGGTGTAGAATTTAGTATGTACTTGTATCCATTGCGTTTAAAATAAAGTGCATGTATTCTCAGCCCAAAAATATAGATTGCAAAAGCAATTAAAAAGGGAGCAAATTAAACTCACGCATATAAATATTGTAAATCAGTTAATAAAGCATTTGCATGTATTCTCAGCCCAAAAATGTAAAGGGTAAAAGGGATCATATGAAACTCACCTTATCAGCATATAAAGTCGTTCATCGTAATGTGATCGAAACTCAGAGTATCGAATAACCATAGATCTCAACGTATCAATATTGAGATTTAATATTGTAGAAAAGTACGTAGACGTAACGGAGATGATTAACACTAGGTTTGATTCACAAATATACCCCCGAACATTACCCATAACCTCCTTAGCAATAACCCATAATTTCCTTAACTCTAGCTTGCTCGTAAACTTGTTTTGAAATCGTTTGGACATAACCTCGTCGTAGTATTTTATGTATAATACTAATAATATTACTAATAAAAATAATAAGATTAATAATAATAATATTAATCTTAATAATATATATATATATATATATATATATATATATATATATATATATATATATATATATATATATATATATATATATATATATATATATATATATATATATATATATATATATATATATATATATATATATATATATATATATATATATATATATTTGAGAGACAGAGAGATTTTGAGAAAAAAAAGTAAATATATTCGAACAAAACTTGCGAGCTTTATAGACCTGGCCTGATTTCCACTGCCATGCAATCGCATGGCTGGGTAGTGTAATTCCCATGTGATCGCATGGGAAACATTTCCAGCTCACAATGTTTTGGTAACTAGCTCGTCGACATATTTTTATAATATATATAATATATAATTTAAATTAATTAATTATATATTATATTTTATTCTCGTGCATAGTTGATTTGTAATTTTTGTTTTGATAAGTCGTACATCGTCACTCGACTTATGTCCCGGTTCCGGTTTTTCGAATGTCCCTTCGTACGCTGAGAAAACTTGTACATTACATTTTGGGACACGTACCTTAGTCAAAATATAGCCTTAAATTATCCCTAAATTATATCACTCAAAATATAACTTATACATTTGAGTGTTTTGGTCATTGACATCTATAAATCATCGTCTCGCTATTTGTTAAAATACATTTTAAAATAGTGTTTACTGTAGCAATTCACTGTAGCAAAGTCAATTTCACTGTAGCAAGTAGTGATTTTCAAAAACACTGTAGCATTTTGAGTACTGTAGTAATTTGAAAATACTGTAGCAAATTAGTGTTTTACTGGTTCATTTTAAATGCTTTAGTTAACTTATCTAAATATCAATCGAATCAATAAACGAATGTTACTATCGTTTACTAAATAACTTGAAATTATATATATGTATATATCTTTTTAATATACATAAATCAGTTTTTAAATACACATTGGAAGTTATTTATAAATAAATTTTAATAATAAATATTCCAACTTATCATATATATTCAAATAGATATTTAAACCAATAAGTTTAATGTACATATGTATCTATTTATAAATAATTGTTCGCGAATCGTTTAAAACAACCGAAGGGTATTTAAATATATAAAAGTAGTTCAATTATTTTGAGATTCAGTTTTACAGACTTTGCTTATCGTGGCGGAAATGTTAATCATACAAAGATTAAGTTTAAATTTGGTCAGAAATTTCCGGGTCATCACACACTAATGCATCCTAACAACTATCAATTAGACATACTAATGCAAGACCTGGTTCGCTAAGACCACCGCTCTAATACCAACTGTAAAGACCCGTCCTAATCCATTCGGACGAAGTCCATATCGATTATAAACGATTCACAACAGTTGATTACATCACGAGGTACTTGACCTCTATATGATACATTTTACAAACATTGCATTCGTTTTTGAAAAGTCAATCTTTCATTACATCGAAAGTTGACGGCATGCATACCATTTCATAATATATCTAACTATAATTGACTTAACAATAATCTTGATGAATTCAACGACTCGAATGCAACGTCTTTTGAAATACGTCATGAATGACTCCAAATAATATCTTTAAAATGAGTAATTTCACAGCGGAAGATTTCTTTCGTACCTGAGAATAAACATGCTTTAAAGTGTCAACCAAAAGGTTGGTGAGTTCATTAGTTTAACATAAATAATCATTTCATAATTTTAATAGACCACAAGATTTCATATTTCCATTTCTCATAAACATACGTCCCATGCATAGAGACAAAAATATCATTCATATGGATTGAACACCTGGTAACCGACATTCACAATATGCATATAAGAATATCACCATCATTCCGGGATCCTCCTTCGGACATGATATAAATTTCAAAGTACTAAAGCATCCGGTACTTTGGATGGGGCTTGTTGGGCCCGATAGATCTATCTTTAGGATTCACGTCAATTAGGGTGTCTGTTCCCTAATTCTTAGATTACCAGACTTAATAAAAAAGGGCATATTCGATTTCGATAATTCAACCATAGAATGTAGCTTCACGTACTTGTGTCTATTTTGTAAATCATTTATAAAAGCAGCGCATGTATTCTCAGTCCCAAAAAAATATATTGCAAAAGCATTTAAAAAGGGAGTAATGAAACTCACCTAATGTATTTTGTAGTAAAAATATATATGACTATATTGAACAATTGAACAATGCAGGGTTGGCCTCGGATTCACGAACCTATTTCATTTGTTTATTTATTAATACACATAATCGAAATCGAATAATATATATATTTATATATTTAAATTTATTAATTATATTATTTTTATATCAAAAATATATATATATGTTTCATGTATTTATTTTGTATGTGAAAATATTAATTTTGTTATGTTTAATGTATAAAATATATATATATCGTTTGTTTGTTAAAACTAATAATTGTACTAATACTAAAATGATATTTATAATGGTGAAATGATAATATTGATGATACTTATTATTACTAATAGAAATAAAAATGTTAAAAATCCTTTTAGTGATAAATGTAATGATATTAATAATAATAACTGTAAAAATACTGATTTTACTATTAAAGATGTTTGTGATAAAATTTTTAATAATTATCTAATAGCGATACTCATGATAATATTAATAACAATACTTTTAATGATTTATTAACATTATTAAAAATGATAATAATAATAATACTACGTAATAATAATACTAATAATTATAGAATGTTACTAATACGAATGTTTATGGAAATAATACTAATTATAACAATTACAATTATAATCATAATAATAACAATAACAATAATAATAATAATAATAGTAATAATAATAATAATAATAATAATAATAATAATAATAATAATAAACATAATAATAACCTAACAATAATAATTATATTTATAATCATAATAACTTTAAAGGTAATCATAATAATTACTAATAATAATAATAAGTGTTAATAATATGATAATAACAATAATAAATAAATAAATAAATAGATAACTACCTCAAAGTAAAAAGGAATGTCCCAGCCAGGGTTCGAACCCGCGAGCTCTCGCTCCCCGACAAACACCCATGACCATTCGGCTATTGCCGGTTTTCTGATTTAATACCTTAGCCATTAATATTTAACCCCTATTTTAACTATTTCCCTTTAATCTCCTTCTTCTCAAATCTGTAATCGACCAGAGGTCCAATACTTGCTAGCAATGAATTCTTAATAAATTTTAGGACTCGAAATTAATACTGAAAATAATTATTGTTTGGTTAAATTAATTAAAACCGAATGAAAATATAAAAAAAATTGATTCTATATCAGCCTTTATGAAGAACATAACTGAAATTCAAATTCGACTTTTCAAAAGGTTTTAGACCACGATTACTGAACGAAAAATATGCAAAATCCTTATTAGAAACTTTTCAAATCATTAATTTAATTAGTTATATCACAGAGGATTCGAATTTGATTTATGAATAATTGTTGACTTTTTTAATCAAGAACTTTGACTCAAAAATTGGAAATCGATATGAAGAATTAGCATGTGATATTTTGCAGATAGTTCGTTCAACATATTCCTAACACTAATGCATTAATAGATTTTGAAAAACATTAAGAAATCGAGTTTTTATGAAAATAACCCAAGAACAGGGCAATACCTGCTGTTCTTTGATTTTTTGATTTGAATTCGATTAAATGATTGCTGTAATGACTTTTAACTGATAGTGACGATGTATAACTGAAAGACTTCTTCCATATAAGTGTGTGATTAGTTCGAGTATATAGCCAAATTATTTTGACAGTCAATTCGATCAGGGAATAAAAAAAATTAAAATTGGTTATGAAATTTCACTAATTTGTACGATGGATTTGGACATGTAACAACTAAAGAGGTTCAAACAAAATCAGATACAGTAATTGACTGATATGTGAAACTGAATTTGATTCCTTTATGTATATATACATATAATTTCGTTATTAATTATTAATTTAATAATAATACTGATTTTATTTTTATATCAGTATATCTATATGTACGTATATATTTGTATATACCTATACATCAGTAGTTAGATATATCATAGATATGTATCTGTATTTATATTAATAATTAATTAATAATTATAACTATAATGTCATTAGTAATACAAAATTTCATAATTAATAATGATAATAATACTATTATTAATGATATTGATAATAATAGCTATAATACTTATAACAATAATATTGTTTATAATGATACCTTTAATTATAACCATACTAATATTTTTAATGAAAATATAATATTATAACACTGTATATATCAAATTTGTATTTATACATCATATATTTAATTTAACATTAATAGTACTAGTATTGATATTATCGTCAAAAGTAATGACAATATTAGTATAACAACTATTGTTAATATACTAATATTACATGTTATAGGGTATATAATATAATATAACTATATATTATATATTAAATAATGAGTATTAAATTTTATATATTTTAATAATAATAATTAATAATACATGTACATATCAAATTTCATATATATATATATATATATATATATATATATATATATATATATATATATATATATATATATATATATATATATATATTCATTTAGAAATATAAATTTATATATATTATAAATATTGAATAATATAATATTTAGTTTTTTTTTCAAATACTAATTATATTTCAAAGTATAATTTAAGATCGTTTATGTAATCGAAATTATTATATCATATAACGTTTAATGTTTCATTAATATTTCTTAACTTAATAATCACACATATGCATATATTCATACATAGCTATTCACACACAATTGTTCGTGAATCGTCGGGAAAAGTCAAGGTCAAATACATTCATGAATAATAGTTCCAACATTTTGAGACTCGGCTTAATTGACTTTGCTTATCTTGTAGAAATCATATAAAGATTAAAGTTTAAATTTGGTCGGAAATTCTCGGGTCATCACAGTACCTACCCGTTAAAGAAATTTCGTCCCGAAATTTGAGTGAGGTCGTCATAACTAACAAAGAGAATATTTTCATGACGAATATGAGTTGATAAATAGAGTTTTATCATCATTGAATAATAATGATAAAATAATTCGATTATTCTAAGGATACGAATGAAGCTATCGTAAAAGAGTGAATTGAAGAAAATAAGATTTTCCTTAGCTTTTGACGTAAACAGGGTTGAATTTAGAAAATAAGGTGCGTCTTAACTTTTGACGTTGTCTTGGTTGAATTCCGGAATTCAATGGATTTAAAAGAAAATCTTGGAAATCTATAAGATCTGATTCGTCGGCGAATAAGGAAATTAAGATCTCTCTAATTAAATACGGTGATCTGCTTCGATTACACTGTCTGATATTTCCATTATAAATTAAACTCTTCCGTTCCATTATTCTCACCATTCCTATACTTTCCTACTTGTTTCATACATCCAAAAGATTCTGAAAATGCTTAATCCAGTTCTGATCCTTGTCCTCATCCTTACTATCGCAACAATCATTCTCCTTTTCCAACTTCCACCAGAGGAATCTGCTTTCTTCTACTTCGCCCTTGGGATTATAATGTTTTTAATTCTCCCGTGTCATTATGTTGCGATAAACATTGATATACACGGTTTGTAATTTATGTGTTGTTATTGGGCTTTATATTCTCCCCTATATTTCGGAGTCCCTGCTTCCGTCTTTTATGATCATTGTCATTCACAATTAATGTTCTTTCTTATTTGCTGCGATTTATACCCCTCTTTCTATTTTGGAGCTTCATTCTTTATTTTCCCTTCTATTTATTAAGCACAGCAAGTAATGGTCCAGAATTCGTAAATATGGAGTTTCGAATGAACTTAATGTTCTAAGCAAGAAAGAACGTAGTCGCACGATTTGATTTGTCAAATTATCAGAATTACTGAGAATAAAACTATCAAGAATATATTTTCTTGATATGTTCAAAAGTTAATCAGAATGAAAGAGTCATGTAACAAGACACATGATGACGTTATAATCTGTGAATCATCATGTTCCATTTAGAAACTCAGCATGACATACTGTAATATAATCACGTTGATCAAGTGTCATTATATTATACTAACTCATGCATCAATTTCCAACACTACTTCAAAATCATTCATAATTCATACTCAAATTTTAAAGAAATTTAGAAACTAAAGTAGTTTCCTTTATGATGTAATATAGATAGCAGGAAGAGATAAATAATTTCGGACAAGAATATTTATGAAAATATCCTCAGAAATATCGAAGATATTTATGATGATATTTTGTAATTTCTAAGTTCGATGGTTGATGGAGAAAGATTTTCCGCAAGATTTTAACATGAGTACGGAGCAAGATATTCGTTGAAGGTTTCATCGGATCCAGAATTACTTGGATTCTTTGAACATATGGTATGTTACTTGTATTTGGCCTTGGTCTCCTTCATGGTTTGCTCAATCTATTTTTCAGTACCAAATTTTCTATCGAGCGTTCCTAACACTCCCTTCTTTATCATCAAACTTTTGGCCGTTTAGACCATCTACAATTTTTTTTCCTCTGCATTTAATGCTACGATATCTGAATCATCGGTTATCAATCCGAGGTGGTTTCAGGAGAATTGTGTTTTTAGATGATTAAACGCTGATGGTAATATGGTGGAATATAAAAGGTTCCCCGATAACAATAAAAGTGCACGCATATATATCCAGGTTATAATAAGGTTGTTTCGAATGAAAAGTCGAAGTTGACTTGCTGGAGCTGTGACAAAATTGACTAATTTGGAAAGAGATTGCAAAGTTATTTTTGGTAATAACAACACCAAAGGAGCTAGCACAGATACGTGTTAAACGTTTACTCAGGTTCCGAGAGTTTTTTAGGTGCATAACTATATGTATCAATCTTTTCTTCCGTAGATGAAGTTCGGTTGGTTCATCCTATCGATTGAGGTGTTTTCAAGAATCACGAAAGGTTTGAACGCGGATTGTAATCATCAAGATACAAATGAGGTTTAAGATGAAATCAAGTGGCAAACTTGAAAAAATGTTTAGTTTTATATGTTATAATTAATATTTTAATTCATTTTAATTGTCCAATGTTATTAGTCCACAGTCGATAGTCCGCAGTTAATAATCCAATGATTCATATATAGTTTAATATATAATATTCGAATTAATTAATACGTTTCGTGACCCGTATACATCTCAGACTCGATCACAACTCAAACTATATATATTATTGTAGAATCAACCTCAACCCTGTATAGATAACTCCTGCATTACTGCATATAGAGTTTCTATGGTGATTCCAATTAATATATATAGATGTGTCGATATGATATGTCAAAACCTTGTATACGTGTCCCGATATTTAAAGTGCGTAAAATAAATAATAGAAATTAAATGACGATAAATAAAGTGCGTAAAGTAAATAACAGAAATTAAATGACAATAAATAAATTTGTGAGAATTTAAATTGCGATAAATAAATTGCGATAATCAAATTGCGATAAATAAAATGTAATACAGAATTAACAGTTAGCTAGGAACAGTTAGCTAGGATTTTGTTAGCGTGGATTCTAAACAGAATTTCATATAGTTAATTCATTTGTTTCTAACAACTTTTATTCTGTCAAATGTTTTCTTCATTTTGCCACTTGTTGGATTCTGATAGGTCAAAACCAAATATGAAATTGAATGAAAATGGTTATTCTGCGGTGAATGGATACGTATATCTGTAGATGTAAGTAGGATAGTAAATGACTGTTGAATCAGATTGGAAGAATGTACTGTGTAACTTATTAATTTGAAATTTAAATATTTCTCGGGTATTACCTACCCGTTAAAATGTTTTCACCATTAACAGTTTGTACAAAAGAATTTTTAATTACAATCTTTATGAAAACATATATATACATATATATTTTCTTCAGATGTAATCAAGGATTTAATGAGTTAATATAACATTAAACTCATTTGATTTATCGTTAGAACCAGAATACATAATCTCTAAAACATTAGAGATTATATAATCGCCATGTAGAACGAAGATAACTGATGTGGAACGATACGTAGAAAGATGATTATACTCGAGGTACAGAATGAGATGTTGAGACATGGATTGGTGATGGTATTGGTGCTGTTACTGATGGTACTATTAGTGCCGGTGATGTTGCTGAAGCTGGTAAGTTTTGCACCATATTCTCCAAATTGATTACTCGAGCGCGAAGTTCGTTGACTCCTTCCATTACTCCAGGATGATTGTCGGTCGAAACGAACGGATGAATAAGGTTTAGAATCTTAGATAGAATATAATCGTGATGAGCTACCCTGGAAATGAGGCTGAAAATGGTGTTTCGGATAGGTTCGCCGGTAAGTGCTTTAGGTTCATCGTCAAGAGGTAAATTCGGTTGGTGAAAACGATCGCATTCTTCCCGTCTCCATTGATTAAGTTGACTACGAACTCATCAGATGAATTGGGGATGGATGATTGATTGATTCATTCTGGTGACACTGCTTCCGGAGCTTAGGTGAAACTCCATGTCGGAATAGCTGTCGGAATCCGAGGAATTCGAACTGGTTGAGGGATTCATCTCGTACGATTAGATGAAGAATTTTCGATAAGGAATAGAATAGGATGTAGATTAGTACCCTGCAATACATAATTTAAATATGCATATATAATACTAAAATCCCATAAGTTACGGAGGAATCTGCGGAAGCTGTCAGGCAAAGGTAACAATAACAGATACGCTAAGATATGAATTTATCTATACACTGTCTATGCAATAGAGGCAGTAAGACATGTCTAGACTAAGAATAATGAGCAGGTAATATCCTAAGGATGATAAGCAGATGATTTCCGACAAAAAGATAAGTAAAAATTTTGACATGCAGACACGGTCGAAGTCCAGACTCACTAATGCATCCTAACAACTATCAATTAGACACTCTAATGCAAGACCTGGTTCACTAAGACCACCACTCTGATACCAACTGTAAAGACCCGTCCTAATCCATCCGGACGAAGTCCATATTGATTATAAACGATTCACAATAGTTGATTACATCGTGAGGTACTTGACCTCTATATGATACATTTTACAAACATTGCATTCATTTTTGAAAAGTCAATCTTTCATTACATCGAAATTTGACGGCATGCATACCATTTCATAATATATCTAACTATAATTGACTTAACAATAATCTTGA
Organism: Rutidosis leptorrhynchoides; assembly: GCF_046630445.1. Classification (NCBI taxonomy): domain Eukaryota; kingdom Viridiplantae; phylum Streptophyta; class Magnoliopsida; order Asterales; family Asteraceae; genus Rutidosis; species Rutidosis leptorrhynchoides. Next base: position 450,503,964 of record NC_092335.1, read on the forward strand.
TGAATTCAACGACTCGAATGCAACGTCTTTTGAAATATGTCATGAATGACTCCAAATAATATCTTTAAAATAAGTAATTTCACAGCGAAAGATTTCTTTCGTACCTGAGAATAAACATGCTTTAAAGTGTCAACCAAAAGGTTGGTGAGTTCATTAGTTTAACATAAATAATCATTTCATAATTTTAATAGACCACAAGATTTCATATTTCCATTTCTCATAAACATACGTCCCATGCATAGAGACAAAAATATCATTCATATGGATTGAACACCTGGTAACTGACATTCACAATATGCATATAAGAATATCTCCATCATTCCGGGTTCCTCCTTCGAACATGATATAAATTTCGAAGTACTAAAGCATCCGGTACTTTGGATGGGGCTTGTTGGGCCCGATAGATCTATCTTTAGGATTCGCGTCAATTAGGGTGTCTGTTCCCTAATTCTTAGATTACCAGACTTAATAAAAAAGGGCATATTCGATTTCGATAATTCAACCATAGAATGTAGCTTCACGTACTTGTGTCTATTTTGTAAATGATTTATAAAAGCAGCGCATGTATTCTCAGTCCCAAAAATATATATTGCAAAAGGATTTAAAAAGGAAGTAATGAAACTCACCTAATGTATTTTGTAGTAAAAATACATATGACTATATTAAACAACTGAACAATGCAGGGTTGGCATCGGATTCACGAACCTATATCATTTGTTTATTTATTAATACACATAATCGAAATCGAATAATATATATATTTATATATTTAAATTTATTAATTATATTATTTTTATATCAAAAAAAAATATATATATATATATATATATATATATATATATATATATATATATATATATATATATATATATATATATATATATATATATATGTTTCATGTATTTATTTTGTATGTGAAAATATTAATTTTCTTATGTTTAATGTATAAAATATATATATCGTTTGTTTGTTAAAACTAATAATTGTACTAATACTAAAATGATATTTATAATGGTAAAATGATAATATTGATGATACTTATTATTACTAATAGAAATAAAAATGTTAAAAATCCTTTTAGTGATAAATGTAATGATATTAATAATAATAACAGTAAAAATACTGATTTTACTATTAAAGATGTTTGTGATAAAAATTTTAATAATTATCTAATAACGATACTCATGATAATATTAATAACAATACTTTTAATGATTTATTAACATTATTAAAAATGATAATAATAATAATACTACGTAATAATAATACTAATAATTATAGAATGTTACTAATACGAATGTTTATGGAAATAATACTAATTATAACAATTACAATTATAATCATAATAATAACAATAACAATAATAATAATAATAATGGTAATAATAATAATAATAATAATGAACATAATAATAACCTAACAATAATAATTATATTTATAATCATAATAACTTTAAAGGTAATCATAATAATTACTAATAATAATAATAAGTGTTAATAATATGATAATAACAATAAAAAATAAATAAATAAATAAATAGATAACTACCTCAAAGTAAAAAGGAATGTCCCAGCCAGGGTTCGAACTCGCGAGCTCTCGCTCCCCGACAAACACCCATGACCATTCGACTATTGCCGGTTTTCTGATTTAATACCTTAGCCATTAATATTTAACCCCTATTTTAACTATTTCCCTTTAATCTCCTTCTTCTCAAATCTGTAATCGACTAGAGGTCCAATACTGGCTAGCAATGAATTCTTAATAAATTTTAGGACTCGAAATTAATACTGAAAACAATTATTGTTTGGTTAAGTTAATTAAAACCGAATGAAAATATAAAAAAAATTGATTCTGTATCAGCCTTTATGAAGAACATAACTGAAATTCAAATTCGACTTTTCAAAAGGTTTTAGACCACGATTACTGAACGAAAAATATGCTAAATCCTCATTAGAAACTTTTCAAATCATTAATTTAATTAGTTATATCATAGAGGATTCGAATTTGATTTATGAATAATTGTTGACTTTTTTAATCAAGAACTTTGACTCAAAAATTGGAAATCGATAGGAAGAATTAGCATGTGATATTTTGCAGATAGTTCGTTCAACATATTCCTAACACTACTGCATTAATAGATTTTGAAAAACATTAAGAAATCGAGTTTTTATGAAAATAACCCAAGAACAGGGCAATACCTGCTGTTCTTTGATTTTTCGATTTGAATTCGATTAAATGATTGCTGTAATGACTTTTAACTGATAGTGACGATGTATAACTGAAAGACTTCTTCCATATAAGTGTGTGATTAGTTCGAGTATGTAGCCAAATTATTTTGACAGTCCATTCGATCAGGGAATAAAAAAATTAAAATTGGTTATAAAATTCCACTAATTTGTACGATGGATTTGGACATGTAACAACTAAAGAGGTTCAAACAAAATCAGATACAGTAATTGACTGATATGTGAAACTGAATTTGATTCCTTTATGTATATATACATATAATTTCATTATTAATTATTAATTTAATAATAATACTAATTTTATTTTTATATCAGTATATCTATATGTACGTATATATTTGTATATACCTATACATTAGTAGTTATATATATCATAGGTATGTATCTGTATTTATATATAATAATTAATTAATAATTATAACTATAATGTCATTAGTAATACAAAATTTCATAATTAATAATGATAATAATACTTTTATTAATGATATTGATAATAATAGCTATAATACTTATAACAATAATATTGTTTATAATGATACCTTTAATTATAACCATACTAATATTTTTAATGAAAATATAATATTATAACACTGTATATATCAAATTTGTATTTATACATCATATATTTAATTTAACATTAATAGCACTAGTATTGATATTATCGTCAAAAGTAATGACAATATTAGTATAACAACTATTGTTAATATACTAGTATTATATGTTATAGGGTATATAATATAACTATATATTATATATTAAGTAATGAGTATTAAATTTTATATATTTTAATAATAATAATTAATAATACATGTACATATCAAATTTCATATATATATATATATATATATATATATATATATATATATATATACATATATAAATATTCATTTAGAAATATAAATTTATATATATTATAAATATTGAATAATATAATATTTAGTTTTTTTCTTTCAAATACTAATTATATTTCAAAGTATAATTTAAGATCGTTTATATAATCGAAATTATTATATCATATAACGTTTAATGTTTCATTAATATTTCTTAACTTAATAATCACACATGCATATATTCATGCATATCTATTCACACAAAATTGTTCGTGAATCGTCGGGAATAGTCAAGGTCAAATACATTCATGAATAATAGTTCCAACATTTTGAGACTCGGTTTAATTGACTTTGCTTATCTTGTCGAAATCATATAAAGATTAAAGTTTAAATTTGGTCGGAAATTCCCGGGTCATCACAGCAGGAAAGGTTATAGTTTCCTAAATTGCTAAGGCACCCTAGCTAGCAAATAAGGCACACATAAAGATGCAATCCTGGTTCTCTATAACAGCCTGGTTATAGAGAACAATACGAGAACCAAATAAACCAACATATTATAATATACGAGAACAATACTAAATGATAAGAACAAACTTTATTGAGTACGCAACGGAAAATGAATGTCGTTACATTAATGGAAATTACAATAAAGCTATTGTTTCAAATGCAAGAATAATAAAAGCGGTATCTCTTGATCTTAAGTCCAAGTAGCATCACATAAGCAGTAAGTAAATAAGCTTGATCAATCGGCACCTGAGAAAAACATGCTAAAGTGTCAACCAAAAAGGTTAAGTGAAGTTCATAGGTTTAACAAAAAATGTTTGACCGTTGTTTTAGACCACAAGATTTTAGTTTATAAATTTGATCTCGCAGGGATCAAAAAGTTATGCCAATTCATGATATTTAGACTAAACGTTCAAAGTTTTCCCCAATGACAAGTTGTGTCTATACTTGTCGGTTTAATTTCATTATTAAGTAATACAATGACTTGGTCAAATGTATTGGGGACGTTACTCCCGATAGGCCTACCCCCAATAATTAAGAATGCGTTCAACGAGCAATTAAAAATATCACTGTAGGGACTTAGTCGGACATAGCCGGGTATAGCATAGTTTAACAGTTGGTACTTGTGTCTAAATTGTAAATAGTAAAAGTAGCATGTGTCTCACCCTAAAAATTTAAATAAGTTGCTAGCAATAAAGAGTGGGGCTATGAGTTCACCTTAGTAAGTAGGAGAGAGAGTTATTCTTCGAAATAGAAAGTTTGGATGGATGAGCAGAAAGTCAACCTATTGACATTTAAGAGTAGTTAAATGTTTTGCCCAAATTTAAGTATGCAAGTGTTTTAAGCATAGTTCGTTTTACTAAGTTTCCATTCCTAGTAAGTTTCTACTTTTAGCAAGTTTTCACTTTTAGTAGTTTCCACTTTTAGTAAGTTAGTGTCGAACACTAGTGAGTTGTCCTTAATAAGTCTACCACCTATTAAGTGTGAAGATAAGTAGGTGTATAATTACTATAGTTGGGTTAATATTGTGGACCATACCCAAACATCTATGCCACCGCCGAGTCACTAGAATGACCAATTGTTACCGGTTGGCCCAGGATTTCTTGACCAAAATCTAAGTTTGGAATTCGTAATCCACAAGCGTCTCATAGTGGTACCAAGGATCACCCTAGGCCTTAAGTAGCGTGGACGTTCGAGTAATCGCACGTTATCGTGAATGACTATGGTAACCTTGTAATATAATATAAATAATAGTATATTATATGTGTTAGTAATATTAGAAGTGTATAGGTGTTAGTATTATATAATAGTATTAAGGTTTTAGTTAATTAAAGTAATATTTAATATTAGGGTTTAATTAATGCATTAGGGTTTTATTAAATTAGGGTTTAATAAATTAGGGTTAGGTTTAATTAGTTAGGGTTTTAATATTTTAATATGTATATGTATATATAAATCGTGTATTTGTATATATATATATATATATACATATATATATATACATATATATATATATATATATATAGTATTTTTATTTTATTTTTTACAAATATGCATGGTGTATCTATTTATGGTATGTATATATCTTGTTACCTTTTTAAAACATTAACAAATCTTCTAACAATTGTCTAGGGTTTAAAGATCAAACACAAAAATTCCTTTTTTTATAGAACCGTAGGTATATGTATATGTATATGTATATATATATATATATATATATATATATATATATATATATATATATATATATATATATATATATATATATATATATATTTTACAACATGAATATGATTATGAATATGCTTAAGAACATGAACATAAACATGGATTAACAAGATGAAATTTAAAAGTTTGGATCTAGGGTTTTACCTTGATGAAGATTAATGAAGATTAACAAGAAAAGTTGATGAACACTTGAAGATGAAGATCGAATCACTTGAAGATTGAAGAACACCCTTGAAGATCTTCGAAGAACACGATGAACGACTTGAAGATCACTTGAAAACCCTTGAAGATCTTGATGATATTCGATGGTGGTGGTGGGGATTTTTGTTTTTGGCCAAAAATTAGAGAGAGGGAGAGAGATTTTGGGAGAGAATTGTAGTTATGATTTGGTACAAGAAAAAGGTTTAGCCTAGGCCTCTATTTATAGGAAAGATTAGAGAAATATAGAATTAGGTTTAGGGTTAAGTTTACTTAGGGAACAAGTCAAACTTGATAAGGAAGTAATGAGAGTTGCTTGGCCGAAAATTAGAGGGGCAAATTGGTCATTTCATTTATTTTTTTTAAATTTCGGCTAGGGCTTTTCAAGGAGTAGTTTGGGATTTTTCGTTTTAGTCCTTGTGCTTTAAATTAGCTTAATTAATTCCAATCTTGTTTAAAATTAATTAAGTTATACACATTAAGCTTTAGTTTAATATCTTTTGTTTACGAAAATTAATTAGCTTATTATTTCCGTCTTTTATTAACTTGTCGTTTATTACACAAAGTTAATTATTACATTTTATAATTCTTAACGCTTAACAATTATCGATTAAACTTTAATCATTAAGGTTAATTATATTGTTGGGCATTTAATATGGAAAAATATACAATGGAAAAATGAGGGTCGTTATAGTACCTCCCCCTTATTAGAAACTTCGTCTTGAAGTTTTAGGTAGATTCCTCGTTTGCATCAGCAGTTGAGAAGAGATGGGGATATTTCCGTATCATGTGGTTTTTGCGTTCCCAGGTATATTCGGGGCCTCTACGCGAATTCCAACGGACTTTAACGATAGGTATGTTGCTTTTACGCGTTTGTTTGACCTCTCCTTCCATGATTTCTATATGTTCTTCAACGAAGTGCATTTGCTCATCACTGCGGATATCATCCAATGGAATAACAAGTGTGTCATCAGCAAGACACCTTTTAAGATTCGAGACATGAAACACGTCATGTACTTGGCTAAGTTCAGTTGGTAGTCCTAATCGGTACGCCACGGGACCGACTCTTTGAGTGACTGTGAAAGGTCCAACATATCGTGGACTGAGTTTGCTTCGTTTACCGAAACGGACAACGCTTTTCAAAGGGGATACTTTCAACATGACTTTACCTCCAACTTGAAATTCTATATCCTTCCGTTTCTTATCGGCATAGCTCTTTTGTCGGCTACGGGCAGTTTCTAATCGTTGTTTAATCTAAATGATCTTTTCTGTAGTTTCATGAATAATTTCAGGACCAGTTAAATGTATGTCCTTGAGTTCGTCCCAACACAAAGGGGATCTACATTTCTGGCTGTATAAAGCTTCAAAAGGTGCAGCTTTAATGCTAGAGTGATAACTGTTGTTGTAGGAAAATTCAACTAAAGGTAGATGTCTATCACATCCTTTACCGAAATCGATTACACAAGCACGTAGCATATCTTCCAAGGTTTGAATAGTTCGTTCACTTTGACCATCGGTTTGCAGATGATAGGCTGTACTCATGTCAAGTTGAGTTCCAAGAGCAGATTGTAAAGTTTTCCAGAATCTAGAAACGAATCGACCGTCGCGATCAGAAATAATCGAGATAGGAACTCCATGACGTAAGACAATTTCTTTAATGTAATGCTGTGATTATTTCTCCATCTTGTCAGTTTCCTTGATCGGTATGAAATGTGCAGATTTAGTAAGACAATCAACTATGAACCAAATAGTATCGTTACTGTTTGAAGTCTTTGGCAACTTAGTAATGAAGTCCATAGTGATGCATTCCCACTTCTACTGCGGGATATTGGGTTGTGTCAACAGACCAGAAGGCTTTTGATGTTCAGCCTTGACTTTTAAACAAGTGAGACACTTACTAACATAAGTAGCAATGTCGGCTTTCATGTTAGGCCACCAGTAGAATTCCTTCACATCGTGATACATCTTCCTGGAACCGGGATTAATAGAATACTAGTCTTATGAGCTTCATCCAAGATACCGAAGCGAGGAACCCAAATTCTGTTGCCAAAGTACCGTGTACCATTAGCATTCACTTGGATTTGGTTCTCGAAACTGATAGGTCCTTCACCTTCGATAAGTGTTGGTTTAATAGCTTCCAGTTGGGCTTCACAGATTTGTGATATAAGATTCGACTTGATTTTTAAGTTCAAAGCACGAACACGTTTAACGTCGTCTTTTCGACTAAGAGCATCGGCAACTACATTCACCTTGCCGGGATGATATTTCAGCTCACAGTGATAATCATTCAATAACTCGAGCCATCGGCTTTGCCTCATATTCAGCTGTTTCTGATCAAAGATGTGTCGAAGACTTTTATGGTCAGTGTACACTGTAAACTTAGTACCATATAGATAATGTCTCCGTATCTTTAATGCAGATACCACGACACCTAACTCAAGGTCGTGCGTGGTATAGTTCTCCTCATGTTTCTTCAACTGTCTAGATGCATAGGAAATAACCTTTTCACGTTACATTAAAACATAACCAAAGCCTTGCTTTGAGGCATCACAGTAAACAACAAAGTCGTCGGTACCTTCAGGTAAAGAGAGAATTAGTGATGTGGTCAATTTATCCTTCAGAATCTTGAAAGCAAATTCCCGTTCTTCGAACCACTCGAACTTCTTCCCTTTATGAGTTAGCTTTGTAAGAGGTTTAGCAAGGAGGGAAAAGTCTTTTATGAATCTCCGATAATAACCGGAAAGTCCCAAAAATTGACGAATATGCTTCGCAGTCTTTGGTATCTCCCAGTTCTGAATAGCGGTAATCTTGGAGTAAATTAAGATGTCCAAGAAATTGTACGGTTTTGAGCCAAAACTAGCACTTTGAAAATTTAGCGTAGAGTTGTTCCTTCCGTAAGAGTTCAAGAATCATGCGCAAATGCTGCTCATGTTCTTTCTCAATCTTGGAGTAAATTAAGATGTCGTCAATGAACACAATGACAAATTTGTCAAGATATGGCTTACAGACGCGATTCATAAGATACATGCATACGGCAAGAGCGTTGGTTAAGCCAAAAGGCATAACACAAAATTCATAGCGCCCATAATGAGTGCAAAAAGCAGTCTTAGGAATATCATATTCCTTGACTTTGAGTTGGTGATAACCGGACCTCAAATCAATCTTTGAATAAACACTTGACCCTTGAAGTTGGTCGAATAGATCATCAATACGTGGCAACGGATAACGGTTCTTGATAGTAAGCTTGTTGAGTTCGTTGTAATCAATGCACATCCTCAACATACCATCCTTCTTCTTAACGAATAGAATAGGAGCTCCCCATGGGGACGAGCTTGGATGAATGAAACCTTTATCTAATAGTTCTTGGAGTTGGTTAGAAAGTTTCTTTATTTCGAAAGGTGCTAAACGGTATGGTGCTTTAGCAATGACAGCAGCACCAGTAGACAAATCAATTTGAAATTCAACTTGTCGAGGAGGTGGAAGACCAGGACGATCTTCAGGAAACACATCGGGAAAGTCTTTAACCACTGGTACATCTTCAATATACTTTTCTTTCGATTCGATCATCTTAACGTGGGATAGAATAGTTAGATAACCTTTTATAAGGTATTTGCGGGTTTTAATACATGAGATAATGTTGAGATTAGAACCACTCTTGTCACCTTGAATGACTAGAGTCTCTCCATTTCCCAACGGAATGTTAACGGTTTTATCAAAACACAAGATTGCAGCATGTAATGGACGTAACCAATCCATTCCAACTACGACATCAAAACTTCCGAGCTCGACCGGCAAAAGGTCTATCTTAAATTCTTTGTTGGCTAGGATTAGATTGTAGTTTCTATAGATTTTATCGACCTTCATGATCTTTCCATTGGCTACTTCTACTAATCATTTAGTTTCTAAGGGTTGAGGCTTTTCAGTAAATAGGGTACAAAATTCACTAGACACGTAACTTTTATATTCACCCGTATCAAATAAAATAGTTGCGTAAAAATTATTGACAAGATACGTACCCGTGATAACCTCATCTTCCTCTCAGGTTTCAGCAGCAGTAAGAACAAACGCACGACCCTTTGCAGCAGTAGTATTGGCTCCAGTAGCGGGATTATCTTTCTTCTTAGGACAATTTGGACTAATGTGTTCCTTTTCCCCACAAGTGTAACAAGTAGGAGGAGCTTTGGCAGGAACAATAGCTTTATCCGTTGGAGGAGTCTTACACGTTTTAGCAATGTGTCCCACTTTCATACACAACGTACAAGTAGCAGTACACCGCCCCGGGTGATGCCTTTCACAATGAATACAAAAAGGATAAGTGCCTTTATAATTTGTCCCTGTACTATCCACCGGCTTCTTACTAACATTCTGAGTCGAACCTTGAGATGGATCAAACTTCCTCTTACCTTCATTACTCTTAGTGTCAATCTACTTATTAGCCGATGCTCTTCTTCTCTTGGCCAACATCAAATTTTGTGCCATGTGAATCACAGCATCAAGAGTAACCTTCTCAGCAGCAATAACATTCCCCTGAACATCCTCGGGGAGACCTTCAATATACCTTTCAATCCTCTTGCTTCGGTAGGAAACATCTCGGGACACAAAGTTGAAAGCTCGAGAAAAGGATTGGTGTAGCTTTCAATATCAGTACCCTTCACCTTGAGTTCCCAGAACTCGGCTTCAAGTTTTTGAACTTGACTTCTCGGACAGAATTTATTAACCATCATGCTTTTGAGTTCATCCCATGGGATTGTATTAGCATTATCAATTCCCACGGACTTAGCATAAGCAGTCCACCAAGTCAAAGCATTGCCAGCTAATGAGCTAGTGGCATATTTGACTCGATCATCATCCCCGCAGTTGCAAATGCGGAAGATGGGCTCTAACTTCTTGAACCATCGAACTAGTTTGACAACTTCTTCATTTCCCTTGAAAGCAGGAGGATGGCAGTTTGTAAAGTCCTTGTAAGAACAAGGTTTCAGTTGGGTGTTAGCATGATTAGCTTGAGCATTGCCTTGGGTGGCAGCGAGTAACTATTGGAATTGCTCAGTGGTCAATACGACGTTGTTAATGGTAGGTGCAGTTGGACGAACCATGATGTCACTACATAGAAATGAACATAAGTTTGGTAAGGTGACAAGTTATAAGTTTGGGCAATGAATAAAATAAAGCATTGATATCACATGATATTAATAGAACATTCTATATTATTAGAACGAGGCATTAAATAAGCCTTTTTAATACATGATTCGAAAATAGAAATAGTTTAAGGCATAGCCTTTACATAGACAAGGAATTGGAAAAATAATTTAGGGAATATTAAGATTGAAGTAATCTTCATATTTCTTCTTCTCGTCCTCAACCTTCTTCATAAACACATCAACTTTCTCATTCCTTGCCTTTTGCTTCTCATAGAGATACTCGAGGTTATCATAGAGGTTAGTAACGCGGCTGTAGACTGCGTTGTTATCGTACCCATTTAGAGCAAGCTGCTTGTTGACTCGATTTCTTTCCATATCCAACAAGAAATCAACATTCTCCTTGAGATGAGCAAGCGATTGCTTTCCCCAACGGGTGTTACGTTCTTCCTCATACTTCACCAACTTTATCTCTTTCTTTATCTCCGCATTCTCCTCCAAAAGTTTCTTGATTACTAGGTCCTTCTCATCCATTCGAGCCTCAATCCTTGAAATATGGCAAAGCAAACCATCGAAATTCTTCTCGGTAGTCGTTCGCAGATTCATAATTTCACACATGGCGTCATGGTTATCATAAGAAGGAGATCGAGCTCTTTTCTTAGACGGGCCATCTTCATCAAAACCAGCAGGGCGTTTCCCCTTGTCTTCTATTCTTGGGGTAGGATAGTAGTCGGGAGACTTAGGTAAAGTGTTTGGACTATAGTTTGGTGAGGGAGGACCACCAAGACCATAAGGTGGGCTTTGGACTCGTCTCGAAGTTGAAGAGTGTCCAACACCTACTTCAGTGGTAGGTTTAAAGCGAGTCATTTCTTCAGAAGATTTGAAGAGAGTCATTTTATTTGGTTGATTAACGCTTGAGCTTGACATCCTAGCATTAGGAAAGAGACTTTGATTAGGATCTTTGAGTCAAGTTTAGTAAAGCATAAATGTTAAGATTATAACGCAATCCTAAGTGCTTTAAAGTCTAAGGCAGGAAAGGTTATAGTTTCCTAGATTGCTAAGGCACCCTAGCTAGCAAATAAGGCACACATAAAGATGCAATCTTGGTTCTCTATAATAGCCTGGTTGTGCTCTGATACCAATCTATCACACCCCCATTTAGGGCCTGGGTGAATGTGACATTAACATCAAATAAACCAACATATTATAATATACGAGAACAATACTAAATGATAAGAACAAACTTTATTGAGTACGCAGCGGAAAATGAATGTTGTTACATTAATGGAATTTACAATAAAGTAATTATTTCAAATGCAAGAATAATAAATGCGATATCTCTTGATCCTAAGTCCAAGTAGCATCACATAAGCAGTAAGTAAATAAGCTTGATCAATCGGCACCTGAGACAAAAATATGCTAAAGTGTCAACCAAAAAGGTTGAGTGAAGTTCATAGGTTTAACAAAAATGTTTGACCGTTGTTTTAGACCACAAGATTTTAGTTTATAAAGTTGATCTCACAGGGATCAAAAAGTTATGCCAATTCGTGATATTTAGACTAAACGTTCAAAGTTTGCCCCAATGACAAGTTGTGTCTATACTGTCCGGTTTAATTTCAGTATTAAGTAATACAATGACTTGGTTAAATGTATCGGGGACGTTACTCCCGATAGGCCTACCCCCAATAATTAAGAATGTGTTCAACGAGCAATTAAAAATATCACTGTAGGGACTTAGTCGGACATAGCCAGGTATAGCATAGTTTAACAGTTGGTACTTGTGTCTAAATTGTAAATAGTAAAAGTAGCATGTGTCTCACCCCAAAAAGTTAAATAAGTTGCTAGCAATAAAGAGTGGGGCTATGAGTTCACCTTAGTAAGTAGGAGAGAGAGTTATTCTTCAGAATAGAAAGTTTGGATGGATGAGCAGAAAGTCAACCTACTGACATTTAAGAGTAGTTAAATGTTTTGCCCAAATTTAAGTATGCAAGTGTTTTAAGCATAGTTAGTTTTACTAAGTTTCCATTCCTATTAAGTTTCTACTTTTAGCAAGTTTCCACTTTTAGTAGTTTCCACTTTTAGTAAGTTAGTGTCGAACACTAGTGAGATGTCCTTAATAAGTCTACCACCTATTAAGTGTGAAGATAACTAGGTGTGTAAATACTATAGTCGGGTTAATATTGTGCACCATACCCAAACATCTATGCCATCGCCGAGTCACTAGAATGACCAATTGTTACCGGTTGGCCCAGGATTTCTTGACCAAAATCTAAGTTTGGCATTCGTAATCCACAAGCGTCCCATAGTGGTACCAAGGATCACCCTAGGTCTTAAGTAGCGTTAACGTTCGAGTAATCGCACATTATCGTGAATGACTATGGTAACCTTGTAATATAATATAAATAATAGTATATTATATGTGTTAGTAATATTATAAGTGTATAGGTGTTAGTATTATATAATAGTATTAGGGTTTTAGTTAATTAAAGTAATATTTAATATTAGGGTTTAGTAATAAATGATTAGGGTTTAATTAATGGCTTAGGGTTTTATTAAATTATGGTTTAATAAATTAGGGTTAGGTTTAATTAGTTAGGGTTTTAATATTTTAATATGTATATGTATATATAAATCGTATATATGTATATATATATGTATGTATATATATATATATATATATAGTATTTTTATTTTATTTTTTTACAAATATGCATGCTGTATCTATTTATGGTATGTATATATCTTGTTACCTTTTTAAAACATTAACAAATCTTCTAACACTTATCTAGGGTTTAAAGATCAAACACAAAAATTCCTTTTTTTTTATAGAACCGTAGGTATATGTATATGTCTATATATTTTTTTTTACAACATGAATATGATTATGAATATGATTAAGAACATGAACATAAACATGGATTAACAAGATGAAATTTAAAAGTTTGGATCTAGGGTTTTACCTTGATGAAGATTAATGAAGATTAACAAGAAAAGTTGATGAACACTTGAAGATGAAGATCGAATCACTTGAAGATTGAAGAACACCCTTGAAGATCTTCGAAGAACGTGAAGAACATGATGAACGACTTGAAGATCACTTAAAAACCCTTGAAGATCTTGATGATTTTCGATGGTGGTGGTGGGGATTTTCGGTTTTGGCCAAAAATTAGAGAGAGGGAGAGAGATTTTGGGAGAGAATTGTAGTTATGATTTGGTACAAGAAAAAGGTTTAGCCTAGGCCTCTATTTATAGGAAAGATTAGAGAATTCTAGAATTAGGTTTAGGGTTAAGTTTACTTAGGGAAAAAGTCAAACTTGATGAGGAAGTATTGGGAGTTGCCTTGGCCGAAAATTAGAGGGGCAAATTGGTCATTTCATTTATTTGTTTTTTTAAATTTTGGCTAGGGCTTTTCAAGGAGTAGTTTGGGATTTTTAGTTTTAGTCCTTGTACTTTAAATTAGCTTAATTAATTCCAATCTTGTTTAAAATTAATTAAGTTATACACATTAAGCTTTAGTTTATTATCTTTTGTTTACGAAAATTAATTAGCTTATTATTTCCGTCTTTTATTAACTTGTCGTTTATTACACAAAGTTAATTATTACATTTTATAATTCTTAACGCTTAACAATTATCGATTAAAGTTTAATCATTAAGGTTAATTATATTGTTGGGCATTTAATATGGAAAAATATAGAATGGAAAAATGAGGGTCGTTGTACATTATAATATCATGATAATGTAATAATTTAACATCTCATTTGATATAATAAACATTGGGTTAACAACATTAAATGAGATCGTTAACTTAAAGGTTTCAAAACAATACTTACATCTAACGACTAATGATGACTTAACGACTTAGTTAAAATGTATGTACATGTAGTATATTAAGATGTATTAGTACACTTTTGAAAGACTTCAAGACATATATCAAAGTACTTCTACTTAACAAAAATGCTTACAAATGCATTCTCATTCATTTTCATCAACAATTCTACTCGTATGCAAATGTATTCGTACTCGTACAATACCCAGCTTCTAAATGTACTTACTATTGGTATATACACATAATAATTCAGCTCTTAACAGCCCTAGATAGCCAACAAACATGTGAAACCAACCATTTGGCTACTAGCATAAAATATCTAACTAAATTACAAACTAATGTGACCATATATGGAGTACCTCATTCACGTTTTTCACCATCACCATTATCACTTTCATTTTTCAATTTCCATGCATCAAACTACTCTCTCTCAAGTTCTCTCTTGATGTTCTAAGTTTTCCTCATCATCTTCATCAAAATCTAGCTCAATCTAGTTCAAAAATCCTAACATAAAACAACTTACAAAACTACAACTCAAGAACACATCAAGAACACTTCCAAGTTTGCTAGCTTACTTCCAAGCTTTCAAATCCATTCCAAGTAATCATCTAATATCAAGAAACCTTTGTTATTTACACTAGGTTATCTTTCTTATTCAAGGTAATACTCATATTCAAACTTTGATTCAATTTCTATAACTATAACAATCTTAATTCGAGTGATAATCTTACTTGAACTTGTTTTCGTGTCAAGATTCTACTTCAAGAACTTTCAAGATATCCAAGATCCTTTGAAACTAGATCAATTTTTGTCACTTCTAGTAGGTTTACCTACTAAACTTGAGGTAGTAATGATGTTCATAACATCATTCGATTCATATATATATATATATATATATATATATATATATATATATATATATATATATATATATATATATATATATATATATATATATATATATATATATATACATATATATATATATACATATATATATATATACATATATATATATATATATATAACTATCTTATTCGAAGATTTAAATTTGTAATCACTAGAACATAGTTTAGTTAATTCTAAACTTGTTCGTAAACAAAGTTAATCCTTCTAACTTGACTTTTAAAATCAACTAAACACATGTTCTATATCTATATGATATGCTAACTTAATGATTTAAAACCTGAAAACACGAAGAACACCATAAAACCGGACATACGCCGTCGTAGTAAAATCGGGGGGCTGTTTTGGGTTAGATAATTAAAAACTATTATAAACTTTGAATTAAAAATTGTTCTTCTGGGAAAATGATTTTTCTTATGAACATGAAACTATATCCAAAAATCATGGTTAAACTCAAATTGGAAGTATGTTTTTCAAAATGGTCATCAAGAAGTCGTTTTTCGACTGAAATGACTACCTGTTACAAAATTGACTTGTAACCTGTATTTCTGACTATAAACTTATACTTTTTCTGTTTAGTTTCATAAATTTCAGTTCATTATGAAACCATAGCAACTTGAATCACTCAAAACGGATTTAAAACGAAGAAGTTATCGGTAAAACAAGATTGGATAATTTTGCTTGTTGTAGCTACGTGAAATTTGTAACAAAACTATACAAATCATAACTTAACTAACTTATATTGTATTATACATGTATTCTAACATATATTATGTAATCTTGGGATACCATAGACACGTATACAATGTTTTGACATATCATATCGACCCATCTATATATATTATTTGGGAACAACCATAGACACTCTATATGCAGTAATGATCGAGTTAGATATACAGGGTTGAGGTTGATTCCAAAATAATGTATATACTTTAAGTTGTGATCGAGTCTGAGACTTGTATGCACTGGTTCGTGGATTGATTCGAGATAATATATATAGATTTATTTCTGTACTACTAATTGTGGACAATTATTGTGGACTACAAATGTTGGACTATCAACTTAACAAACTTAAATCGTTAAAACATAATAAAATATGGTATAATTATATTTTGAACATATATATATATATATATATATATATATGTATATATATATATATATATATATATATATACTTACATATTTGTTATAGGTTCATGAATCGACCACTGGCCGAGTGTTATTTTTCGACGAAGTGATAATATGTGAAAGTGAGTTATAGTCCCATTTTTACTATTTAATATTTTGGGATGAGAATACATGCAGTTTTGTAAATGTTTTACAAAATAGACACAAGTACTTGAAATTACATTCTATGTTGGATTATGAATACCGAATATCACCCTTTTAGCTTGGTAACCTAAGAATTAGGGAACATACACCCTAATTGACGCGAATCCTAAAGTTAGATCTACGGGCACTAACTCCCCCCATACTGAAAAATGGTATGCTTTAGTACTTCGAGTTATTAATACAGATGGATTTCTGTTTTGGGGATATTCTATATGTATTTTGTTAATGTCAGTTACCAGGTGTTCAACATATGAATGGTTTTTATGCAGTTCACATGTTATTGAAAAATGGAAATGGAAATCTTGTGGTCTATTATTACGATTTGATAAATATTGAAAAACGATTGCTTAACACTTTTGTTGGAAACTACATATTTTTACATGTAAATATTATGTGATATATTAATCTCTTAACGTGATTGATATTGTGTGATAGATGTCTACCTTTAGTACAAATCCCATCGACTCACCTAATAATAATGAAGAACCGAATGTATTTTGGGAAGATTCACAAATTCCTGAAGAGGAACCGGAAGAAGAGGAACAGGAAGAAGAGGAACCCGAAGAGGAGGAACCAGAAGAGGAGGAACCTGAAGAAGAAGAGGTTCCAGAGGAAGAAATATTAATAACTACAGAAAAACGGTTAAATAAAAGAAAATCCTCAACCAATGGACCAAAGTTAAAAATGGTCAATGGTGTTTCCGCCGAGGAAGAAAAATATTGGGAAAATTACCAATTTTCCGATGAATCAGATCCCGACGAGGATTCCGATGATCTTATAGAAATTACCCCGGCTCAATTTAATAAGGCAAAAGAAAATAATAAAGGAAAAGCTATCAAAATAGAAAAACTCGAGTCCAAAACATATGAACTCTATGTTAACATGAAATATCCCGAGGGGACATATCGTAAACACCCGTATTTCTTAAACTTTCACTATAACCCGGGAACATCTAAGCCACCAGGTTTTTCTTGACCAATTGTGAAAAGGACGGCTCGTATTAGAGGAGCACCATCTATCCCTAGAAAATTAGCAAAATGAAATGAGTCTGAAAAAGAAGAAACAAGTGAGTCGGAATGAAGAGTAATAACCATGAGGTGTAATATATGTATTGAAGTGTGCTTGTACTTTTATGTTATATGTAAAAATTGCTTGTATTGTGTGTTAATTATCTTTTATGAATCTAATCCTTGTCTATTTTACAGTATAAAAACACACAATGTACGTTAAGGATAGACAACCAAATATTTTAGAAGACTTACCAAGGGATATGATTGATGAAATCTTGTCTAAAGTCGGTCAGAATTTATCGGCATAATTATTTATGGCGAAATTAGTTTGTAGGACATTTGAAAGACGTTCCAGGCATGCTTTTGTTTATAAAAGTCTTTCCTTTAATAGATGGTGTATATCACATTGGGGAGAACCTAAGTTATGTCGTGATTTCTTTAAGGCATTAAATGCGGGAAACCCTACTGCAACTTTCCGCTACGGGTTGAGAGCCTATTTTGACTCCACATATCCCAACATAAGACTTCGTTCTTTAGAAAGAGCTTCAAATATGCAACATAAAGAAGCATGTTATGTTTAGGGGTTAGTGATGTTTGCTTCTCACCAAATTGAGAAAAAGAACATCAGGTTGCAACTTCTAAATAAAACATTCCCACAAGAGACGGATTCAGTAGTTGAAGAGAGAAATAAGGTTTTTAGATTGTTACGGGGCTGTTGGGCAATACGTAACCCTCATCCTTTTGATGACGTTACAACATGCTGCCTAGCCAACGGCCATAACAGTTATTTTCCACAAGACCAAAGATGGGAAATAGTGTTAGTAAAACCCGAATGCATGACTTGCTTCTGGACCTATGAATTACGTATCTTTATTGCCTTCGTGGAACGACTTACGTTAAACTAGAATTGTCTTCGCAATTGCCTTGTATCAAAGTTATTGTGTGCTATATTTCATGCTATATGTAAAATAGCGGTATTGTACGTTTGTAATTTATTGTATAAAAGTTTGAACGCGAAATTTATTGTAATCAGTTTTTCATATAGAATTGTAGTAGTTGAATTGTATATTAGCTGCTAAGTATGAACTTAATGGGTAGGTACTACCTGAATTAAAACTTATAAAACGCTAATATGAAGAAAAATCTTTTATAAATAAGTTCATATTATGCTACAAAATACTATTAACTACTCTTAATATTCGATATGATTAACTCAATTCTTTTGGCTATCTTTGAAGGAAATGGCACCGACGACTCGTCAAAACTTAAACATGAGCGAGGAAGACTTCCATGCTTTTCTTACTGTGAACATAGCCGCAGTGCAGGCCGCAATGCAAAATAACAACAATAACTCCGGATCTAGCAGTGAAATTAATTCCACAGGGAATCGTGTAGGATGCTCCTACAAAGAATTCGCTGCCTGTAAACCTCTAGAATTCGATGGAACCGAAGGACCAATCGGATTGAAGCAGTGGACCGAGAAGGTCGAATCGGTGTTTTCCATAAGTAAGTGCACTGAAGAAGACAAAGTAAAGTACGCTACGCATACCTTCACAGGTACTGCGTTAACATGGTGGAACACTTATCTTGAGCAGGTGGGACAAGATGCTGCTTATGCACTACCGTGGTCAGCATTCAAGCACTTGATGAACGAGCAGTATCGTCCCAGAAACGAGGTCAATAAGCTCAAAGTAGAGCTTAGAGGATTACGAATGCAAGGTTTCGACATCACCACGTATGAACGGCGATTCACAGAATTGTGCCTATTGTGTCCTAGAGCGTTCGAAGATGAAGAAGAGAAGATCGACGCATTTGTAAAAGGGTTACCAGAAAGAATTCAAGAAGATGTGAGTTCGCACGAACCCGCCTCCATACAAAAGGCAAGTCGAATGGCCCACAAACTCATAAATCAGATTGAAGGAAGGATTAAAGAACATGTGGCCGAAGATACCAACACGAAACAAGTCAAGAGAAAGTGGGAAGAAACGAGTGACAAGGGTCACCAA
Organism: Rutidosis leptorrhynchoides; assembly: GCF_046630445.1. NCBI lineage: Eukaryota > Viridiplantae > Streptophyta > Magnoliopsida > Asterales > Asteraceae > Rutidosis > Rutidosis leptorrhynchoides. The sequence goes on from NC_092335.1 coordinate 450,523,690, forward strand.
TACAACAACGACAACAATCACAATCACAATCGCAACAACTATCCCAACAACCATAACATCAACCACAACAACAAAAATTGCAACCCCAACAACAACTATAACAACCGATTCAACAACAACAACAACAACAACAACCACAACAACAAACATCCCAACAATAATAATAAAAGGCAGAAGCCATGCCAGAGGTGTGAAGGATACCATCCGACTTGGTTCTTCCCGACAACGTGTACTAAGTGTAAAAGAAGTGGTCATGGCACGATGAAGTGTGAAGTCTACGGACCGATGATTAACAAAAATAATGCAACAAATAATGTCGGGACAAATAATGCTGCCTTTATTTTTTATGGATGTGGGAAACCGGGCCACGTCAAGAGTAAATGCCCAAACTAAGGGAATACAAATGGGCAAAGTCGTGGAAGTGTCTTCAACATCAATGCGGCAGAAGCACAGGAAGACCCGGAGCTTGTTACGGGTACGTTTCTTATTGATGAAAAACCTGCCTATGTTTTATTTGATTCGGGTGCGGATAGAAGCTATATCAGTAGAGATTTTTGTGGTAAATTAAGTTGCCCAGTGAGCCTTTGGATAATAAATTTTTACTCGAATTAGCAAACGATAAATTAATTACAGCAGATAAAATATGTCGAAACACAGAAATTAAACTGGTTAGCGAAACGTTTAAGATTGATTTGATACCAGTAGAGTTAGGGAGTTTTGATGTGATAAATGGCATGGACTGGTTGAAAGAGGTGAAAGCAGAGATCGTTTGTTACAAAAATGCGATTTGTATTGTACGCGAAAAAGAAAAACCTTTAATGGTGTACGGAGAAAAGAGCAACGCGAAGTTAAATCTTATTAGTAGTTTGAAGGCGAAAAAACTAATAAGAAAAGGTTGCTATGTCATTTTAGCACACATTGAGGAAGTCAAACCCGAAGAAAAGAACATCAGTGATGTTCACGTCGCAAAAGAATTTCCCGATGTATTTTCGAAAGAATTACCGGGACTACCTCCACACCGATCTGTTGAATTTCAAATAGATCTTGTACCGAGAGCTGCACCAATAGCTCGTGCTCCATACAGACTCGCACCCAGCAAAATGAAGGAACTCTAGAGTCAATTACAAGAACTTTTAGAGCGTGGTTTCATTCGACCAAGCAGATCACCGTGGGGAGCACCTGTTTTGTTTGTCAAGAAGAAAGATGGTACATTCAGGTTGTGTATAGACTACCGAGAGTTGAACAAACTTACCATCAAGAACCGTTATCCCCTACCAAGAATTGATGACTTATTTGATCAACTATAAGGCTCATCAGTTTATTCGAAGATTGATTTACGTTCTGGGTATCATCAAAGGCGGGTGAAGGAAGATGATATTCTGAAGACTACTTTCAGAACACGTTACAGTCATTATGAGTTTATGGTTATGCCGTTTGGGTTGACTAACGCACCAGCTGTGTTCATAGACCTCATGAACCGAGTGTGTGGACCATATCTTGACAAGTTTGTTATTGTTTTCATCGATGACATCCTTATCTACTCAAAGAATGAGCAAGAGCACGAAGAACATTTAAGAAAAGTGCTAGAACTATTGAGGAATGAGAAGCTGTACGCTAAATTTTCAAAGTGTGCATTTTGGTTGAAAGAAGTTCAATTCCTCGGTCACATAGTGAGCAAAGAAGGTATTCAAGTTGATCAGGCAAAGATTGAAACCGTTAAGAAATGGGAAACCCCGAAAACTCCAACGTAAATACGCCAATTTTTAGGATTGGCTGGTTACTACAGAAGGTTCATCCAAGATTTTTCCAAAATAGCAAAACCCTTGACTACATTAATGCATAAAGGGAAGAAATTTGAATGGAACGATGAGCAGGAGAAAGCGTTTCAATTGTTGAAGAAAAAGTTAACTACGACACCTATATTGTCATTTCCTGAAGGGAATGATAATTTTGTGATATATTGTGACCCTCAAAGCAAGGTCTCGGTTATGTATTAATGCAACGAATGAAGGTAATTGCTTATGCATCTAGACAATTGAAGATTCACGAGCAGAATTATACGACACATGATTTGGAATTAGGCGCGGTTATTTTTGCATTAAAGACTTGGAGACACTACTTATATGGGGTCAAAAGTATCATATATACTGACCACAAAAGTCTCCAACATATATTTGATCAGAAACAGCTGAACATGAGGCAACGTAGGTGGATTGAACTGTTGAACGATTACGACTTTGAGATTCGATATCACCCGGGGAAGGCGAATGTGGTAGCCGACGCTTTGAGTAGAAAGGACAGAGAACCTATGCGGGTAAAAGCTATGAATATAATTATTCATAATAACCTTACTACTCAAATAAAGGAGGCGCAGCAGGGAGTTTTAAAAGAAGGAAATTTGAAGAATGAAATACCTAAAGGATCGGAGAAACATCTTAATATTCGGGAAGACGGAACCAGATATAGAGCTGAAAGAATTTGGGTACCAAAGTTTGGAGATGTGAGAGAAATGGTACTTAAGGAAGCACATAAGACCAGATATTCAATACATCCCGGAGCGGGGAAGATGTACAAAGATATCAAGAAACACTTTTGGTGGCTGAGTATGAAAGCCGATATTGCTAGATATGTAGGAGAATGTTTGACGTGTTCTAAGGTCAAAGTTGAACTTCACAAACCATCAGGTCTACTCCAATAACCCGAAATCCTAGAATGGAAATGGGAAAACATTACCATGGATTTCATTACTAAATTGCCAAGGACTGCAAGTGGTTATGATACTATTTGGGTAGTAGTTGATCGTCTCACCAAGTCAGCACACTTCCTGCCAATGAGAGAAGATGATAAAATGGAGAAGTGGGCGCGATTATACTTGAAGGAAGTTGTCTCCAGACATGGAATACCAGTCTCTATTATCTCTGATAGAGATGGCAGATTTATTTCAAGATTTTGGCAGACATTACAACAAGCATTGGGAACACGTCTAGACATGAGTACTGCCTATCATCCACAAATTGATGGGCAAAGTGAAAGGACGATACAGACGCTTGAAGACATGATACGAGCATGGGTTATTGATTTTGGAAATAGTTGGGATCAATATCTTCCATTAGCAGAGTTTTCCTACAACAACAGTTATCACTCAAGTATTGAGATGGCACCGTTTGAGGCACTTTATGGTAGAAAGTGCAGGTCTCCGATTTGTTGGAGTGAAGTGGGGGATAGACAGATTACGGGTTCAGAAATTCTCCAAGAAACTACAGAGAAAATCATTCAAATTCAACAACGGTTGAAAACCGCCCATAGTCGACAAAAGAGCTACGCGGACAGTAAAAGAAAACATATAGAATTTGAAATTGGTGACATGGTCATGCTTAAGGTATCACCTTGGAAAGGTGTTGTTCGATTTGGTAAACGGGGGAAACTGAATCCAAGGTACATTGGGCCATTCAAGATCATAGATCATGTCGGACCAGTAGCTTACCGACTTGAATTACCACAACAACTCGTCGGCGTACATGATACTTTTCACGTATCAAATCTGAAGAAATGCTTAGCCAAAGAAGATCTCACTATTCCTTTAGATGAAATTCAAATCAATGAAAAACTTTAATTCATTGAAGAACCTGTCGAGATAATGGATCGTGAGGTTAAAGGACTTAAGCAAAAAAAAATACCAATCATTAAGGTTCGATGGAATACTCGTAGAGGACCCGAGTTCACCTGAGAGCGTGAAGATCAGATGAAGAAGAAATACCCACATTTATTTCCAGATGATGCGTCAACACCTCCAACTGCTTAAAATTTCGGGACAAAATTTATTTAACGGGTAGGTACTGTAGTGATCCGAACTTTTCCATGATTATATATTATATGAGATTAATATTTGCATGATTAAATGTTTCCAACATGTTAAGCAATCAAACTTGTTAAGACTTGATTAATTGAAATAGGTTTCATATAGACAATTGACCACCCAAGTTGACCGGGGATTCACGAACGTTAAAACTTGTAAAAACTATATGATGATATATGTATGGATATATATATATATATATATATATATATATATATATATATATATATATATATATATATATATATATATATATAGTTAACATGATATTATGATAAGTAAGTATATCACTAGGTATATTAACAATGAGTTATATACATAAAATGAGACTATTGAATTAAGAAACTCGAAACGATATATATAACGATTATCGTTATGACAACGTCTTACTAAGTACATATGTATCATATTAAGATATTGTTACACTATATTTAACATGATAGAGGTTAGTACTCGAGGTTATCATAGAGAAACCTTTGCTTCTCATAGAGATACTCGAGGTTATCATAGAGGTTAGTAACGTGGTTGTTGACTGCGTTGTTATCGTACCCCTTTAGAGCAAGCTGCTTGTTGACTCGATTTCTTTCCATATCCAACCAGAAATCAAAATTCTCCTTGAGATAAGCAAGCGATTGCTTTCCCCAATGGGTGTTACGTTCTTCCTCATACTTCACCAACTTTATCTCTTTCTTTATCTCCGCATTCTCCTCCAAAAGTTTCTTGATTACTATGTCCTTCTCATCCATTCGAGCCTCAATCCTTGAAATATGCAAAGCAAACCATTGAAATTCTTCTCGGTAGTCGTTCGCAGATTCATAATTTCACACATGGCGTCATGGTTATCATAAGAAGGAGATCGAGCTCTTTTCTTAGACGAGCCATCTTCATTAAAACCAGCAGGGCGTTTCCCCTTGTCTTCTATTCTTGGGGTTGGGTAGTAGTTGGGAGACTTAGGTAAAGTGTTTGGACTATAGTTTGGTGAGGGAGTGATATTGCTCTAAACATACATATTATTCGACGCAATATCAGTTATATTTCATCAGCTTTTATCATTTACAAAGACATTCAATGTATAATATTCAAGAAAAACGACAAAAGCAGACACGAGCTTGAAGTTTGAAGAAACGACGATAAAACGAGGGGTTTTAACCAAATTTATATCAAGAAACGTTTATCCGAATGAAAGTACAAGATGATCGAAGAAAAAGATTTCAAATGGAAAGTCCCAAGTCAATATATATCGATACGAGTTCAACAAAGAACAAACGAGAAAATAAAAATATGAAAACTGCCATTTACTCTTACGCGTTTCGTGTAGACTCACACGAAACGCGTAGCAATTTAGCCTTACGCGAATCGTGTGAGTCTACACGAAACGCGTAATATTAGGCCGAATTTAATCATGAATCAGATAAGGGGCGGCTGCTTTTTGTGTTTTAAATCAATTCTTTTGGTTCAATGAGCTACAACAAGGATTCAATTGAACTTACCTACTACTTCCATTGTGATGATAAATACGGAGTACTATCAACAGAATGAGGACACATTTTTAGTACAAGACAGAATATATTACATACAACAATTACTATACACAAGTTAATATCATTCTGTAAAATTAGTTTCAAGTTCAAATATTTAGGGTAGTTTCAAATATTAAGGGTGTATTGTTCGTGATTAAGGGTATTATTGTACGCGTGAAAAGGGTGTTATTATTGTAATTTTTCTACCGTTTGAAGTTAATGAAAGTGAAGAATTTTTAGTAAGTTTACTCTGTTAAAATTATCATTGTTATTATGTTTGCATATTTATATTTTTATGTTTACCTTAGTGTAATGAATAGCTAAATTTCTATAGTGTTTGCTTAGATGTAGAGCCCCTAGTGAAATGGATTGTTATCATTTGTAAAAGTTAAAATGTAACTTTAGTATTTTTAATATTGAGCCTAGTTAAAAGAACCATTATTATGTAATTAGGTATTTAACCCTTGCCACTTAATTTATTAAATTTAAATAACGAAAGTTGTTTTTATTTACATAAATTAAGCTTCAACATTAAAAATGATCTAGACGAATTTATGGATAAGTTATTAACACCAATTTAGAAATAAACTTCGGTGGTTTGGGTAATATCAATAATTATATGATAGTGAAATTGTAAAAAGGGAAACCGTTACGATTTGGGTATTGGCGAAAGTCAAAACTAGGCTAGGTCTCAATTTAAATACTTAGGGAATAGTAGCTATCTAAATAGAATCCGATGAAAATTAGATTTATTTTAGTTAGTCGTAACCTTATATTTATTCGAAAGAAAAATATAAAGTTTATTACTAAAACATTTTAAATAGGGCGTAAACTTAAAACAATCCATGGACCTAGGGGTGACACATTTAAGTAAACACTCCCATTTATCCCATTTATATTTATTATAAAAGTATTATTATTATTATTTACGAATTATTATTATAAAATATAAAAGATTACATAAAAATACTTAAAATTCGTACCAGACTGTTTGTCACATCGTATAAGTCATACGCGAAACGTGTATGATTACACGAAACGCGTACGCCTGTTTATCAAACTGTACGATCAGATCTACACAATTCGTGTAAGGTTTAAGATATACGCGATACGCGTATAAATACGCGAAACGCGTAGACAGTAATCCGGCTACAGTACCAGCTAGGTTAAAAATTAGGGTTTTAGTTATTTAATTATTTATATTTAGGTTATTACTATATAATTAGTATTAGTTATTATAAAATAACTTAAATACATGTTTTAATCCTAATAATTAGTATTAATTATTATAAGTTTATAATTTATAATTAGTTTATAATTAGATAATTAATTTAATTCCTTTTAACTTGTAGTAATTTTATTAAACATGTCATTTAGTTAATTTAAATAAGTTTATATTATAATTGCTCAAAACAAAATTCTAAACATATAGTTTTATTAAAAGTTAATATTTTACTAATTACCCTTTAGTAATAAAATATTCGCATCCTAATTAGTATAATCTCATTTAATTCCTTTTTAAGTTAATTATTGTAATCTTGTAATTTTATTTATGAAATTAGTTAGGTTATTTTCTATTACTGTTATATTATAAATTCCTAATCCAAAATCCCCTTTAATTAAGTTTGACATCAAAGACTATTGAAAAAACCATTAAACACTCCATCTCTCTGTGGAACGAATCGGATTTACCGACAAACTAAACTACACGAATAGGACTAGTTGCCTATATATGTGTGAAATCAACCTGAATTCAATATAATACCACATATACAATAAATCAGTTCGTGTAACAAAAAAACTCAAATCCGTTCAAAATAAAGGTTACGTTTCACCCACATCAACTTTTTGGCGCCGCTGCCGGGGAAGTTGGCAGTTAAATAAATAGATAATTTTTCTGGTTCGTAGTAATAGTTGGATTTGTACGTGGACCGGTTTGTTGGATTACCAATTTTATTGGTCTTTGAAGGATCCTGCCCCTCTGCTGCATCTTTTGGCTATTCGAAATGTGGGCAAAATCAGAAGGATAATCTGTTTGTTTAAAGGTTTTTATCATTGTTTTTACGTTATTCGATCCTCTCGAGGAAATTCATTTCCAAGAAAGTTCAAAGTTTTTGAATAAATCCTTTAGTTCTTTGTACAATTTCCCTAATTGTATGATCCGTTCAATCCTAAACTCGTTAAACTTAATTCGGAACCTCAAAGAATTAATAAAGGACAAAAACAACAAAAAGAAATAGGAAGTACTAGTAATTTTAAAACACCGAAAAAACACTAAAAAAAAAAGAGAAACAAGTAGGTAACCCTAGATAAACCTTTAGTGAAGTGATCTCATAATAGAAATTAATGTATGAACTTACGTTCCTCCAACGCTGAATTAACTCCTTCACATCCTGAACCAGAAAGAAAATTCCACGAACGCTTAAGAGCCCAAGAAGTAGAAATTCTTGCTAAAAATTTAGAGTCACTTTCCTTAGAATCCGACTCTGAACCAATTATTCAACCAATCATAGAGCCGATTATTAAAGAAGAAGAAGAAATGACTGATACAAATTTAACGATGGAAGCATTAATGAAGGCAACAAGGAAAGGTCAAGGCCACGCAATCATCCAACCCACGATGACTGATGGCTTTGAAATAAAAGGTCAATTTTTACACATGGTAACTAACACATGCCAATTTGGTGGAGCTCCAAATGAGGATGCTAACGAGCATCTTCGTAAGTTTGTAAGCATTTGCAAACTATTCAAAATTAAGGATGTCACCGATGATGTCGCATGTTTAAAAATCTTTCCATGGTCATTAAAGGATGAAGCTAGAGATTGGCTAGACTCATTACCAGAAGGTTATATTGAAGACTGGAATGATATGATGGACAAATTTTTGTCAGAATTCTTTCCTGCTTCAAAAGCAGCAAAATTGCAAAGTGATATAAATCACTTTAAACAAAAGCCTAATGAAACTCTCTATGAAGCTTGGACCCGATTCAATAAAATGCTTCGAATATGTCCTCAACACGGGTTGAGTACATTTCAAAAAGTTTGTGTATTTTATAAAGGAGTAAATGTGGCAACTAGAAAAGATATAGATGTTGCAGCCGGAGGTTCGGTCATGAAGAAAACAACTGAAGACGCCCACGCAATCATTGCTGATTTAGCTTCCCATTCCCATAATTGGCATCAAGAAATAGAATTCTCTAGATCATCAAATGTTGCTAGTATTGAAAGCAATGATGAAATTGCTTCTTTAAAAGTTCAAATAGCAAATCAAGCAAGGCAAATCGAGAAAGTAACCAAGGAAATGCATGCTATCAGAGTAGGATGTGAACTATGCCAAGGTCCCCATCTTACTAGAGATTGTGATCAAAGTACAATGGAAGAGCAAGCAAATTTCTTAGGTTACTTACGAAAAGGTGAAATGAACTTCAGTGATTTTCCAGCTATAAAAGCAAACAACCGAAAATATCCTCCTATAAACAGCTATCAAGTAGGAGGACCTTCAGGATCAAATAATAATAACTATCAAAATAACAATAACTATCAAGGAGGAAATCCAGGTTACCAAAATAACCGAAATTTCCCAAATCAAAATCAAAGAAATCCGCCACCAGGTTATAATAACCGAAATCAACCTCAACGAAATTATCAAAATAATTTCCAACACAATCAACCACAACCACTAGCACTTATGCAACCACAACCATTAGCAATTATGCAACCTCAACCTGAGAGGAAATCTGGTTTAGAAGATCTCTTAAGAGATTTTATGGTTAAGCACGAGCAAAATGCAGAGCTCCAAACTCAGCAAATCCGAAATCAACAAGCCACAATACAAAACTTAGAAAGGGATGTTGGAAGGATATCACAGTTACTATCAGAGAGACCACCAGGTACTCTCCCCTCAAATACTCAAGTGAATCCCAACAACCCCCAAACAAGGAACGAGCATGTAAATGCTATAACTACTAGAAGTGGTTTAACTACTAAACCGGAGACTCTTAAGTCCCCGGAAGTTCCTTTATGTCCTTCTGTTTTACAAATTCCGGTTGAGGGTAATGAGCAAGTTGACAAAGAACAAGAGAAAGATGATCCACCTGAGGTCATACCAAAGAAAAGTGAAGAACCAACAGTAAAGGTGCATAAGGAACCTATTCCATACCCAAAAGCATTAAAGAAAGACAGACTCGCGAGGCGATATGAGAAATTTACGGACATGATTAAGCAAATTAGCATTAACATGCCACTCGCGGAGGTTCTTAGGGATATGCCCAATTATGGGAAGTTTTTAAAGGATCTCATATCCTCGAAGGGTAAATACCACGATGTTTCTGCCACATTCCTTCATGAGGAATGTTCGGCCATCTTAAAGAAACAAAATGTACCTCCAAAATTAGGAGACCCTGGTAGTTTTATCATACCATGTATGATGGGTGATTCGGTGGTGTACGATGCACTAGCCGACCTAGGTGCAAGTGTTAACCTAATGCCTTACTCATTATATTTAAAACTTGACTTAGGAGACTTAAAACCAACCCGGATGGGTATTCGATTAGCAAACCAATCATTTGATACTCCCATAGGTATAGCCGAGGATATACTTGTAAAAGTTGGCTCACTTATCTTTCCCGTCGACTTTGTTATTCTAGAAATGCAAGAGGACACAAAAGTTCCTATCATTTTAGGACGTCCTTTCCTAAACACTGCAGATGCTATCATTAATGTCCAAAAAGAACAATTGAGTCTAGGTGTGGGAAACGAGAGAATAATTTGTCACATTGACAAAGCCATGAAAAGACCCACTTCTACCGATGACTCTTGTTTTCAAATTGATGTTATAGATCTTTGTGTCTAGAATGAATTGAAGGAGCTACTTGAAATTGATATCCCGGGGTTAGCCCCGGTAAGTGAGAATGAATACTTCAATATTGATAAAGATTTTGATGAGTTGATGAAGGTGGTCACGGATGACGAGACCATAATAGAAGAAATTCCCAAGGAAGAGGAATCGTTTGAGGAAATCAAAAATGAAGATAGATTTCGTATAAAAAATTCCTTAGAAGAACCACCCGTACTAGAGCTTAAAGAGCTACCCAAACACTTGGAGTATGCTTATCTCGAAGGTACATCTCAATTAACAGTAATTATTGCTTCACATCTTTCAGATAATGAGAAGGATAAGCTAATTTCTGTATTAAAAACCCATAAAAAGGCTATAGCCTGGAAAACAACCGACATTCCGGGAATAAACCCGTCTTATTGTACACATAAAATTCTCCTTGAGAATGACTACAAACCCGTAGTACAAAGACAACGCAGGCTAAATCCCAACATGAAAGAGGTTGTTAAAAAGGAGGTCGTCAAGCTTCTTGACGCCGGGTTAATCTACCCCATCTCCGATAGTCCATGGGTTAGTCCAGTACAAGTAGTACCCAAAAAGGGGGGTACAACCGTTATATTAAATGAAAAGGACGAACTCGTCCCAACTAGAACAGTTACCAGCTGGAGAGTCTGTATTGATTACAGACGTCTAAATGATGCCACTAGAAAGGATCATTTCCCGTTACCTTTTATTGATCAAATGCTTGAACGATTAGCGGGAAAAGAATATTATTGCTTTCTAGACGGTTTCTCCGGTTACTTCCAAATTCCAATTGATCCCAACGACCAAGAAAAGACCACATTCACTTGTCCTTTCGGTACCTTTACCTATCGCCGCATGCCGTTTGGTTTATGCAATGCACCCGGAACCTTTCAAAGGTGCATGATGGCAATCTTTGATGATATGGTAGAGGATTGTATGGAAGTCTTCATGGATGACTTTTCCGTATTTGGAGACTCCTTTGAATTGTGTCTTTTCAACCTTGAACGTATGCTTATCCGATGTGAGAAAGCAAACTTGGTCCTAAATTGGGAAAAATGCCACTTCATGGTGAAAGAGGGCATTGTACTTGGTCACAAAATATCTCGTGCGGGAATAGAGGTAGATAAAGCTAAAATTGAAGTTATCTCTAAGCTACCTAAACCATCAAATGTTAAAGCCATTAGAAGCTTTCTTGGTCACGCAGGATTCTATAGGCGATTTATCAAAGATTTTTCTAAAATCGCCCGCCCATTGACCAAGCTTCTTGAAAAGGATGCTCCATTTGACTTTGACACTAATTGCGAGAATGCATTCTCGATTCTTAAGTCAAAACTCACACAAGCTCCCATTATGGTATCTCCAGATTGGAGTATGCCATTTGAGCTAATGTGTGACGCAAGCGATTATGCCTTAGGTGCTGTTTTAGGACAACGTCAAGATAATCATTTTCTACCGATTTATTATGCAAGTAAAACTCTAACAGGAGCCCAAATTAATTATACCACCACGGAAAAAGAACTCCTAGCGGTTGTTTATGCATTCGATAAATTTCGGTCATATTTGGTGTTGTCCAAGACCATTGTTTACACGGACCATTCGGCACTTAGATACCTATTCTCGAAACTAGATGCAAAACATCGTCTCATACGTTGGGTTCTTTTACTTCAAGAATTTGACATTGAGATACGTGACAAGAAAGGAGCTGAGAATCTAGCTGCCGATCATTTATCCCGACTTGAAAACCCCGAATTAGATAAACTTGATGATACAATCATCAAAGATACATTTCCTGACGAATCTCTAATGAGGGTTGAAAAAGAATCTGAAATCCCATGGTTTGCCCATTTTGCAAACTATCTTGCTTCAGACATTCTACAAAAAGGACTTACTTATCAGCAAAAGAAGAAATTCTTTGCAGATTTGAAGTCATATTTCTGGGAATACCCAGACCTATTTCGTGTTGGTGCGGATCAAATAATTCGCCGTTGTGTGTACGGACAAGAAGCTCAACAAATTCTTGAGCATTGCCATCAAGGGCCAACCGGCGGTCATTTCGGACCAAACCACACTGCAAGAAAAATCCTTGATTCAGGCTTTTATTGGCCCACGATCTTTAAAGATGCCCATAATTTCGTTCAGACTTGTAATGCATGCCAACGAACGGGCAACATCACGAAAAAGGATGAGATGACTCAAACCGGCATCCAAGTTTGTGAAATCTTTGACATTTGGGGAATAGATTTCATGGGACCATTTCCAAGTTCACATAAGTGCAAGTACATACTAGTAGCCGTTGATTATGTATCCAAGTGGGCTGAAGCAAAAGCTTTGCCTACAAATGATGCTAGGGTGGTGGTAAACTTCTTGAAAAATCTCTTCTCACGCTTTGGAATCCCAAAAGCACTCATATCCGACCGAGGAACACATTTTACCAACAACCTTCTTGAAAAGGTGTTGAAGAAGTATGGCGTAACTCATCGTTTCTCTACTCCGTACCACCCGCAAACAAGTGGTCAAGTGGAGAACACGAATCGTGCCTTAAAACACATACTTGAGAAGACGGTTAATAACAACCCTAAAATCTGGCAACGCAAGTTAGATGACGCGTTGTGGGCTTTTAGGACTGCGTATAAAACACTAATAGGTACCACACCATTTAGACTTGTATACGGTAAAGCGTGTCATCTACCTGTTGAAGTTGAACACAAGGCATACTGGGCTATGAGAGAATGTAATACTGACCTTGTACAAGCCGGAGAAAATAGGTTATTACAACTTAATGAACTAGATGAATTAAGATTACAAGCCTACGAAAATTCTAAAACATATAAAGAAAAAACTAAAGTATGGCACGATGCACGATTAAAAAAGAAAGAATTTGAACAAGGGGATAAAGTATTGGTATTCCAATCACGTTTCAAGTTTTCACCTGGTAAACTTAGATCCCGATGGACTGGGCCATATATAATAAAACAGGTTTTTCCATCTGGATATGCAGAGTTGTATGGTAAATACGGTGGAACTTTCAAAGTGAACGGACACAGACTTAAGTTATACTTTGAAGAAATCAATACTACGGAAAGAGACGAAATCACCTTCTACCCTAAGGACAAATAAATTCAGGGTAACTCTAAGGTTTTAAACTCCATTCTCGATTTTTATTCTTATCTTTAAGAGTGGGGTTAGATTGGTCTTTCCCTAGCAGACCCTAAAGAACTAGTCTTCTCCCTCCATTCTACCTTTTTAATTTATGTTTGTTTTTATTGTATAATTTCAAGATGCGCAGTCAGTATATCTACAACCATTTCATTTTAAAGTGCGATAAGATTTTACCGAGGGATGTGGTGTTAGATATTAAGAAAAGATGCGATAAGGTGAGGAAAGAAGAAAGACAGAAACTAAATGAGACAAACTATGCAAGAGGAAAATCTAAATCAGCTAAAAGGCGTCGAGCACGTCATTTGGGTAAATGTGTGAAATGTGGAAAACCGACTCACTCCGGAGATTGCCCAAAGAACCAAACGGACTCTAATTACGAGTACGTAACCTTATGCCGAGAAGGGCCTTTAAAATGTGTAGAAGAAAACCTCTTAAACCAGCGAGGTTACGCCTACGAAGCAATGGGGAGCGAAATAATGCGACTCCACTACGAGGCGAGCCAACGAGGCTTCACTCTTTAAATCTTTTTCTCGCCAATTGTGTGTTTGTGCATTTTTGTGTGTAATGTTTTGGTGTGTTTGGTTTGTTTTTGTTTGTTGTATGTTCTATTAAAACAGTCTACCATTTAAAAGTGATGAACCTTGAGTTCAATATGTTTTCATTGAAAACGATAAATGTTAAGTGTTACAACTGAATTATCGTTTTTCAAATTGCACGAAATTTCTTGTTGGATTCATAAGATATCTGTTAAATAGTAAACCACGAAAAAAAAATAAAAAAAAATCCTTTCTACTAAATTGAAGGTGAAACGCCTTGAGTTTAACTTGTTTCTTTGAAAATGAAAATGTTTAGGTGTCAAAACTGAATTTTCATTCTTCAAATTGCACAAATTTTTTTGTTAAATTCTAAAAGTCTACAGTAGATTGCAAAATATACCTTTTTATCAATAACCGTAAAAATATATAACTTGTAAATCTTTGTCGTGGATAATGATAGGTTTGACGACCGAATTTATCTCTACCTAATCGATAGGAAACAAAGTTTTAAGTTTGAAAATTAGTTGATTTAGGGGTATACAAAAAAATAGAGTGTATTTTAATTTGTGTAATTTTTATTTTTCATGTACTTGTTCTAAAAATTAAAAATGTTAATATTTTTAACACAAAAAAATAGAGTGTTTTTATTTTATTTTAAATTTGTTTTCGAAAAAGATTAAAAACTTTAACTTTTAATGGATTGAATTTTATAAATTGAAATTACAAATTTATAAACGGATTAAGATCAGGTGTAACAACCGAATTTCCGTTACAAATATAAATTAATAAAAGATATTTTAAAAATTCAATTGATTTTAAGTTATACAAAAAAAAAAAAAGAGAGCCAAAGCTTACGCGTAGGGTGTAGCAGTACACGAATCGTGTGGAATTTAAAGCATACGCGAAACGTGTAGACCTACGCGAAACGCGTAGGGTCAAAAATCTGGACATATCAGATCGGGCAGAGGGCTGTTCTTCACACACTCTCTTTCAATTTTTTTTCTGCTGTGGACGAGAAGAAAACACAAAAACCCAAAAATCACACCCAAAAACTTAAATTAACACTTCCAATCTTCCCCAATTCTTCAATTTTTCAACATGCCTAGATTGGTAAGGGTCCTAAACCCATTTTACCTCATGTTCTTCAAGTTTTTCATTATTTATTTTTATGGCTTTAATCAGAATTATATGCATGATATTGTTGATTTTTGCTTGATTATTGCTATATCTATGTTGTTAGTAAAATAATAAACCCGATTAGCATGAAAAACTGATGTTTAATTGATTATTGAAAAATTAGGGTTTATACAAATTGGGGATAATTGAGAAATTGATACTGAGGTGTGTTATTTTGGTTGTAATTAGGTGTTTTTAAGTGTTTTGTTGGTAGTTAGAACTCTTGAACATGATTTTGATTGTTTGATTTTGTGATTTTTAATTTTAGCCTAAATTTGATAATTTTTGTAAATATCATGAATCAAGTATGAATTGTAATGTTGTTAAGGATTATTTAGAAGCTGAAATACACGCAATGTGATTGAATTAAATTCGATATACTTAGATAAATTGCATGTTTTCACTTATGAATTAGACTTTGTATATGAAACTTGATTTTTGATTTATGATTTTTGGTTCGTTTCTGCTTTGTTTTGAATCATAGAACTAAAAATTCCAATGTTGCTGAAACAAGTTGATTCTTGTGTTGATTGAAAACAAGCTTGTATGTTGAATTTAGACTCGTTGCTAACATTAACACATCCTATTGGGATGATTTTCTTGATTTAAAATGTTATGCAGGGACCAATTAGAATGAGGGCATTTAACCAACAATAAGCAGAAAATCAGGTTACACCCGAAATGGAACAACAACTCTTGAACCTACACCCGATCCTGCAATTTCCTAACGAATTACATCAAAGGGTACAAAAGGTTAAGGATTTGCTCATTCTGGTAAATAGAACCATCTCTCCAGTTTACGTTGTTGATTGGGCTCCCCTAGGAGACCCAGTCAACCTAGATACACCGATAAGGGAAATTTTAACCCAAAGTTTCACGGATGAATTTGGGGTAATTACGTATTATAATGACTTTGAGAGATTGTTTAGGTTGAATTCTCCTGTATATAGAGAATTGTGCTTGGAATTCTATTCTACCGTCAGGATGAATATACACCCTGAAAATATCGAAGATACTAGATTTCTACAATTTCGACTGGGTGGGGTAGATAGAGTAATGTCCCTAGGCGACATGACTTTGGCTTTAGGGATTTACGACGGTAATGAGATAAATGTTCCAGGTTTTTGGGAATATATTTTTACAGGAGCTAGGTATACAGGAGATTATGATTCTTTGAGCGTCTGGCGCTATTTTTCCCAAAAGAATACATATGTAGCAGGCCAAGAATCATACCTTAAGATCACTGATGTTCGCTATCGAATAATTCATAAATTTATAGAGAACACAATTAACCAAAGGGCATTCCTTAATACAGATAAGATTAATTATGTTGACCTTTGGTATTTAGATGCAATCAGAGATAGGGATACATTTATTAGTTTACCCTATGGAGTGGCCTACTTTTTGGCCCATATAGGTAAGGGTGCTCGAGGATCCAGTGACATGTCGGGGGGTCACTATGTCACGTGTTTGGTAGCCTGGTTCGGTCTCAACCTGAACGAATTAGATCCTCCAATCCAGCCGATAGATCAACGGGTTCGTACTTTAGGATTGGAGGTGTATAAGACAGCTAAGGCTATACGTGTGAAGTGTGGGGTACGTAGTTTAAGGCAACAGGAAGTTGCTGCTCACGCACCTATGGAGGAGGATGATGAACCCGCGAGGGAAGCTAGGAGGAGACGCAGAGAGACAGATCAGGCTAGCTCGTCTCATACAGGTACTTCTGATTTCGATATGCTCCAAAATACTTTTAACGCATTGAGTTTAGATGTACGTAACTCATATCAGAACTGGGGAGTAAGATCAGAAGACCAGTATACTGCTTTGTCTCGGCAATTGGGGGATATTAGGCATACCCAACTAGATCAGTATAATATTCTGTCTAACATCCAATACGATCAGAGGGGTCAGGGAGCACAATTAGAGTGGGCGCATCATCAGGCATATTTATACGCGTCTAACCCGCAGAATTACGCACCCTCAGCCTATCCTTCATATCCCCAATGGCAAACACCCAATGATCCTCTACCTCCACGATATGACCACAACGCCGCCATAGCCGCGAGTCAGGATGCATATAGGCGTTTTTACGAGGAACAACGCCTAAACGAGCAACGGCAGTGACAGCAACAGGAAGAGGGCGAACAGGGAGGCCCATTTTGGAATCCATTTAACTAGTTCTATTCTTTAAAACATTTTTATTTTTATGGTTTGTAATAACATAATAGTATGGTGTGTATTGATACTTTTAATGTTTCTTATGTTTTATTATATATTAGCAAGAAAGTAGTGTGGGGTAAAATTGTTTTGTACGATTGAAGTACAACCCCATGTTTTGTATGTTTTTAACATGGTTTTGATAGGTACAGAAGAAAATGCAATTAGACGAAACGAAACATCGAATTACATTGTGATACAAACATTGGATATAATCATAGGTAAAACAATTTGAAAATCCAAAACGGTTAACAAAGGATGTTCCAAATACTTTACACTTTTTGTCCTCTCAAATTTATACATTATTATCTGATTTTATGTAATGAGGGCATTACATAATCTTAAGTGTGGGGTGGGAATATATAAATTCTCGAGAACTTATAATTTGGTGATTTTTATCAAGTTTATAAAATTTTTAAACAAATGTATCAAATAAATTTTTAAGGTAATTACGAGCGATTAAAGCATAGTGTCAAAAACCGAAATTATCGTCTCAATACATTAAAAACGCATAAGTTTATTTGTTTAAAACCTATAAAAGAAAACCAATTAAAACAAGAATTTATAAAACCTTATGTTGAGAACCATATATCACATGTTTCTATGTAGTTATTGCAGATATCATTGATTTGGAATGTATAAACCTGAATATTCCATTATTACGAGTAATAGAGGATGAATCAAGTCCATCCCGTAAGGAAGTAAAGTCTTCCAAATTGACACACTTGCTAACTTATGTTAGAAGATGTAGTCCAGAACAGCTGTAGGTTGACGAAAAATCTTGAAAAGTCATCCCTAAAATCGGCTGGAAATCCACCTAACCTCAGCATCAAACAGGGTTTTTGGTGGTCAGACTTATCCTAACCATGAGAAGGATATGTTTCATGCAATGGGGGGCACAATGCAAATTAGCTTTTAAGACTAATGAATCTAATCCCCAGATGGATGATCTCCGTAAAGATCAACTACATATATGTTTGACCGCGGTCAACATACATATGCCATAACAAATTGAGGTGTGCAAACTCATGGTTCACCGATGATATTTGGACACGATATAATTTTGTTCTAAAACTTATGCTATTTTATGAATTATATTGTGTAAAACTATTTTTTGGACATTCGGCTTCAAGTTCCATGATACTACAATCATGGGGGCAAATAGCTTGCTAATCGCCGACTGAGACTTCAGTTTTCAGTTACCCTCAATCGGAATTTGAGGTTAAAACCGGAAAACGTGTCTAGTGTAAAAACTAGCATGACATTTTATAAAATCATAAAACGTTTTCACAAGGTCCAATTTTCCCTAAGGATCCAAATTTTTAAACCCTAATCACGAGTTTCATGTTTGTTTCTGTTGTCAGAATTTCGTTTCGTGTGGTGTGCGTGTGATTCAATAAAAATTGTGTAGTGTTTCAAACTATTCCATATAGCGTGTGTTTCATTTCGTGTAGTGTGTGTTGTGTGATCTAATGTTCAATAAGGAAAAATATGTAATGTTCCGATTCTGTTAAAAGATGTAATTGCTTGAGGACAAGCAACATTCAAGTGTGGGGTATTTTGATATTGCTCTAAACATACATATTATTCGATGCAATATCAGTTATATTTCATCAGCTTTTATCATTTACAAAGACATTCAATGTATAATATTCAAGAAAAATGACAAAAGCAGACACGAGCTTGAAGTTTGAAGAAATGACGATAAAACGAGGGGTTTTAACCAAATTTATATCAAGAAACGTTTATCCGAATGAAAGTACAAGATGATCGAAGAAAAAGATTTCAAATGGAAAGTCCCAAGTCAATATATATCGATACGAGGTCAACAAAGAACAAACGAGAAAATAAAAATATGAAAACTGCCATTTACTCTTACGCGTTTCGTGTAGACTCACACGAAACGTGTATCAATTTAGCCTTACACGGATCGTGTGAGTCTACACGAAACGCGTAATATTAGGCCGAATTTAATCATGAATCAGATAAGGGGCGGCTGCTTTTTGTGTTTTAAGTCAATTCTTTTGGTTCAATGAGCTACAGCAAGGATTCAATTGAACTTACCTACTACTTCCATTGTGATGATAAATACGGAGTACTATCAACAGAATGAGGACACATTTTTAGTACAAGACAGAATATATTACATACAACAATTACTATACACAAGTTAATATCATTCTGTAAAATTAGTTTCAAGTTCAAATATTTAGGGTAGTTTCAAATATTAAGGGTGTATTGTTCGTGATTAAGGGTATTATTGTACGCGTGAAAAGGGTGTTATTATTGTAATTTTTCTACCGTTTGAAGTTAATGAAAGTGAAGAATTTTTAGTAAGTTTACTCTGTTAAAATTATCATTGTTATTATGTTTGCATATTTATATTTTTATGTTTACCTTAGTGTAATGAATAGCTAAATTTCCATAGTGTTTGCTTAGATGTAGAGCCCCTAGTGAAATGGATTGTTATCATTTGTAAAAGTTAAAATGTAACTTTAGTATTTTTAATATTGAGCCTAGTTAAAAGAACCATTATTATGTAATTAGGTATTTAACCCTTGCCACTTAATTTATTAAATTTAAATAACGAAAGTTGTTTTTATTTACATAAATTAAGCTTCAACATTAAAAATGATCTAGACGAATTTATGGATAAGTTATTAACACCAATTTAGAAATAAACTTCGGTGGTTTGGGTAATATCAATAATTATATGATAGTGAAATTGTAAAAAGGGAAACCGTTACGATTTGGGTATTGGCGAAAGTCAAAACTAGGCTAGGTCTCAATTTAAATACTTAGGGAATAGTAGCTATCTAAATAGAATCCGATGAAAATTAGATTTATTTTAGTTAGTCGTAACCTTATATTTATTCGAAAGAAAAATATAAAGTTTATTACTAAAACATTTTAAATAGGGCGTAAACTTAAAACAATCCATGGACCTAGGGGTGACACACTTAAGTAAACACTCCCATTTATCCCATTTATATTTATTATAAAAGTATTATTATTATTATTTACGAATTATTATTATAAAATATAAAAGATTACATAAAAATACTTAAAATTCGTACCAGACTGTTTGTCACATCGTATAAGTCATACGCGAAACGTGTATGATTACACGAAACGCGTACGCCTGTTTATCAAACTGTACGATCAGATCTACACAATTCGTGTAAGGTTTAAGATATACGCGATACGCGTATAAATACGCGAAACGCGTAGACAGTAATCCGGCTACAGTACCAGCTAGGTTAAAAATTAGGGTTTTAGTTATTTAATTATTTATATTTAGGTTATTACTATATAATTAGTGTTAGTTATTATAAAATAACTTAAATACATGTTTTAATCCTAATAATTAGTATTAATTATTATAAGTTTATAATTTATAATTAGTTTATAATTAGATAATTAATTTAATTCCTTTTAACTTGTAGTAATTTTATTAAACATGTCATTTAGTTAATTTAAATAAGTTTATATTATAATTGCTCAAAACAAAATTCTAAACATATAGTTTTATTAAAAGTTACTATTTTACTAATTACCCTTTAGTAATAAAATATTCGCATCCTAATTAGTATAATCTCATTTAATTCCTTTTTAAGTTAATTATTGTAATCTTGTAATTTTATTTATGAAATTAGTTAGGTTATTTTCTATTACTGTTATATTATAAATTCCTAATCTAAAATCCCCTTTAATTAAGTTTGACATCAAAGACTATTGAAAAAACCATTAAACACTCCATCTCCCTGTGGAACGAATCGGATTTACCGACAAACTAAACTACACGAATAGGACTAGTTGCCTATATATGTGTGAAATCAACCTGAATTCAATATAATACCACATATACAATAAATCAGTTCGTGTAACAAAAAAACTCAAATCCGTTCAAAATAAAGGTTACGTTTCACCCACATCAGGGAGGACCACCAAGACCATAAGGTGGGCTTTGAACTCGTCTCGAAGTTGAAGAGTGTCCAACACCTACTTCAGTGGTAGGTTTAAAGCGAGCCATTTCTTCAGAAGATTTGAAGAGAGTCATTTTATTTGGTTGATTAACGCTTGAGCTTGACATCCTAGCATTAGGAAAGAGACTTTGATTAGGATCTTTGAGTCAAGTTTAGGAAAGCATAAGTGTTAAGATTATAAGGAAATCCTAAGTGCTTTAAAGTCTAAGGCAGGAAAGGTTATAGTTTCCTAGATTGCTAAAGCACCCTAACTAGCAAATAAGGCATACATAAAGATGCAATCTTGGTTATCTATAACAGCCAGGTTATGCTCTAATACCAATCTATCACATCCCCAATTAGGGCCTGGGTGAATGTGACATTAATATCAAATAAACCAACATATTATAATATACGAGAACAATACTAAATGATAAGAACAAACTTTATTGAGTACGTAGCGGAAAATGAATGTCGTTACATTAATGGAAATTACCATAAAGTAATTGTTTCAATTGCAAGAATAATAAATGCGACATCTCTTGATCCTAAGTCCAAGTAGCATCACATAAGCAGTAAGTAAATAAGCTTGATCAATTGGCACCTAAGACAAACATGCTAAAGTGTCAACCAAAAAGGTTGAGTGAAGTTCCTAGGTTTAACAAAAAATGTTTGACCGTTGTTTTAGACCACAAGATTTTAGTTTATAAAGTTGATCTCGCAGGGATTAAAAAGTTATGTCAATTCGTGATATTTAGACTAAACGTTCAAAGTTTTCCCCAACGACAAGTTGTGTCTATACTTATCGGTTTAATTTCATTATTAAGTAATACAATGACTTGGTCAAATGTATCGGGGACGTTACTCCCGATAGGCCTACCCCCAATAATTAAGAATGCATTCAACGAGCAATTAAAAATATCACTGTAGGGACTTAGTCGGACATAGCCGGGTATAGTATAGTTTAACAGTTGGTACTTGTGTCTAAATTGTAAATAGTAAAAGTAGCATGTGTCTCACCCCAAAAAGTTAAATAAGTTGCTAGCAATAAAGAGTGGGGCTATGAGTTCACCTTAGTAAGTAGGAGAGAGAGTTATTCTTCAGAATAGAAAGTTTGGATGGATGAGCAGAAAGTCAACCTATTGACATTTAAGAGTAGTTAAATGTTTTGCCCAAATTTAAGTATGCAAGTGTTTTAAGCATAGTTCGTTTTACTAAGTTTCCATTCCTAGTAAGTTTCTACTTTTAGCAAGTTTTCACTTTTAATAGTTTCCACTTTTACTAAGATAGTGTCGAACACTAGTGAGTTGTCCTTAATAAGTCTACCACCTGTTAAGTGTGAAGATAACTAGGTGTATAATTACTATAGTCGGGTTAATATTGTGGACCATACCCAAACATCTATGCCACCGCCGAGTCACTAGAATGACCAATTGTTACCGGTTGGCCCAGGATTTCTTGACCAAAATCTAAGTTTGGCATTCGTAATCCACAAGCGTCCTATAGTGGTACCAAGGATCACCCTAGGCCTTAAGTAGCGTGGACGTTCGAGTAATCGCACGTTATCGTGAATGACTATGGTAACCTTGTAATATAATATAATTAATAGTATATTATATGTGTTAGTAATATTATAAGTGTATAGGTGTTAGTATTATATAATAGCATTAGGGTTTTAGTTAATTAAAGTAATATTTAATATTAGGGTTTAGTAATAAATGATTAGGGTTTAATTAATGCATTAGGGTTTTATTAAATTAGGGTTTAATAAATTAGGGTTAGGTTAAATTAGTTAGGGTTTTAATATTTTAATATGTATATGTATATATAAATAGTTTATATGTGTGTATATATATATATATATATATATATATATATATATATATATATATATATATATATATATAGTATTTTTATTTTATTTTTTACAAATATGCATGGTATATCTATTTATGGTATGTATATATCTTGTTACCTTTTTAAAACATTAACAAATCTTCTAACAATTATCTAGGGTTTAAAGATCAAACACAAAAATTCCTTTTTTTTATAGAACCATAGGTATATGTATATATATATATATATATATATATATATATATATATATATATATATATATATATATATATATATATATATATATATATATATATTTACAACATGAATATGATTATGAATATGATTAAGAACATGAACATAAACATGGATTAACAAGATGAAATTTAAAAGTTTGGATCTAGGATTTTACCTTGATGAAGATTAATGAAGATTAACAAGAAAAGTTGATGAATACTTGAAGATGAAGATCGAATCACTTAAAGATTGAAGAACACCCTTGAAGATCTTCGAAGAACGCGAAGAACACGATGAACGACTTGAAGATCACTTGAAAACCCTTGAAGATCTTGATGATTTTCCATGGTGGTGGTGGGGATTTTCGGTTTTGGCCGAAAATTAGAGAGAGGGAGGGAGATTTTGGGAGAGAATCGTAATTATGATTTGGTACAAGAAAAAGGTTTAGCCTAGGTCTCTATTTATAGGAAAGATTAGAGAATTCTAGAATTAGGTTTAGGGTTAAGTTTACTTAGGGAACAAGTCAACCTTGATGAGGAAGTAATGGGAGTTGCCTTGGCCGAAAATTAGAGGGGCAAATTAGTTATTTCATTTATTTTTTTTATATTTCGGCTAGGGCTTTTCAAGGAGTAGTTTGGGATTTTTCGTTTTAGTCCTTGTACTTTAAATTAGCTTAATTAATTCCAATCTTGTTTAAAATTAATTAAGTTATACACATTAAGCTTTAGTTTAATATCTTTTGTTTACGAAAATTAATTAGCTTATTATTTCCGTCTTTTATTAACTTGTCGTTTATTACACAAAGTTAATTATTACATTTTATAATTCTTAACGCTTAACAATTATCGATTAAAGTTTAATCATTAAGGTTAATTATATTGTTGGGCATTTAATATGGAAAAATATAGAATGAAAAAATGAGGGTCATTATAGTATCTCCCCGTTATTAGAAACTTCGTCCCGAAGTTTTAGGTATATTCCTCGTTTGCATCAGCAGTTGAGAAGAGATGGGGATATTTTCGTATCATGTGGTTTTTGCGTTCCCAAGTATATTCGGGGCCTCTACGTGAATTCCAACGGACTTTAACGATAGGTATGTTGCTTTTACGCGTTTGTTTGACCACTCCTTCCATGATTTCTATAGGTTCTTCAACGAAGTGCATTTGCTCATCAATGAGGATATCATCCAATGGAATAACAAGTGTGTCATCAGCAAGACACCTTTTAAGATTCGAGACATGAAACACATCATGTACTTGGCTAAGTTCAGTTGGTCGTTCTAATCGGTATGCCACGGGACCGACTCTTTGAGTGACTGTGAAAGGTCCAACATATCGTGGACTGAGTTTGCTTCGTTTACCGAAACGGACAACGCCTTTCCAAGGGGATACTTTCAACATGACTTTAAAACCTGGAAACACGAAAAACACCGTAAAACCGGATTTACGCCGTCGTAGTAACACCGCGGGCTGTTTTGGGTTAGTTAATTAAAAACTATGATAAACTTTGATTTAAAAGTTGTTATTCTGAGAAAATGATTTTTATTATGAACATGAAACTATATCCAAAAATTATGGTTAAACTCAATGTGGAAGTATGTTTTCTAAAATGGTCATCTAGACGTCGTTCTTTCGACTGAAATGACTACCTTTACAAAAATGACTTGTAACTTATTTTTCCGACTATAAACCTATACTTTTTCTGTTTAGATTCATAAAATAGAGTTCAGTATGAAACCATAGCAATTTGATTCACTCAAAACGGATTTAAAATGAAGAAGTTATGGGTAAAACAAGATTGGATAATTTTTCTCATTTTAGCTACGTGAAAATTGGTAACAAATCTATTCCAACCATAACTTAATCAACTTGTATTGTATATTATGTAATCTTGAGATACCATAGACATGTATACAATGTTTCGACCTATCATGTCGACACATCTATATATATTTCGGAACAACCATAGACACTCTATATGTGAATGTTGGAGTTAGCTATACAGGGTTGAGGTTGATTCCAAAATATATATAGTTTGAGTTGTGATCAATACTGAGATACGTATACACTGGGTCGTGGATTGATTCAAGATAATATTTATCGATTTATTTCTGTACATCTAACTGTGGACAACTAGTTGTAGGTTACTAACGAGGACAGCTGACTTAATAAACTTAAAACATCAAAATATATTAAAAGTGTTGTAAATATATTTTGAACATACTTTGATATATATGTATATATTGTTATAGGTTTGTGAATCAACCAGTGGCCAAGTCTTACTTCCCGACGAAGTAAAAATCTGTGAAAGTGAGTTATAGTCCCACTTTTAAAATCTAATATTTTTTGGGATGAGAATACATGCAGGTTTTATAAATGATTTACAAAATAGACATAAGTACGTGAAACTACATTCTATGCTTGAGTTATCGAAATCGAATATGCCCCTTTTTATTAAGTCTGGTAATCTAAGAATTAGGGAACAGACACCCTAATTGACGCGAATCCTAAAGATAGATCTATTGGGCCTAACAAACCCCATCCAAAGTACCGGATGCTTTAGTACTTCGAAATTTATATCATATCCGAAGGGTGTCCCGGAATGATGGGGATATTCTTATATATGCATCTTGTTAATGTCGGTTACCAGGTGTTCACCATATGAATGATTTTTATCTCTATGTATGGGATGTGTATTGAAATATGAAATCTTGTGGTCTATTATTATGATTTGATATATATAGGTTAAACCTATAACTCACCAACATTTTTGTTGATGTTTTAAGCATGTTTATTCTCAGGTGATTATTAAGAACTTCCGCTGTCGCATACTTAAATAAGGACGAGATTTGGAGTCCATGCTTGTATGATATTGTGTAAAAACTGCATTCAAGAAACTTATTTTGTTGTAACATATTTGTATTGTAAACCATTATGTAATGGTCGTGTGTAAACAGGATATTTTAGATTATCATTATTTGATAATCTACGTAAAGCTTTTTAAACCTTTATTGATGAAATAAAGGTTATGGTTTGTTTTAAAATGAATGCAGTCTTTGAAAAACGTCTCATATAGAGGTCAAAACCTCGCAACGAAATCAATTAATATGGAACGTTTTTAATCAATAAGAACGGGACATTTCAAACATGCCTAAGAAATTGTACGGTTTTGAGCCAAAACTCGCACTTTGAAAATTTAGCTTAGAGTTGTTCCTTCCGTAAGAGTTCAAGAATCATGTGCAAATGCTGCTCATGTTCTTTCTCACTCTTGGAGTAAATTAAGATGTCGTCAATGAACATAATGACAAATTTGTCAAGATATGGCTTTCAGACGCGATTCATAAGATCCATGAATACGGCAGGAGCGTTGGTTAAGCCAAAAGGCATAACACAAAATTCATAGCGCCCATAACGAGTGCAAAAAGCAGTCTTAGGAATATCGGATTCCTTGTCTTTGAGTTGGTGATAACCGGACCTCAAATCAATCTTTGAATAAACACTTTACCCTTGAAGTTGGTCGAATAGATCATTAATACGTGGCAACAAATAACGGTTCTTGATAGTAAGCTTGTTGAGTTCGCAGTAATCAATGCACATCCTCAACGTACCATCCTTCTTCTTAATGAATAGAATAGGAGCTCCCCATGGGGACGAGCTTGGACGAATGAAACCTTTATCCAATAGTTCTTGGAGTTGGTTAGAAAGTTCCTTCATTTCGGAAGGTGCTAAACGGTATGGTGCTTTAACAACGACAGCAGCACCAGGAGACAAATCAATTTGAAATTCAACTTGTCGAGGAGGTGGAAGACCAAGAAGATCTTCGGGAAACATATCGGGAAAGTCTTTAACCACTGGTACATCTTCAATACACTTTTCTTTCGATTCGATCATCTTAACGTGGCCTAGAATAGCTGGATAACCTTTCATAAGGTATTTGCGGGTTTTAATACAGGAGATAATGTTGAGATTAGAACCACTCTTGTCGCCTTGAATGACTAGAGTCTCTCCATTTCCCAACGGAATGTTAACGGTTTTATCAAAACACAAGATTGCATCATGTAATGGACGTAACCAATCCATTCCAACTACGACATCAAAACTTCCGAGCTCGACCGACAAAAGGTGTATCTTAAATTCTTTGTTGGCTAGGATTAGGTTGCAGTTTTTATAGATTTTAGCGACCTTCATGATCTTTCCATTGGCTAGTTCTACTAATCGTTTAGTTTCTAAGGGTTGAGACTTTTCAGTAAATAGGGTACAAAATTCACTAGACACGTAACTTTTATCGGCACCCGTATCAAATAAAATAGTTGCGTAATAATTATTGACAATATACGTACCCGTGATAACCTTATCTTCCTCTCGGGCTTCAGCAGTAGTAAGAACAAATGCACGACCCTTTGCAGCAGTAGTATTGGCTCCAGTAGAGGGATTATCTTTCTTCTTAGGACAATTTGGACTAATGTGTTCCTTTTCCCCACAGGTGTAACAAGTAGGAGGAGCTTTGGCAGGAACAATAGCTTTATCCGTTAGAGGAGGCTTACACGTTTTAGCAACGTGTCCCATTTTCTTACACAACGTACAAGTAGCAGTACACCTCCCCGGGTGATGCCTTTCACAACGAATACAAAAAGGATAAGTGCCTTTATAATTTGTCCTTGTACTATCCGCCGGCTTCTTACTAACATTCTGAGTCGAACCTTGAGATGGTTCAAACTTCCTCTTACCTTCATTACTCTTAGTGTCAACCTACTTATTAGCCGACGCTCTTCTTCTCTTAGCCAACATCAAATTTTGTGCCATGAGAATCACAGCATCAAGAGTAACCTTCTCGGCAGCAATAACATTCCCCTGAACATCCTCGGGGAGACCTTCAATATACCTTTCAATCCTTCTTGCTTCGGTAGGAAACATCTCGGGACACAAAGTTGAAAGCTCGAGAAAACGATTGGTGTAGCTTTCAATATCAGTACCCTTCATCTTGAGTTCTCAGAACTCGGCTTCTAGTTTTTGAACTTGACTTCTCAGACAGAATTTATTAACCATCATGCTTTTGAGTTCATTCCATGGGATTTCATTAGCATTATCAATTCCCACGGACTTAGCATAAGCAGTCCACCAAGTCAAAGCATTGCCAGTTAATGAGCTAGTGGCATATTTGACCCGATCGTCATCCCCGCAGTTGTAAATGCAGAAGATGGACTCTAACTTCTTGAACCATCGAACTAATTCGACAGCCTCTTCATTTCCCTTGAAAGCGGGAGGATGGCAGTTTGTAAAGTCCTTGTAAGAACAAGGTTTCGGTTGGGTGTTAGCATGATTAGCTTGAGCGTTGCCTTGGGTGGCAGCGAGTAACTGTTGGAATTGCTCAGTGGTCAACACGACGTTGTTAATGGTAGGTGCAGTTGGATGAACCATGATGTCACTACATAGAAGTGAACATAAGTTTGGTAAGGTGACAAGTTATAAGTTTGGGCAATGAATAAAATAAAGCATTGATATCACATGATATTAATAGAAAACTTTATATTATTAGAACGAGGCATTAAATAAGCCTTTTTAATACACGATTCAGAAATAGAAATAGTATAACGCATAGCCTTTACATAGACAAGGAATTGGAAAAATAATCTAGGGAATATTAAGATTGAAGTAATCTTCATATTTCTTCTTCTCGTCCTCAACCTTCTTCATAAACTCATCAACTTTCTCATTCCTTGCCTTTTGCTTCTCATAGAGATACTCGAGGTTATCATAGAGGTTAGTAACACGACTGTTGACTGCGTTGTTATCGTACCCCTTTAGAGCAAGCTGCTTGTTGACTAGATTTCTTTCCATATCCAACCAGAAATCAACATTCTCCTTGAGATGAGCAAGCGATTGATTTCCCCAACGGGTGTTACGTTCTTCCTCATACTTCACCAACTTTATCTCTTTCTTTATCTCCGCATTCTCCTCCAAATGTTTCTTGATTACTAGGTCCTTCTCATCAATTCGAGCCTCAATCCTTGAAATATGGCAAAGCAAACCATCGAAATTCTTCTCAGTAGTCGTTCGCAGATTCATAATTTCACACATGGCATCATGGTTATCATAAGAAGGAGATCGAGCTCTTTTCTTAGACGGGCCATCTTCATTAAAACCAGCAGGGCGTTTCCCCTTGTCTTCTATTCTTGGGGTTGGGTAGTAGTCGGGAGACTTAGGTAAAGTGTTTGGACTATAGTTTGGTGAGGGAGGACCACCAAGACCATAAGGTGGGCTTTGGACTCGTCTCGAAGTTGAAGAGTGTCCAACACCTACTTCAGTGGTAGGTTTAAAGCGAGTCATTTCTTCAGAAGATTTGAAGAGAGTCATTTTATTTGGTTGATTAACGCTTGAGCTTGACATCCTAGCATTAGGAAAGAGACTTTGATTAGGATCTTTGAGTCAAGTTTAGTAAAGCATAAATGTTAAGATTATAACGCAATCCTAAGTGCTTTAAAGTCTAAGGCAGGAAAGGTTATAGTTTCCTAGATTGCTAAGGCACCCTAGCTAGCAAATAAGGCACACATAAAGATGCAATCCTGATTCTCTATAACAGCCTGGTTATGCTCTAATACCAATCTATCACATCCCCAATTAGGGTCTGGGTGAATGTGACATTAATATCAAATAAACCAACATATTATAATATACAAGAATAATACTAAATGATAAGAACAAACTTTATTGAGTACGCAGTGGAAAATGAATGTCGTTACATTAATGGAAATTACAATAAAGTAATTATTTCAAATGCAAGAATAATAAATGCGATATCTCTTGATCCTAAGTCTAAGAAGCATCACATAAGCAGCAAGTAAATAAGCTTGATCAATCGGTACCTGAGACAAACATGCTAAAGTGTCAACCAAAAAGGTTGAATGAAGTTCATAGGTTTAACAAAAAATGTTTGACCATTGTTTTAGACGACAAGATTTTAGTTTATAAACTTGATCTCGCAGGGATCAAAAAGTTATGCCAATTCGTGATATTTAGACTAAACGTTCAAAGTTTGCCCCAATGACAAGTTGTGTCTATACTTGTCGGTTTAATTTCATTATTAAGTAATACAATGACTTGGTCAAATGTATCGGGGACGTTACTCTCGATAGGCCTACCCTCAATAATTAAGAATGCGTTCAACGAGAAATTAAAAATATCACTGTAGGGACTTAGTCAGACATAGCCGGGTATAGCATAGTTTAACAGTTGGTACTTGTGTCTAAATTGTAAATAGTAAAAGTAGCATGTGTCTCACCCCAAAAAGTTAAATAAGTTGCTAGCAATAAAGAGTAAGACTATGAGTTCACCTTAGTAAGTAGGAGAGAGAGTTATTCTTCGGAATAGAAAGTTTGGATGGATGAGCAGAAAGTCAACCTATTGACATTTAAGAGTAGCTAAATGTTTTGCCCAAATTTTAGTATGCAAGTGTTTTAAGCATAGTTCATTTTACGAATTTTCCATTCCTAGTAAGTTTCTACTTTTAGCAAGTTTCCACTTTTAGTAGTTTCCACTTTTAGTAAGTTAGTGTCGAACACTAGTGAGTTGTCCCTAATAAGTCTACCACCTATTAAGTGTGAAGATAACTAGGTGTATAATTACTATAGTCGAGTTATTATTGTGGATTATACCCAAACATCTATGCCATCGCCGAGTTACTAGAATGACCAATTGTTACCGGTTGGCCCATGATTTCTTGACCAAAATCTAAGTTTGGCATTCGTAATCCACAAGCGTCCCATAGTGGTACCAAGGATCACCTTAGGCCTTAAGTAGCTTAGACGTTCGAGTAATCGCACGTTATCGTGAATGACTATGGTAACCTTGTAATATAATATAAATAATAGTATATTATATGTGTTAGTAATATTATAAGTGTATAGGTGTTAGTATCATATAATAGTATTAGGGTTTTAGTTAATTAAAGTAATATTTAATATTAGGGTTTAGTAATAAATGATTAGGGTT
This sequence comes from Rutidosis leptorrhynchoides, assembly GCF_046630445.1. Classification (NCBI taxonomy): domain Eukaryota; kingdom Viridiplantae; phylum Streptophyta; class Magnoliopsida; order Asterales; family Asteraceae; genus Rutidosis; species Rutidosis leptorrhynchoides. The sequence continues at coordinate 450,555,041 of NC_092335.1, forward strand.
TAATTAATGCATTATGGTTTTATTAAATTAGGGTTTAATAAATTAGGGTTAGGTTTAATTAGTTAGGGTTTTAATATTTTAATATGTATATGTATATATAAATCGTGTATATGTATATATATATATATATATAGTATTTTTATATTATTTTTTACAAATATGCATGGTGTATCTATTTATGGTATGTATATATCTTGTTACCTTTTTAAAACATTAACAAATCTTCTAACAATTATCTAGGGTTTAAAGATCAAACACAAAAAATCCTTTTTTTTATAGAACCGTAGGTATATGTTTATGTATATATATTTTTTTTACAACATGAATATGATTATGAATATGATTAAGAACATGAACATAAACATGGATTAACAAGATGAAATTTAAAAGTTTGGATCTAGGGTTTTACCTTGATGAAGATTAATGAAGATTAACAAGAAAAGGTGATGAACACTTGAAGATGAAGATCGAATCACTTGAAGATTAAAGAACACCCTTGAAGATCTTCGAAGAACACGAAGAACACGATGAACGACATGAAGATCACTTGAAAACCCTTGAATATCTTGATGATTTTCGATGGTGGTGGTGGGGATTTTCGGTTTTGGCCAAAAATTAGAGAGTGGGAGAGAGATTTTGGGAGAGAATGGTAGTTATGGTTTGGTACAAGAAAAAGGTTTAGCCTAGGCCTCTATTTATAGGAAAGATTACAGAATTCTAGAATTAGGTTTAGGGTTAAGTTTACTTAGGGAACAAGTCAAACTTGATGAAGAAGTAATGGGAGTTACCTTGGCCGAAAATTAGAGGGGTAAATTGGTCATTTCATTTATTTGTTTTTTTAAATTTCAGCTAGTGCTTTTCAAGGAGTAGTTTGGGATTTTTCGTTTTAGTCCTTGTACTTTAAATTAGTTAATTAATTCCAATCTTGTTTAAAATTAATTAAGTTATACACATTAAGCTTTAGTTTATTATCTTTTGTTTACGAAAATTAATTAGCTTATTATTTCCGTCTTTTATTAACTTGTCATTTATTACACAAAGTTAATTATTACATTTTATAATTCTTAACGCTTAACAATTATCGATTAAAGTTTAATCATTAAGGTTAATTATATTGTTGGGCATTTAATATGGAAAAATATAGAATGGAAAAATGAGGGTCGTTATACATTATAATATCATGATAATGTAATAATTTAACATCTCATTAGATATAATAAACATTGGGTTAACAACATTAGATGAGATCGTTGACTTAAAGGTTTCAAAACAACACTTACATGTAACGACTAACGATGACTTAACGACTCAGTTAAAATGTATATACATGTAGTATCTTAAGATGTATTAGTACACTTTTGAAAGACTTCAAGATATATATCAAAGTACTTCTACTTAACAAAAATGCTTACAAATGCATTCTCATTCATTTTCATCAACAATTCTACTCGTATACGAACGTATTCGTACTCTTACAATACCCAGCTTCAAATTGTACTTACTATTGGTATATACACATAATAATTCAGCACTTAGTAGCCCTAGATAGTCAACAAACATGTGGAACCAACCATTTGGCTACTACCATGAAATATCTAACTAAATTACAAACTAATGTGACCATATATGGAGTACCTCATTCACATTTTTCTCCATCACCATTATCACTTTCATTTTTCAATTTCCATGCATCAAACTACTCTCTCTTAAGTTCTCTCTTGATGTTCTAAGTGTTCTTCATCATCTTCATCAAAATCTAGCTCAATCTAGTTCAAAAATCCTAACATAAAACAACTTATAAAACTACAACTCAAGAACACTTCCAAGTTTGCTAGCTTACTTCCAAGCTTTCAAATCCATTCCAAATAATCATCTAAGATCAAGAAACCTTTGTTATTTATAGTAGGTTGTCTTTCTTATTCAAGGTAATACTCATATTTAAACTTTGATTCAATTTCTATAACTATAACAATCTTAATTCGAGTGATAATCTTACTTGAACTTGTTTTCGTGTCATGATTCTACTTCAAGAACTTTCAAGCCATCCAATATCCTTTGAAGCTAGATCAATTTTTTTCACTTCCAGTAGGTTTACCTACTAAACTTGAGGTAGTAATGATGTTCATAACATCATTCGATTCATATATATATATAACAATCTTATTCGAAGATTTAAACTTGTAATCACTAGAACATAGTTTAGTTAATTCTAAACTTGTTCACAAACAAAGTTAATCCTTCTAACTTGACTTTTAAAACCTGGAAACACGAAGAGCACCATAAAACCGGACATACGCCATCGTAGTGAAACCGGGGGCTATTTTAGGTTAGATAATTAAAAACTATGATAAACTTTGAATTAAAAGTTGTTCTTCTGGGAAAATGATTTTTCTTATGAACATGAAACTATATCCAAAAATCATGGTTAAACTCAAAGTGGAAGTATGTTTTTCAAAATGGTCATCAAGACGTCGTTTTTCGACTGAAATGACTACCTCTTACAAAATTGACTTGTAACCTGTATTTTCGACTATAAACTTATACTTTTTCTATTTCAGTTCATTATGAAACCATAGCAACTTGAATCACTCAAAACGGATTTAAAACGAAGAAGTTATGGGTAAAACAAGATTGGGTAATTTTGCTTGTTGTAGCTACGTGAAATTTGTAACAAATCTATACAAATCATAACTTAACTAACTTATATTTTATTATACATGTATTCTAACATATATTGTGCAATCTTGGGATACCATAGACACGTATACAATATTTTGACATATCATATCGACCCATCTATATATATTATTTGAGAACAACCATAGACACTCTATATGCAGTAATGATCGAGTTAGCTATACAGGGTTGAGGTTGATTCCAAAATAATATATATACTTTGAGTTGTGATCGAGTCTGAGACTTGTATGCACTGGGTCATGGATTGATTCGAGATAATATATATTGATTTATTTCTGTACTACTAACTGTGGACAATTATTGTGGACTACAAACGTTGGACTATCAACTTAACAAACTTAAATCGTTAAAACATAATAAAATATGGTATAATTATATTTCGAACATACTTTGATATATATATACATATTTGTTATAGGTTCGTGAATCGACCAGTGGCCAAGTGTTATTTTCCGACGAAGTGATAATATGTGAAAGTGAGTTATAGTCTCATTTTTACTATCTAATATTTTGGGATGAGAATACATGTAGTTTTGTAAATGTTTTACAAAATAGACACAAGTACTTGAAATTACATTCTATGTTGGATTATGAATACCGAATATCACCATTTTAGCTTGGTAACCTAAGAATTAGGGGACAGACACCCTAATTGACGCGAATCCTAAAGGTAGATCTACGGGCACTAACTCCCCCCATACTGGAAAATGGTATGCTTTAGTACTTCGAGTTATTAATACAGATGGATTTCTGTTTTGGGGATATTCTATTTGCATTTTGTTAATGTCGGTTACCAGGTGTTCAACATATGAATGGTTTTTATGCAGTTCGCATGTTATTGAAAAATGAAAATGGAAATCTTGTGGTCTATTATTACGATTTGATAAATATATAGGTTAAACCTATAACTCACCAACATTTTTGTTGACTTTTAAGCATGTTTATTCTCAGGTGATTATTAAGAGCTTCCGCTGTTGCATGCTAAATTAAGGACAAGAATTGGAGTCAGCATGCTTGTAATATATTGTTTAAAAACGGCATTCGGAGATATAAATTGATGTGTAATATTGTTGTAAACCAATATGTAATATTCGTGTGAAAAACGTTATCTTTTAGATTATCATTACTTGATAATCTACGTTATGGTTTTTCAACCTTTATTGATAAAATAAAGGTTATGGTTTGTTTTAAATAAAATGAATGCAGTCTTTGTAAAACATCTCATATAGAGGTCAAACGAAATCAATTAATATGAAACGTTTATAATCGATATGAATGGGATATTTCAAATATACCTTGGTGTGAACACTAGATTCCCTACTAAGTGGTTTCCCGATTAGCATGTCACGAGGAACTAGGCTTTGAAGATTCTGATCGGATGGACTATGTTCAACTCCCGACGCTTTATCCGATTTAAGGATATAAGCGGCCCATCTTGGATGCAATGCATACCCTGGGCGCACGAATAAAGTAGCATAGCCATATAAAATACAACCTTTTTTAACACCTTAGTGCATTACCCAAATGGGTGGTTATGGTTGTGTTTCGAATTTCTTTCTGTCAATGGTTTGGTAAAATCTAAAGGTTTGTAGACAAGTTAGAACTTCTGATGGTTCACAGTCATCCTTAAAGATTTATAAGCTTAGTTTGTATTGTAATGCGTTAAATTCCCATTTATGACTTAAACCAGCCCTTACTTAAATCTACCCAATAAATCCCTTAGTTATCCACCATGTACTAGACTTATAATGGTTCTATAGCTTCTAACCTTGACCATGCTCAAGTGGTCCTATAGTACATCAACACTATACTCTACTGTTGTAACAGTATTTCCTCGAGTCTTATACTCTTAACCAATGTCTTGATCTGGTCCTACGATAATTCTCCATGTACTTTATAGTTTTTCCGATGGGTTCATACCTTGACCAATGTATAAACACAGATAATTAATTACCTTATAATTGTCGACTTTATAAAAGGTTTTAATCACGTTTATTGGTGGAAGGACGATAATAACGAGGTTTAATATCATAGACAGAAAGTGAGTACGAAACGATAATCATCCCTAACTAACATTATTAAATCATGGCAAACAATCAAGCAATTACTTACACATCATGGCAACAAGCATTTCTAATATTAATAAATCACAAACTGTAGCGACCCGACAAAATCGTCATTGACGGTGCCGTCTACTTAGGTCCCGTAACGTGGTCATAAGTCTTTAAAATAAAGTTTGACCAAAGTATGTCGCATTCATTTCAAATGTAAGGATCTTTAAAGGATTACAAGTGTAGCTTGACAGCTAGTTATGTTACAACGTTTTAAGTACAAATGAAACCTATGCGACACAATTTTTAAGTAAAGTCAAAAGATGCTCCATGTATGCATGTATACTCGACATCCAAGCAAGTATCAAAAGAGAGTGCAGAAGCATATATCACTTAGCATTCAATGACCTGAGAAAAAAATAGAAAATCTGTCAACGAAAACGTTGGTGAAATCATAGGTTTAGCAAGTATATTGTATTGAACCACAAGATTTAGTATAAAGTGATTATCCAAATCGTTTACATTCTAAAAGTTGTTGTTTGTATCACGAGCACACAATTACCAAGGCTTAACTGAATAGTACCTCTGCATCATAGTGTTAGAACCTACACTTTATCCCAAAAATACGTTTCATTCATCCGAATGAGGGTTCGTCAAACCCGTATGGTCACACAACATAAGTTCTTGCTTATACCCTACAAGTGTAACTAATGATAATTGGAATTGAGGATTTTTGTTCTAACTCGTACGTGGAATGTTTGTTTTCGTACTTGTGTTCACTTTATATAACGAAACGTTTTTGTTTTTCTCATCCCAAGTATAAGTATAAAAGAGTTAAAAGTGGGACTATGATCTCACCTTGAGTGCAAGAGTATAAAAGTACTTCACAAGTAAACGTGTGCAAGAACGAATGCTAGTCTTGACCTAAACAAGTAGGCCGTATCAATAACGGTAAACACGATTGGTCAAAGTTGTTCAATTAGTCCTATGGCTCGTCATGACTCGATTATATAGCATGCGAGTCAAATTGTCAAGTTTCATGCAAGATACAAGTATAAAAACAAGTTAGAACGATTGCATAAGTATTTGGTTAAGTTTGATTAAAAGTCAACTTTGGTCGAGTCAAAGTCAACGAAAAAGTCAACACGTTCGGGTCGGGTCTCGGACTATTTTCCCGAGGTTTTAAATCATATATAAGCATGTTAGAATAAGTTACATGTTAATCGGAGGTGCGAAGCATAGTTAGAATTTTTCGTGAAATGACCAAGTTGGACAGCCCCTGGTAGTTCATTTGGACGGCGTCCAAAAGGGCTGGACGGCGTCCAGTAATGAAGGACAGGACGGCGTCCAAAAGGGTTGGACGGCATCCAACCACCTGGGCAGTTTGAAGTTGCTGAAATTTCGCAAGTCTCGAACCAAAAATCAAACAAACACAAATTGTGAACCGTAAACACTTAAATCATGTATCTTACACCGTTGGAAAGGTATTTTTACGAGGAAAACAACTAAGCACATTTCATCAATCAATCCAAAATTTACAATAACCAAAACCGCATTAAATATTCATCATTTATTACATTCAAGATCATAAATGCAATTTGATAATTCGGGAACTTACTACCTACATATAATACGCCGTTTCATAGGTAATTACGCATACAATACAACTAAACACTTACCAACAACATTTCATAGTATTCAATGCATCAAAAGTTCATATTTAAGTCTATCAAACCCTAACCAAAATCACAAAATCAATAATCATGTTAGTGAAGTTTTATTAATCAACCTACACATCAAATTGAAGCTAATGATGCTAGTAACACATTTAATACATGAACTTTAACATAACAACAACATTTAATCATCCAAAACCCAAGATTAAACACTCACTTTTCAAGTTCAAGCTAGTTACACTAAAACAGCAAGATCGAGCATACAAATCATATATTCATGTTGGACTTGAGCCATAGACACTAATTAACACACTTTTAAGTTTAAAAGATCAAGAACAAGAAATTTAGTGTTCTTAGAAAGTTACCCAAACGAGATGAAGTTGGTATGGAATCGAAGAGGAAGTTACAAGGATTCCAAATATGTAATTTGTTTTGAAGAACACTTTCTAGATCGAAAATAGATGATGATTCTTTGAATTGGGTGTTGAGAGAAAAGTTGATAGTATCAAAATGGAGAAGGAGGTGAATGAATGGAGGAGGATGGGGTTTGACCCTTTGACTTAGTTAGGACTTTGGTTCTTGGGCAAGTTTAGTCCCTCAAGTTTAAAGCGGGTGCGTGAATTTCCTAAACGAAGTATTTTAAAAACTCGTATTAACGGAAGATGTTATATTTATATAACGGACTTTAAAATAATTAAACGGGAAGTAAACGGAAAAAGACGGGATGTTACATTACCTACTCCTTAAAAGAAATTTCGTCCCGAAATTTAAGTAGGCGTAGTAGTCGTTGTCTCTTCCTCTATTTCTTGCGTTTACGAATCCATGAATAAATGAGGGTATTTCCTTTGCATTTTATCTTGTCTTTCCCAAGTAAACTCGGATCCCCTTTTGGCATTCCAACAAACTTTAACGATCGGGATTTTGCTTTGTTTTAGCGTTTTGAAGGAGTGGTCCGCAATTTCAACCGGTTCTTCCACAAAATGAAGCTTGTCATCAATAGTAAGCTCTTCGAGAGGGATAACGAGTTCGGGTTCGGCAAACCATTTCTTCAAGTTTGATACATCGAAAGTAGGATGAACGGAGCTCAATTAAGGCGAAGATCTAATCGGTAAGCAACGGTTCCAATATGTTCCAAGATTTCAAAAGGACCAATGTATCGCGGATTTAGTTTCCCACGTTTCCTGAAACTGATTACACCTTTCTGAGGTACGACTTTTAACATTACACGATCACCCACTTAGAACTCGAGATCCTTATGTCTAATGTCGGTATAGCTCTTTTGACGACTACGGGCTGTCCGGGGCCTATCTCGGATTTGAATGATCTTCTCAGTTGTTTCATGAATGAGTTCGTGTCTGGTGATTTTCTTGTCGCCTACTTCGGCCCAACAAAGAGGTGAACGACATTTTCGGCCATATAATGCTTCGGATGGTGCGGCGTTAATACTCGCGTGATAACTATTGTTGTAGGAGAATTCAGCGAGAGGCAAGTGCTTGTCCCAAGCTTTTCTGAAATCGATAACGCAAGCTCGTAGCATGTCTTCCAAGGTTTGAATTATGCGTTCGCTTTGTCCGTCGGTTTGCGGATGGTATGCGGTGCTCATGTCTAATCGTGTTCCCAATGCTTCTGGTAAAGTACGCCAAAATCTAGAAACAAAACGGCCATCTCGGTCGAAAATAATCAATAATGGTACACCGTGACGGGCTACGATCTCTTTAATGTAAAGTTGTGCAAGTTTCTCCATTTTGTCGGTTTCCTTCATGGCAAGGAAGTGGGCGGATTTGGTGAGACGGTCTACAATAAACCAAATAGTATCATAACCGCTCGTTGTTCTTCGTAATTTTGTGATAAAATCCATCGTTATTCTTTCCCACTTCCATTGTGGGATTTCGGGTTGTTGAAGTAGCCCAGACAGTCTTTGGTGTTCGGCTTTGACTTTGGAGCAAGTTAGGCATTCCAACATAAGTAGCAACGTTCCTTTTAATGTTCGACCACCAATATTGTTCCTTGAGGTCGTGGTACATCTTATTGGCACCGGGGTGAATCGAATACCTTGACTTATGGGCTTCGTCTAGAATAAGGCTTCGCAAGTCCCCATAACTAGGCACCCAAATTCTCCCGGTGAAATATCGGAGTCCGACCTCCTTAACTTCGAATTGTGAGGCGAGGACTTTCAAGCGTTCGAGAGATATGTTTTCATCCTTAAGAGCTTCATATTGGGCTACCCGAATTTGGTTATTGAGATTGGTGTGGATGGTGATGTTTAAAGCTTGGACACGAAGAGGCACCGCTCTTTCTTTTCGACTAAAGGCATCGGCTACTACATTTGCCTTTCCCGGATGGTAACAAAGCTCAATCGTAATCGTTCAAAGTTTCAATCCATCGTCGTTGTCTCATGTTTAGTTGCTTTTGATCGAAGATGTGTTGGAGGCTTTTGTGATCGGTGAAAATAGTACTTTTGGTCCCATAAAGATAGTGTCTCCACATTTTGAGTGCAAAGACAACGGCTCCGAGTTCGAGATCATGTGTCGTGTAGTTCCATTCGTGGATTTTCAATTGTCGAGAGGCATAAGCAATAACCTTCTTTAGTTGCATCAATACGCACCAAAAACCATATTTCGAGGCATCGCAATATACAACAAAATCATCATTGCCTTCAGGCAGCGACAAGATAGGGGCGATGGTTAACTTTTTCTTCAAGATTTGAAACGCGGATTCTTTCTCGGTTGACCAAATGAATTTCTTTCCCTTGTAAGTTAACGCGGTTAGAGGACGAGCAACCAAAGATAGATCCTTGATGAATCTACGATAGTATCCGGTGAGACCCAAGAATTGAAGAATGTGAGTAGGAGTAGTAGGGGTTTCCCATTTGCTAATGGCTTCGATTTTTGCGGGATCAACCTTAATGCCTTGGTCGCTTACGAAATGACCGAGAAATTGAACTTCCTTCAACCAAAATTCACACTTGGAGAATTTGGCAGAGAGTCGTTCTTGTCTCAAGAGTTCGAGCATGAGTCGGAGGTGTTGTTCGTGCTCTTCTTCGCTTTTAGAATAGACCAAAATATCGTCGATGAAAACAATAAAAAATTTGTCAAGGTAAGGTTTGCACATGCGGATCATAAGATTCATGAACTCCGTCAGTGCGTTAGTTAGACCAAATGGCATTATAAGAAATTTGTAACTACCATAACGAGTCCGAAAAGTGGTTTTAGAGACATCTTCCCCCTTAACCCTTAGTTGATGATAACCCGAGTGGAGATCAATTTTTGAATATACACAAGACCCTTGTAGTTGATCTAAGAGGTCATCGATGCGAGGAAGAGGATATCGGTTCTTAACCGTCAATTTATTTAGTTCACGATAATCAATGCACATTCGTAGGGATCCATCTTTCTTCTTAACGAATAAAATCGGAGCACCCCATGGTGAATGGCTAGGTTGGATAAAACCACGATTAAGTAGTTCTTGAATTTGACTTTGCAATTCTTGCATTTTGAATGAAGCAAGTCTATACGGTGCACATGCTACGGGTGCGGTTCCCTAAATAAGATTGATTTGGAATTCAACCGGTCGATGAGGTGGAAGACCCAGCAATTCGTCGGGGAATACATTGGAAAAGTCACTAACAAATGGCACATCATCGATATGCTTCTCATCGGTCTCGACTTTCTTAACACGGGCTAGGATCGTGAAATAACCTTTACAAAGGTATTTTTCAACTTTAAGGCACGAGACGAGGTTGAGTCCGGCCCAACTCTTATCGCCATAGACAATCAAGGGTTCACCATTCTCGAGAGGAATTTGAATTGCTTTGAGATCACAAAGGATGTGAGATTTCATTTTGGCTAACCAATCCATACCAATTATTACATCGAAGCTCCCTAGTTCTATAGGTATCAAGTTAATTTCAAACTCTTTACCCATTAAGTTTAACGTACACCCCTGATAAAATTTGTCAGCACTCAATAGTTTCTCGTTGGCCACTTCAATGGTGTAAGCAGTATCTAGTGGAAGTGGTGGAGTGCAAAAAGAATGAGTCAAGGTCTTGGATAAAAAACTCTTATCGGCACCCGGATCGAATAAGCAAGAGACATATGAGTTGTTGAGAAGAAACATACCCGTGACTAATTCATTGTCATCCCGGGCATCCTCGGTGTTAATGTTGAAAGCACGGCCACGTGCATTGGGGTTAGCTTTCTTCTTTAGGCATGCGTTCTTATAATGACCCGGTTGACCACATTCATAACAAACACCCGGTTTTGCTGCATTGGGCCCCTTTTAAGTGACGGGAGCGGTGTTTCTACAAGCGTGGGCCACATGGCCACTCCTTTGACACTTGATGCAAAATGGCTTGCCACATTCACCCAAATGATATTTGTAGCACTTGTTGCAATAAGGTAGATTTCCGGCATAACCTTTCTTGCCATCCGAGGTTAAGGGTTTCTTGGTGAAGTTGTTGTTGTTGTAGTTGCTTGATTGAGTGGCTTCCTATTTTCTTTTGTTGCCACCCGATTTATCCTCGGCCTTAGGTGCTGGTACTACGATTTCATCCACCGTTTCAATCAATTGGCGGGCCATCTTTAAAGCTTCTTGTAGGTTGGCGGGTTTGGATGACATTACCTCGTGTTTGATGCTCTTAGGAAGGCCATCCATGTAAAGTTCAACTCGTAGACACTCGGGATTTACAAGGTTTGGACACATTAGAGCTAGCTCGGCAAACCGTTGATTATAAGCATTGAGGTCATTTTCGACTGCTTTCAAACTTCTTAGCTCACTTTCGAGCCTTCGGGTCTCTTCGCGCAGAAAGTATTCGGTGATCATCTTTTCTTTTAAATCGGACCAAGAAAGAGCGTGGGATTCATCGGTACCCACCGATTATACATACGTATTCCACCATCTGAGAGCGATACCGGTGAAAATGTGGGTGGAATATTTGACTTTGTCTTGGTCCCGACAACCGCTTATGCTAAAAACGGCTTCCGTTTGCTCAAACCATCGGGTAAGAGCAACCGGTCCTCCGATCCCATCGAAAGTGTGAGGTTTGCACTCCATGAAAGCTTTGTAGGAGCATCACTCGTTTGAATTTCTGGCTCCATGATTGTTGTTATTGTTGTGGCTGATGTTATTGTTATTGGAAGAGTGACCGACCATGGTCGCATCTACGGCGGTGGCTATCATTCGTTGAAGAGCTTGTTCGGGAGTTTCATTGCGTGGAACTTGGCGAGGAGGTATTGTTCCTTCAAGACACAAGAATATCATTAATTAATATTCTAAATAATACTAATCGTGATATGGAATAAAGATAGAGAGAAAATTTTCCTTGACCCACCTTAAATTCTTTATGTCATAATGTCGGAATGTCCATATGAGTCACCGTAATATAATCCCGGCAATTATATTACCCTAATTCATATGTGCATTCGACATTATTTCATATAGTCAAGGTGGCATGTCAATCAAATTAAACAACGTGAGATTAAGATGAAGTAAGAGTTAGATACGAATAGAAGAGTTCAAGTATAAATGCACAAGTAGTCAAGCAAGTCCTACTTCAAGTCTATATGCCGGTTGTAGTCTAGACTCACTAATGTACTTTATGACTCTGGGTTGACACAAATAAACTCTAAATCCCTACAACCAATGCTCTGATACCATCTGTAGCGTCCCGACAAAATCGTCATTGACGGCGCCGTCTACTTAGGTCCCGTAACGTGGTCATAAGTCTTTAAAATAAAGTTTGATCGAAGTATGTCGCATTCATTTCAAATGTAAGGATGTTTAAAGGATTACAAGTGTAGCTTGAAAACTAGTTATGTTACAACGTTTTAAGTACAAATGAAACCTATCCGACACAATTTGTAAGTAAAGTCAAAAGACTCTCCATGTATGCATGTATACTCGACATCCAAGCAAGTATAAAAAGAGAGTGCGGAAGCATGTATCACTTAGCATTCAAGGACCTGAGAAAAACATAGAAAATCTGTCAACGAAAACATTGGTGAAATCATAGGTTTAGCAAGTATATTGTATTGAACCACAAGATTTAGTATAAAGTGATTATCCAAATCGTTTACATTCCAAAAGTTGTTGTTTGTATCACGAGCACCCAATTACCAAGGCTTAACTGAATAGTACCTCTGCATCATAGTGTTAGAACCTACATTATATCCCGAAAATACGTTTCATTCATCTGAATGAGGGTTTGTCAAACCCGTATGGCCACACAACATAAGTTCTCGCTTACACCCTACAAGTGTAACTAATGATAATTGGACTTGAGGATTTTTGTTCTAACTTGTACGTGGAATGTTTGTTTTCGCACTTGTGTTCACTTTGTATAACGAAACGTTTATGTTTTCCTCATCCCAAGTATAAGTATAAAAGAGTTAAAAGTGGGACTATGATCTCACCTTGAGTGCAATAGTATAAAAGTACTTCACAAGTAAACGTGTGCAAGAACGAATGCTAGTCTTGACCTAAACATGTAGGTCGTATCAATAACGGTAAACACGATTGGTCAAAGTTGGTCAATTAGTCCTATGGCTTGTTACGACTCGATTATATAGCATGCGAGTCAAATTGTCAAGTTTCATGCAAGATACAAGTATAAAAACAAGTTAGAACGATTGCATAAGTATTTGGTTAAGTTTGATTAAAAGTCAATTTTGGTCGAGTCAAAGTCTACGAAAAAGTCAACAAGTTTGGGTCGGGTCTCAGACAATTTTTCTGAGGTTTTAAATCATATATAAGCATGTTAGAACAAGTTACATGTTAATCGGAGGTGCGTAGCATAGTTAGAATTTTTCATGAAATGACCAAGTTGGACAGCCCCTGGTAGTTCATTTGGATGGCGTCCAAAAGGGCTAGACAGCGTCCAGTAATGAAGGACAGGACGGCGTCCAAAAGGGTTGGACGGCATCCAACCACCTGGACAGTTTGAAGTTGCTAAAATTTCGCAAGTCTCGAACCAAAAATCAAACAAACACAAATTGTGAACCGTAAACACTTAAATCATGTATCTTACACCGTTGGAAAGGTATTTTGACGAGGAAAATAACTAAGCACATTTCATCAATCAATCCGAAATTTACGATAACCAAAACCGCATTAAATGTTCATTATTTATTACATTCAAGATCATAAATGCAATTTGATAATTCGGGAACTTACTACCTACATATAATACGCCGTTTCGTAGGTAATTACGCATACAATACAACTAAACACTTACCAACAACATTTCATAGTATTCAATGAATCAAAAGTTCATATTTAAGTCTATCAAACCCTAACCAAAATCACAAAATCAATAATCATGTTAGTGAAGTTTTCTTAATCAATCTACACATCAAATTGAAGCTAATGATGCTAGTAACACATTTAATACATGAACTTTAACATAACAACAACATTTAATCATCCAAAACCCAAGATTAAACACTCACTTTTCAAGTTCAAGCTAGTTACACTAAAACAACAAGATCGAGCATACAAATCATATATTCATGTTAGACTTGAGCCATATACACTAATTAACACACTTTTAAGTTTAAAAGATCAAGAACAAAAAATTTAGTGTTCTTAGAAAGATACCCAAATGAGATGAAGTTGGTATGGAATCGAAGAGGAAGTTGCAAGGATTCTAAATATGTAATTAGTTTTGAAGAACACTTGCTAGATCAAAAATAGATGATGATTCTTTGAATTGGGTGTTGAGAGAAAAGTTGAAAGTATCAAAATGGAGAAGGAGGTAAATGAATGGAGGAGGATGGGGTTTGAACCTTTGACCTAGTTAGGGCTTTGGTCCTTGGGCAAGTTTAGTCCCTCAAGTTTAAAGTGGGTGCGTGAATTTCCTAAACGAAGTATTTTAAAAACGCGTATTAACGGAAGATGTTATATTTATATAACGGATTTTAAAATAATTAAACGGGAAGTAAACGAAAAAAGACGGCATGTTACACAAACATCAAAAAAGAATATTATAATAAATTAATAAAAGAAATGATAGATGTTACCGAATAATGTCGGCAGAATAACACTTGTAATTCTTCATAATATCCATAGCGTTACAATGTTTGATAGCTTCTACTACTAACTACATACTATTCTCCTATTGATCACTAGAGAGCGACAATAGAGAGATAATTATTTTTCCTAATCTATGTACTTTTCTCTCTCTAAAAACTAGAGAGAGAAAGTAGAGAGAGAACTAATCTCCCATAGATCACTAGTGAGCGACTGATGTTATGCGAGCGTATATGAAATAGTGTATATTTTACTAGGAAAAACTATTAAATACGATACAATTTTACACAAGATATTTATTTATTTATAGAATGGATATACCTAAACCTTGCTACAACACTTATAGGCAGTCTACCTAATCGTACAGTAGTGTAGTTTTTAGTAAGTTCGGTTCGTTCCACAGGGAAATCTTTAAACAAAGCTTAACGCTATATTAGTTTTAATTTATAAAAATACAAATATATATAAGTAATATTATTATTATAAAGGGGGGTTTTTACCGTTTAATGACCGGTTTGTCGATTTTTAAAACTTTAGTCGCAGTTAAAACCTAATGTAAAATATTAAATAAATAAAAGACTTAATTTAAAGCGTAAAGTAAATAACGATAATGAAATTGCAAATAATAAAAGTGCGATAAAATAAAATTACGATAATTAATAGTGCAATTAAATACAATGACAATAAATAAAAGTGTGATAATTAGAAGTTCAATTAAATACGATGACAATAAATAAAAGTGCGATAATTAGAAGTGCAATTAAATATGAAAATAAAGGAATTATGCTTATTTAAACTTCCGTAATCATGATGTTTGACGCGTTGATTTTAGTTTTATGCCCATAGGTTAATTGTTCTTTGTCCTGGATTATTCAATTTGTTCGTCTGATTTTTGTCCATAACAGTCCATCAGTCATAAATATAAAGTGCGAGTATCCTCGTCAAATTATCCTTATACCCGAAGTCAAATATTCCAACTAATTGGGGACCTAAACTGTAACAAGGTCTTAATACTTTGTTTAATAATTACACCAGGATATCGACTGCGTATAACCCAAGGTTTTAATACTTTGTTATCAATTATGCCAAGTGTCCTTGTACATAATTTCACCCATGTTTTAATAATTCTAGTGACTATTAATCCATTCCCGCGTCCGGTTAAATGAACGATTATTCGTACATATAAATATCCCGCCCATCGTGTCCGACTGAGTGTATATGTTTATTTATAGTACGTCCAATTGTAAATCTTTATATTAAAATTAACAAACTATCATTTAGTTAAACAAATATAAAGCCCATTAATAGCCCATAGTCTAATTTCCACAAGTGTCGTTCTTTTGTCTAAACTCCAATTATGGTACAAAGCCCAATTACCCAATTTTAATATTTTTAGCCCAACATCATGATTACTTCGGCTTAAATAAGCATAATAATAACTTAGCTACGAGACATTAAAGTAAAAAGGTTGAATATAACTTACAATGATTAAAAATAGTGTAGCGTTACACGGACAGAATTTCGACTTACACCCTTACAACATTCGCTAACATACCCTTATTATTAGGATTAAAATTAAAATTATAATATATATATATTTTTACGTATGATGAAAAGAAAATAAAGTAAATAATCCGTCGAATTGCATGGCCTTTTATAGGTGGATTTCTGATTTTGTGGGCTCTGCGAGTGCGGCCTTTTTGGTATTCAAAGCTTCGCGAGTGCGGAGCTGTGGAATCCAGCTCACACAAGTTCGGATCTTAGTCTGCCGACGGATTTAATTATATAAATATAATATAAATATATAATTTATATAATTAATTATATGTTATATTATATTATATTTATATACATTATTAATTTGTAACTTTCGGTCCGTTGCGTCGTACGTTGAAAGCTGGTTCATGTCTCGGTTCCAGATTTTTGAACGTCCTTTCGTATAATTTAATATCTTGTACTTTGCGTTTTGCAACTTGTACTCTTGTCATTTTTAGACGTTTCTCATCAATAATTTGAACCACTTTGATTGTAATTTGTACTTTTGAGCCTTTTGGTCGTTTGCGTCTTCAATTCTTCGAATCTGTCTTTTGTCTTCACCTTTTATTATTTAAATGAATATTACTTGTAAATAGGACAACTGCAACTAAAAGCTTATCTTTCTTGAGGGATAATGCGATGAAATATATGTTCGTTTTTAGCATTATCAAATATTCCCACACTTGAGCGTTGCTTGTCCTCAAGCAATATAGTCATGAATAAAAACATACTAGAATCACTTCTTTATTCTTCACACTTTGTACATCAGTGATTTCATTACGGCGGTATGAACAATGATAGTAACGTTATGGTTTACAATCCCACATGACTATAAAAATTTAGATCCTTTAAGGAAATTGGATCTTTATGAAAACATTTGATCTTTTTGAAAATTCAATCTAGTTTTTACCCTAGATAAGTTTTCCAGAATAACCCTTCATCGGTGTTTGCAAATTCTTTTTGTGGGTTTGGTGGGTTTCAGATTTGAAAATTTTAGCTCAAAACTTGCGGTTTTGTGTCACCCACTTGCTAACCTTGTATTGGGAAAGCAACACGTCCAGTATACTTGCTCCGTATATTACCTTTCGATAAACTACCGTCCGGTTGTAAAAGAAAGCGTTGAACAAGCAACTATTAAGGCAATGTCCCCTGACATGCTTTTAATTATGGTCTATAACGTATCGAATGCAATTACTATCCTTTGTAGGAGCAATAGTAAAGCTCACCCTTATAATTTTCCGGTCTAGCACAAGGTCCTGTCTTTGACTATGCAATGCAACCACCGTTCTTACGGTTGACACCCGATTTGGTTCAGGTGACCTAATGAATTCCAGGTGAATTCCAAGGATTTTACGTTCAATGGTAATGAACGCATTGAAAATGGGTTTTCAGAAAACAAATCTGTTTGAAATTTTGATCAAAATATTTTCTCGTTCAAGCTCGAGTTTAGATATCATTGAATTCCATGAGTTTGTAATTCTCAATCTTTTAGGTCAATCTCAAGGATTGAGTAATATCAGTCTTAAAAGCTGATTTTTGATCTTTAAGGAGATTATCCTTTCTGGGGATCTGATTCATTAGTCTTATCAAGCTAATTTGCACGGCGTCCTCCCCATTTTACAAGACAGATCCTCTCATGGTTAGGATAAGTCTGACCACTTGGCGACCCTGTTTGATGCCGAGGTCTGTGGATTTCCTGCTGAATTTAGAGATGACTTTTCTAGATTTTTCGTCAACGTACAGCTGGTCTGGACGACAACTTCATGACCTAAATCAAAAAGCGCGTTTCTTTTTCGGAAGACTTTACTTCCTTTTAATGATGGAATTGATTCATCGTGTAGATCCATCTTTCTTACAGTAAATCGGGTAAAACTGTTTAGTTTAGTCCAAAGCAAAAGTATCTTCAATTATTTGTTACAAAAATATGTGACTTATGTTTTAAATAACTTGGTAAATTTTCCCACACTTGGCTTTTATTTTCTTTTATTTGCCTTTTTATTTTCTTCTATTCCATTTTAAATTAATTCTAACATTTTGGTTTGTTTCTCAATTTATGTCCTTTCCGAGGTAACAATAATTTCGGTGTTAACACCTAGTTTTATCGTTCATAAATATGTATAAACATGATTTTGAATTCATTTAATTGAAAATTTTAAAAAAATTTACTAGAAGTGGGTAGTCAGTATATAAGACTAGGGCTGTTCTTTGTTATCAGAGAGCACTAGATTCTAATACAAGTACTACGTTACTAGTATTTTTAATGGTAACTAAGTGTTTAAGTTAAAAATTTTAAAAATCTGAAAGAATTTAACCCCTTCCCACACTTAAGATCTTGCAATGCCCTCATTTGCAAGAGATCAGTAACAATTTAAATTATTGAGGGTGATTAGCGTAGAAAAATAATTAAATTTTACCAAAGTTTCCAAACATATTGGCGTTTGTTTGCTGAATGATAAATGGTGCACATCATTTGTTCATTCTGTCTTGTTGTTACATCACATTTGTTTTTCATTTTTGTCGTCAAAAGTACTAGCTTTTGCTGAACTTAATGCCAGTCTTTGAAAATGCGCTGTTTTACCCTGTTTTGTACATGAGATAAACTACAAACACATATATACATATTTTTGAAGTTGGGTTTTCACACCACATTCAAAAATTATTAAAATCTAATAAAGTTAGAAAATTATAAAAGCTATTATAATAATAAAATAAGAAATAAGAAATAAGAAAATTAAGAATTAGTAACATTACAATAAAATAAACAAAAATAGAAAATTACGGATGAGGAGGATGGTTCCAGTATGGGTCCCAAGCGTATCCATAGATGCTGTAAAATGCTTGGGCCGGGTCATATGTAGGATATGGTGGTCGGCTCTCTAAAGTCCAAGGAGCAAATTCGGGCATAACGGTAGGAATGTAGTCTCTACCTACGTGTGTACAATGACTTATGATTTGGCTTTGATGATACTGCCAATCTTGAAATGCTTTTTTCTAGCCATTTCATACTCGTGTTGAGCCATAAAAATTTGCATTTCCGTCATTGGATTACCCCCTCCCGATTGACCTTGCTGTTGATCTCTCTCAACCTGTGGATGCCTGCCATCATAACGTGCTGCCACGTTGTTTCGTTTCTTTAAGACCTTAGCACCATGATAAACACGCAAATCTATTCTATCGCGGGGTTCTGGTTCTGCCATTAATATTCACCCCCCCCCCCCCCCCCGACTTCTATCCACACCAAGATATTCAGCAATTAAAGTAATAAATATACCACCTCCTATTATGCTACCACGCCTCATACCCCTAACCATAGTTAATAAATAATAACCCACACAAAAAGGTATACTTACAGCGCTCTGTGAGTTTCGAATACACATGTGGTAAAACAAATCCTGTTCATTTACCTTTTCCTTATTCTTACCTCGTTTTGTAATCGAATTGGCTAAAAACCTATGGATTACTCTTAATTCAGCTCTATCAATATCAAGATAAGAGTATAATCCCCCCTGGAATCGGCGATGGCTAGTCATCCAACTCCATACGTCATTCGTATCAAAATTCTCATCCACCCTCCTACCATAAACTATTAACCTCTGACAATCATAAGATGCTAGCTCCTCGGGCGTATATATACGTAAAGCCCAAGCCATATCTAGTAAAGGCATATGGCGCATCTCCCCTCCTAATAAAAATTTAATAAAACTACGATCGGTTAAAGTATCTACCCGATCATTTATTTCAATAGTACATAATAACTCTATACACCATTCTCTATACACAGGTCTACGCATGTTGAATAAACTTACCCAATCACTAAAAGTAGAATTACCATACCTTTGAGTAAGTAATTCCCTGATTGGGTCGGCCAATTTCACTACCTCTAATGGTTCCCAATCTATAACTCTGGGTACCTCAACATTATTAGACACAAGGTTGTGCAGGTTCTTTTGATATTTTGGATAGTCTATCCAATATCTATCAAATCTCAAATTCGGATGTAAATCTGCCTCATGAATGTTTGAATATGAAACAGTTGGGTGAGGCATATCTTGTCGGTATTGGTTATTAATTTCCTGTTGATCTGCATCTTCCGGAGGAGCATTGCGAGCCTGGGATGAAGATCACCCCTTTCAGTCTGCAAAATATATCAAACACAATTTTTGTGCATCCAAATATGCATTAGTTTTAGCAAAATCATAAATCTAAACAATTTCAATGACATGTTTAATCCATATTAAACTTTATACACATTTTCAAAATATTAACAATTCTACACTTTTACAAATATACTTTTACAAAAATGTATACAAAGTTCCTTCGCATTTATCTTTTAAAACATGTCAAAAACAATCATTATAACAATTAAATAAGTTTCTCATGGCATTCATATCAATTAAATCAAGTTTATGCAATTTTGGTTCAAAAAGTCCCCTTTAATCTTCATAAATCATGTTTAGGATCAAAGTTTTGATCATTTAGCAACCTAAACATGTTACACTACTCAAATTAGCATAAGCTAACAACAAAATTCGGCCATAACCTGTTTATATCAAAAAGCCCTAATTTTGCTCAAGAACACAAACCCTAGATTATTCAAAAATTGAAGTTTAAAGCTTCTAATCATGTTAAATAGCATCAATCTAGGTTATACAAGCATAATACACAAACAATTGAAGCATTATTACACTAGAAAGCATCAAAATCGAATTAGGCATAAAATTGTTCAAGAACACTAAAAATTCGGATTAAATGGTGTTTAGGTGTAGAAATTTACCGATTTCCTTGAGTAATTCCTTGATAATACTCTCCTCATTTTGATTTTATGAAAGATTTGATGAAAAATGGTGAAAAATTGCGAATTTGGGCAATTTTTTTCGTGGGTTTTTCGCAAAAAATGGGTATGTGTGTGTACAAACTGGTCTGTTCGATCAGTTTTATTTTTTTCTGGGTTTTTTGACCTCCGAGAGTGCGGTGGTGTGGCCATTTAAACCTCCGCGAGTTGCGGTGGTTTTCTTTTTTTTTTTTTAATAAAACCTTATAACTTTATAAAACATAAAATTAATTTAAAAATTAAAATTTTGTTTCTTTTTAGGATGAGGGCGTTTCGGATCGATGTTCTAGTCCGTCCCTCGACAAAAATTTTAAAATTTGTCATTTTTAAGCGCGGTTTTAAAAGCAAAGATTTTTTGGTTTTTTAATGTTTTTGGCTTACTTTAGTTCAATAAGATTACAAATAATGATTATAAAAGTTCCCGTCCCTCCCTCGGGTAAAGCAATTTCGGTTCAATGACCTAGTCTTCAACTCACGACAAATTTTAAAAATCATATTTTTAACTTAGCAAAATAAAGTAAATTTTTGTTTTTAAATTCACACCAAACTTAAATTTAAAATGCATAAAATTAAAAATTCATATTAAAAATTTACACCAAACTTAAATTATATTTTTGTTTTTATACATACAAACTTATATTAAAAATATTAATTTTTCAAATATTTACAATTTTATATATATATATTAAAAAAAATTTACAATATTATTTTAATATTAATTTTAAAAACAAATTAAAAATAAAATTAAAAATCTTTTTGGCTTTTATCCCACTTTAATCAATCAAATATTATCAAAAACATACGCCCCTCTTTTCGGTAAAGTAATTTTGGTTCCATAACCTAGTTTAACTCATGACGAATTTTTGAAATATTTTGGGTTGATTGATTAAAGATATTTATACCTTAAGAATAAACAGTAAATTTCGCAGTGATGTAATAAATTTTTGTATGATATCAATAATTTCGGTCGCAAGACCTAATTTTATCGAATACCAATTTAATACTTTATAGCGAACAAATTAGCGTTTATTATCAAAAGGTTAAAAATAAAAATAAAAATAAAAATAAAAATTGAAAACTGTACAAACTTACCTGTGAGATAGTATTCTTAGTGATATGCTCTAGCCCACTCATAAGATAGTCGGACTAATTGGTTTTCCATAGCTACATAGGCGTAACCTCGAGCATTTAACGTTTTTTCTTCTAAACATATGAACGGTCCGTCTCTGCATAAAGTAACAAATTCGGTATTTGAATAGGTTTGATTATTTGAACATTTACCTTCATGTGACCATTTTCCGCATTTGTGACATCTTTCAAGGTGTCGTGCTCTTCTTTTCGCTGCGGATTTTGATTTTCCTTTACCAAATTGTAACTTATTATTTTCGCATCTGGATTCTTTTCTTACTCCATCCAATTTACTTCTGATTAATGATACTATTTCACTTGGAAGGGTGTCATTATTACGTTTAGTGATCAAAGCGTGTAGCATTAGACCATGGTTTAGTTCACAGGAAGTCTTCATCTCGTAAAACCTAAAAAAAATAAAAATTTAGAATGGGGGGAGAAGACTAGTTCTTTAGGGTCTGCTAGAGAAAGACCATTCGGGTTCCATTTTCAAGAACTACACGAAAACAGAAAATCTAACTCTAACAGAAATACATATTATCCTTTAAAAGACTTGATTCTCCCCACACTTAGTTAGTTGTGGTGTCGAAATTGTGATTAACTTCGTTGTCGACTTCCATCAGACTATCTATGTAATGTTTAACTCTGTGACCATTAACCTTAAATTCAATCCCATTTGAATTTATCAATTCTACTGTTCCGTACGGGAAAACTCTTTTGACTATAAATGGTCCAGACCATCTTGATTTCAATTTTCCAGGAAATAGCTTGAATCGTGAATTGAAAAGAAGAACTCTGTCCCCTTCTTTAAATTCTTTTGAACTTCTGATTCTTTTATCATGCCATTTCTTCGTTCTTTCCTTATAAATTAACGAATTATTGTATGCTTCATGTCTCAATTCTTCTAATTCGTTTAATTGACTTAACCGTAGACGTCCCGCTTCATGTAAATCAAGATTACATATCTTCAAAGCCCAAAATGCTTTGTGTTCAATTTCTACTGGAAGATGACATGCTTTTCTGTAAACGAGTCTAAAAGGTGTGGTTCCAATTGGAGTTTTGTAGGCTGTTCTAAAAGCCCAGAGTGCATCCTCCAATTTAATGGACCATTCCTTCGGATTTGATCCTACGGTTTTCTCTAGAATACGTTTTAATGCTCGGTTGGTATTTTTAACTTGTCCACTTGTCTGTGGATGATAAGCAGTGGAGATTTTATGAGTTACTCCATATCTTTTGAGAACTTACTCAAGTTGATTATTACAGAAATGAGTTCCTCGATCACTTATTAAAGCTTTCGGTGTTCCAAACCTTGCAAAAAGACTTTTTAAAAAGTTGACTACAACTCGTGCATCGTTAGTTGGGAGAGCTTGTGCTTCCGCCCATTTAGATACATAATCAATGGCAACGAGAATATATAGATTATTATGAGATTTTGGAAATGGACCCATAAAGTCAATACCCCAAATGTCAATTACTTCACATACTTGAATGACATTTTGTGGCATTTCATCACGTTGACTTATTTTTCCGGCCCTTTGACAAGCATTACAGGATTTGCAAAGAAGGTGTGCGTCTTTGTAAATTGTAGGCCAATAGAATCCAGCATCATAAACTTTTCTTGCTGTGAGCTGAGGCCCATAATGCCCTCCTGTTGGTCCTGTGTGACAATGGTTTAAAATTTTACTAGCTTCATCTCCGAATACACATCGGCGTATTATTCCATCGGGACAACTTTTAAAAAAATGTGGATCTTCCCAGAAATAGTGTTTTATATCACTAAAGAATTTCTTTCGTTTTTGGTACGACAATCCTTTTTCAAGGAATCCACATACTAAGTAGTTTGCATAGTCTGCAAACCATGGAATTTCACTATAATCTATCTTCAATAGATATTCATCAGGAAAGTTGTCTTGTATGGCCGATTCATTTAGAACTTCTAATTCAGGATTTTCAAGACGAGAAAGATGATCAGCGGCGAGATTTTCTGCTCCTCTTTTATCTCGGATTTCAATATCAAACTCTTGTAAGAGTAAGATCCAACGGATTAATCTTGGTTTAGCATCTTGTTTCGAAAATAGGTATCTAAGAGCAGAATGGTCGGTATAGACCACCGTTTTAGCTAGAACGAGATATGAACGAAATTTGTCAAAAGCAAAGACAATAGCAAGGAGTTCTTTTTCAGTAGTTGTGTAATTTGTTTGTGCTCCTTGTAACGTCTTACTAGCATAATAAATAGGTTGAAATCGTTTTTCAATCCTTTGTCCTAAACGGCTCCCATTGCAAAATCACTTGCATCGCACATTAGTTCAAATGGTAGATTCCAATTTGAAGTTATCATGATTGGCGCATTAGTGAGTTTTTCTTTAAAGTATATTAAAAGATTTGATGCATTCATCTGAAAATATGAATGGAGCATCCTTTTCTAGGAGTTTATTAATAGGAGTGGCAATTTTAGAAAAATCTTTTATGAAACGTCGGTAAAAACCGGCATGCCCTAGAAAACTTCTAACTCCTCTAACATTGGTGGGATGTGGAAGTTTAGCAATTACATCTTTTTTAGCTCTATCCACTTCAATTCCTTCCTTTGAAATTTTATGTCCAAGAATGATGCCTTCTTTAACCATGAAATGGCATTTCTCCCAATTAAGTACTAGATTTGATTGTTAGCATCTAATAAGCATTCGTTCAAGATTAACTAGACATGATTCAAATGTATCACTGAAAACTGAAAAGTCATCCATGAAAACTTCCATGCATTCTTCTATCATGTCATGAAAAATCGCCATCATGCACCTTTGAAAGGTTGCAGGGGCGTTGCAAAGTCCAAATGGCATGCGTTTGTAAGCAAAAGTACCATAAGGGCACGTGAATGTGGTTTTATCTTGGTCTTCGGGTGCTATTGGAATCTGAAAGTATCCGAAAAAACCATCAAGAAAACAATAGTAACTGTTTCCGGCTAATCTTTCCAACATTTGATCAATGAAAGGTAAGGGAAAGTGATCTTTTCTGGTGGCGTCATTTAATTTTCTATAATCAATACAAACACGCCATCCTGTTATAGTCCTAGTAGGAATAAGCTCATTTTTCTCATTTGTAATGACAGTCATGCCACCCTTCTTAGGCACGCATTGAACTGGGCTTACCCATGGACTATCAGAGATTGGATAAATTAAACCTGCATCAAGCAGTTTAATAATTTCTTTCTTAACAACATCTTGCATATTAGAATTTAGTCTTCTTTGACGTTGCACATATGTTTTATGACCTTCTTCCATAAGGATTTTATGTGTGCAATACGAAGGACTTATTCCTTTAATATCATGAATCTTCCATGCAATGGCTAGTTTATGAGCTTTCAACACAGAAATGAGTTAAGATTTTTCATTTTCAGTAAGAGAAGACGATATTATTACAGGTAATTCAGATTCACCATGTAAATAAGCGTATTCCAAATGGTTTGGAAGTGGCTTTAACTCTAATGTCGGTGGTTCTTCTATCGATAATTTATATTGATATCTGTCTTCTTCTTTTAGCATTTGAATTTCTTCTGTTGTTGGTTCATATCCATTAGCCATAAGTGTAGCTAACATTTTAGTTTCATCAATTGGTTCAGTACCTTCTCCTAAAGAACATTCTCCTGTTCCTTGTAATTCTGGAAATTCTTCTAACAATTCTGCATGTGAATCTATAGTTTGAATATAATAGCATGTATCATCTACAGATTGCGGTTGTTGCATTGCTCTATCAACAGAAAAGGTAACACTCTCGTCCTCTATACTTAGGGTAAGTTTCTTACCGAACACGTCTATCATTGCTTTAGCCGTGTTTAAGAATGGTCTTCCTAATATGAGAGATACTCGAGAATCTTCTTCCATGTCCAGGATAACAAAATGTACTGGAAATACTAAAGTACCAACTTTAACTAGCATGTTCTCCATTATCCCTCTAGGATATTTTACTGATCTATCGGCTAGTTGTATGCTTATTCTTGTTGGTTTCAATTCTCCAAGGTCTAGTTTAGCGTATAGTGAATACGGCATTAAATTTATATAGCACCTAAATCTGCCAATGCTTCTATTGAACTAAGACTTCCCAGAAAACATGGAATTGTGAAACTTCCTGGATCAGATAGTTTTTCTGGTATTTTATTCAACAGCACTGCAGAACAATTAGCATTGATAGTAACAGCCGAGAGTTCTTCCATTTTCTTTCTATTCGTGATTAGATCTTTCAGAAATTTAGCATATCTAGGCATTCCTGAAATCACATCAATGAAAGGAAGATTTACATTTATCTTTTTAAACATATCTAAGAATTTAGATTGCTCGGCTTCAAGTCTCTCCTTTCTCATTTTACTCGGGTAAGGAAGTGGTGGTTGGTATGGTTTAACATAAGGTTTAGCTTTAACTGTTTTATCTTCATTAACCTTTTCAACTACCGGTTCTTTTTCCTTATCTTGATCAGGTTGTGGTTCTTGTGGAGTAGGAATAGCTTCATCAGAAATTACTGGTATTTCAGGTGGTTTAAGTGTAATACCACTTCTTGTGGTAATGGCTTTAGCTGTTTCATTCCGGGGGTTAGCATTTGTATCACTAGGTAGACTTTCTGATTTTCTTTCACCTATTAACCTTGCTAGGTTACTTACTTCTTGTTCCAGATTTTGAATAGAAGCTTGTTGATTTCTAAATGCTTAAGCATTTTGTTCATTGGTTTGTTTCTGAGATGTGAAAAACTGTGTTTGAGATTCAACTAGCTTCGTCATCATATCTTCTAAATTCGGCTTTTTATCATCGGTTTGTGGTGGTTTGTTTTGAAAATTAGGTCTTTGCTGATTGTAAGTATTATTAGATACTTGTTGATTGCTAGGTCCTTGTTGGTTGTTGTATGGAACATTTCGATTATAATTCTGGTTTTGATTGTAAATTGGTCTTGGCGCTTGATAATTATTCTGAAACATTCTCTCTTTGTTCCATTGTTAGTTCAATACTGAGACAATCTTTTGTTAAATGTGGTCCTCCACACTGCTCACAACTAATTCGTATTGAGTGAATATCTTTAGTCATCTTTTCCATTCGTCTCTCGACAGCATCTATCTTTGAAGAAATGGAATCTAAGTCATGGCTAGAATCGGCTCTAGCTGCTTTAGATGATCTAACGATATCTTTTTCTTGGTGCCACTCTGTGAGTGGGAAGCAGTGTTATCAATAATTTTGTAAGCATCAGTTTCAGTTTTCTTCATAATAGAACCACCAGCTGCTATATCGATGTCTTTCCTTGTAGTGATGTCGCATCCTTGGTAGAATATTTGTACTATTTGACAAGTGTCTAAACCATGTTGCGGACATCCTCTCAATAACTTTCCAAATCTGGTCCATGCCTCATATAGAGTTTCATTTGGTTTCTGTGTGAACGTAACAATTTCTCCTTGAAGTCTTACGGCTTTAGATGCCGGAAAGAATTGTTTAAGAAATTTTTCAACTAAAATGTCCCATGTATCAATCGCCCCTTCAGGTAACGATTCCAACTAATCTTTGGCTTCTCCTTTTAAAGTCCAGGGAAATAACATGAGATATATCTGTTCATCTTCAACTTCTCTTATTTTAAATAGAGTGCAGATCCTATTAAAGGTACGAAGATGTTCATTTGGATCTTCCTTCGGCGCCCCACTAAATTGGCATTGATTAGTTACCATGTGTAGAATTTGTCCTTTGATTTCATAATCTGGCGCATTATTGTCTAGATGAGTAATTGCGTGACCTTGGCCAGTGCGTTTAGCTCTCATTCGGTCTTCCATACTTAAAGGTTCCAGATTTTCCATGATTGAATTTGTTGAATCTGAATCACTAGAGGATTCTGATTTAATGGTTCATTCCTCAACAATCTCTGTTTGAATGATTGGTAGTTTCGGAGGAAAAATTAATGGTTCAGGATCTATGAATTGTCCTTGAATATTCTCCGGATTCTCAATTGTGAGGTCGGGTTCAAAAAATGGATTATCGAAAATTTGAATTGGAGTACTTGGTCGACTGGATGATAATTCTGAAGAAAAATCAACGGCGGTAATATTAGCTAGATGTCTTGATCGAGTTACAGGTGGTGAACGTAAAAAAGGTGGTGAACGTTTTGCTCGGTGCATTCACTGTATATCCTATTAGTTTTTTAAAAAAAAAGAAAAATTATATAAGTTATTCAATTAATAGACTTTTCTGATTTTTCCCACGTTTCGAATAGCCAAAAGATGCAGCAGAGGGGCAGGATTCGTTTGGTCTCAATATAATTGAGTATTGTTTGGCTCCAATAACCCGGTCCACGTACAAATCCAACTATTACTACGAACCAGAAAATTTTGATGTCTATCAATTTAACCGCTTAAAATAATTTTTCGTTTGAAATTTAAAGAAATATTAGATAAGAAATAGAGAAAATTCTAAGTCCTAAAAACTAGAATGGCGAGAAATAAGAGAGAAAAAGTGTGCGTCGAAAAACGTCGAAAAATAAAAAGATCGAAAAATAATAGGCGTCGAAAAAATAAAAATAAGAAAGTAGCGCGTCGTAACTTAAAAAGAAACTAAAATTTGTAGCGTCGTAAAATTCTAAAGCACCTAAATCTTAGTCTAAGAAAAAGCACTTAAGGTATTTTACGGCAAATCTTAAAAATATAGAAATAAAAATAACTATGGCTAAAACTATGATTTAAAACTAAATACGAGCGAAAAAAATACAAAAATTACGCTAAAATAATTAAAAAGAGACAAAATATAAAAATAAACTTAAAGTTGTAAAAATTACAATTTTTATAAAAATATTATTTTTATATTATTTATTTTATAAAACTATTAATTTTATAAATTATTTAATAAAACTTAATATAACTTAAAAATACAAATTAAATAAAAACTAAAACTAATTAATTTAAAATTAAAACCTAATTAATATTAATATTAATATAAATAAACCCTAATTTCGCAATAAATGATACCAGGTTTGACCTGTCAGAGGACCTCCGCGAGTGCGGTATTGTCCAGTTCAACTTCTCCGCGACTCGCGGAGGGTTCAATTTCAGCTCAGAAGGGTTCGATTTTTTTATTCAGGTTCAGTTTTTTTTTTTTAAAAAATTTCTGTTTTAAAAAAAATGTTTTATAATATAACTATAACTTATATTTTAAATAAAAATCACTTATGAGTATTTTATAACTAAAAATACCTTATTTTTTATTTTATTTTTTTAAAGACTTAAAGATATATATTTTTTATGTTTTTATATTTTTGATATTTAAAACTTATGTAAAAATATTTTTACAAAAATAACGTAAAAACTAAAAAAAAATTTATAATAGCGTCTCGCTTCAGCGTTAAATGTTGAATCCCCGGCAGCGGCGCCAAAAATACTTGATGTTATGCGAGGCGTATATGAAATAGTGTATATTTTACTAGGAAAAACTATTAAATACGATACAATTTTACACAAGATATTTATTTATTTATAGAATGGATATACCTAAACCTTGCTACAACACTTATAGGCACTGTACCTAATCGTACAGTAGTGTAGTTTTTAGTAAGTCCGGTTCGTTCCACAGGGAAATCTTTAAACAAAGCTTAACGCTATATTAGTTTTAATTTATAAAAATACAATATATATATATATATATATATATATATATATATATATATATATATATATAAGTAATATTATTATTATAAAGGGGGGTTTTTACCGTTTAATGACCGGTTTGTCGATTTTTAAAACTTTAGTCGCAGTTAAAACCTAATGTAAAATATTAAATAAATAAAAGACTTAATTTAAAGCGTAAAGTAAATAACGATAATGAAATTGCGAATAATAAAAGTGCGATAAAATAAAATTACGATAATTAAAAAGTGCGATAATTAAAAGTGCAATTAAATACAATGACAATAAATAAAAGTGCGATAATTAGAAGTGCAATTAAATACGATGACAATAAATAAAAGTACGATAATTAGAAGTGCAATTTGAAAGGACCCGTTCATATACATTATAAACGATTCACAATAGTTGATTACATTGCGAGGTATTTGACCTCTATATGATACATTTTACAAACATTGCATTCGTTTTTAAAAGACAAACTTTCTTTACATTAAAAATTGACAGGCATGCATACCACTTCATAATATCCACTATCCAACTATAAATTGATTTAATAATAATCTTTGATAAACTCAATGACTCGAATGCAACATTCTTCGAAATATGCTATAAAAGACTCCAAGTAATATCTTTAAAATGAGCAAATGCACAGCGGAAGATTTCTTTAACACCTGAGAATAAACATACTTTAAAGTGTCAACTAAAAGGTTGGTGAGTTCATTAGTTTATCATAATCATTTATTTCCATCATTTTAATAGACCACAAGAATTTCATTTCCAGTTCTCATAAATATACGTCCCATGCATAGAGACAAAAATAATCATTCATATGGTGAACACCTGGTAACCGACATTAACTAGATACATATAAGAATATCCCCTATCATTCCGGGATCCTCCTTCGGACATGATATAAATTTCGAAGTACTAAAGCATCCGGTACTTCGGATGGGGTTTGTTAGGCCCAATAGATCTATCTTTAGGATTCGCGTCAATTAGGGTGTCTGTTCCCTAATTCTTAGATTACCATACTTTAATAAAAAGGAGCATATTCGATTTCGATAATTCAACCATAGAATGTAGTTTCAATTACTTATGTCTATTTCGTCAAACATTTATAAAAGCGCATGTATTCTCAGTCCCAAAATATAAAGGGTAAAAAGGCAAATGAAACTCACCATACTGTATTTCGTAGTAAAAATACATATAACGTCATTGAACAAGTGCAAGGTTGGCCTCGGATTCACGAACCTAAATTAATTATTTATAATTATGTGTTGTTCAATATTTGTCTAACAAATTAGGTCAAGTCATAGTGTACCACAATCCTAATGCTCGAGACTAATATGCAAAAGTCAACAAAAGTAAATTTGACTCAAAATAATTTCCAAAAATCTATACATGATTAATATATAGTTTAAATATCATCATTTTATATTTTTAAATATTTTTAAAAGATTTATTAGAGTAATAATATAATTTATTTATTAATAAATAAAATTTTATATTAAATTTATGTAATAAAATATACTTTTATATATATTAAGTAATAAAATTTATAGGGTTCATTTAATATCATAAAGATAATATGATAGGTATTATTAAAGTAAGTTATTACACGTAGTAAAATATGTTTGTATCACATATTTATTTGATAAAATAATATCTATAATGATAGTAAGTAAAAGTTGTATTATTTTATAATAATAATTATTATTATAAAAATATCAATATTTATAATTACTAAGATGACATTATGATAAAACGATAATTCTAATTATGATAACTTTAATATTTACGATAATTTTTAATATTATCTTTAAAATAATAATTCTATTTAAAATAATAATAATAATGATATTTTATAGTAACAATGACATTTCTATTAAAATGATAATTTTTATTAAAATGATAGTTTTAATACTAACGATACTTTTAATAATAATAGTAATGATAAAAATAATAAGAACGATAATTTTATCTAAATCAATATCTTATAATATTTTAATTTCATCATGATACTCTTACTCATTATTTCCTAATCGTTTCGTTTAATAGCTTTTAATCGTCTTTTATATCGTGTTCATAATAATGATAATAATAGTAATCAAAATAATTAGGTGTTACAAATATTTGTTTTAATTACACTTATATTAATAATGATAGTTACTATAACATTATTAACGATAATACTAATAATTATCTTAATGATAATATAGTAATAATAATAATAACAATAACAATAACCATTTTTAAATAATGATATATATATATATATATTAATAATGATAATAATAATAATAATACTAATAATAATAATAATAATAATTGGATAATAATAATAATACTAATTATAACTTTAACGATAATAACGATAGTAATAATAAAAAAATAACAATTTTTAATGATAAATCCTTTTTATTGATAAAGATAATAATAAGATAAAACTAGAACGACGATAAAAAACGACGATAATAATAATCATTTTTAATAAAAATATCGAAAATTCAATTGATTATAACTTCTAATCCGTTCATCGAAACCATTCGATATCTAAAGGAAAAGTTCTTAATTTTTCGCTAGCTTTCCAAGGACATGCATATCTTATACCTTATCTCAACCGCAAGTGTAACTAATTCAATATTCAACCTAACCTGTCTAAGGACAATATCAAAAGTACAAGCATGCATAATCCTAAATACTCGAGCACTAGTCAGGGATACACTATTAATATGTAAAAGTTAAATTATGAGTACTCACATATCAACATTGAGATTCAATATTGCAGAAAAGGTACGTAGACGCAACGGCAATGATAAACACTATATTGACTTCACGAGCATACCCATGAACCATACTCAATCACCTCCATAGCTATAACTCATAATTACCTTAATCCTATCCTACTCGAAAAATAATTTCGAAATCACTCGAACAGCACTCCGTCGTAATATTTTATGTATACTAATAATATCTTGAAATAATGCGGAGTAAATATATATGTAAATCGATTGAGAGAGTTTAGAGAAAAATATTTTCAAGTTTCTATGAAATAATGAAACCTATTGAATTCTATTTATAACAGATTTTTGAATTATTAAAGTGAATTATTAAAGTATGAATTATTAAAGTGAATTATTAAAGTATGAATTATTAAAGTGAATTATTAAAGTATGAATTATTAAAGTGAATTATTAAAGTATAAATTATTAAAGTGAATTATTAAAGTGAATTATTAAAGTTAAAGTAAAGTAAAAATAAAGTAAAGGTAAAGTTTAAGTATAGTAAAATTATAAAACTATGTACGTATAATACGCGTATAAATATATATAATATTAATTTAAATCGTTATATATATTTAATAAAATAAAATATAAATATTGTTATCTTTATCATACTAGTTAAGTAATGAGTTGTCAAAAGTGGTTCTAGATATTTATAAAAGTTATATACGTTTTAATAATAAAGTTCTTTTTAAACTGAAAACGTTTTTGTACGTTTGAAACTAAATAGATCAATCGAGTCTTTATGAGATTCAATCTTCCACTATCCTTTGTCTAGTTCTCAATGATTGACAATTTGTTCTTATTTATAAATCACTTTACCATTTTCCGAATATTGTTAAAATGGAAAGATTTCTCAAATCAACGTGGGCCTTTCAACAGAGACTTGTAATTATAATTCAATATATCTGATAATTCAATCATTTGATCTTATCTTCTAATTCCAATGATAAATATTTTGAAACATATACAATCATATAAAGTATTTAATCTAATATTTTGTTTACGTTTCAAGTTATAATATATATACACATATACATATATAATCATATTCGTTTAATGGTTCGTGAATCGTTGGAACTTGGTCGAGGTTGAATGAATGTAAGAACATAGTTTAAAATTCTTGCAATTTAACTTAACAAATATTGCTTATCGTGTCGGAAACATATAAATATTAAAGTTTAAATTTGGTTAGAAATTTCTGGGTTGTCACAGTACCTACCCGTTAAAGAAATTTCGTCCCGAAATTTGAGTGGAAAGGTCGTGAATGATAATAAGTATGTTTTCATGATGCATACGGGCTGAAAATTAGAGTTTTATCATCAGCGAATAATTTGGATAAACAATTCATTTATATGAAGAGTACGAATGAAGCTAACATAGAAGAGTGAAATGAGTAAGTGTAGATTCATCTTATCATTTGACGTAGATATGATTGATTCCCAGATTTCAAGGGATTTGAAGAAAATCTTCTTAATAAGATTTGACTCTCCAGTAATCAAGGGAATTAGGATCCGCTTTAAATACTATCGTCCATTTTAATTGTTCTGTCGAAGATTTTCTTATAAATTCACCTCCTTCGTTTCCTTACAACTCACACCTTCTGTTGATGAATTTTATGCAACTCCCTAGACATCTACCCACGTCCATTGCAGGTACAACATTTTACAGGCCACCATGATTGCTCGTTATTATCCTATCCGTATTTGTATGTGGTTACAGGAACTGCAGGAACGAGATTTAGATGTTTGACTATGTTAGACTTAGTCAGACGTACGAGTGAAGCCTTACTAGTACGGCTGACAGGCTCATACGCACGGTTGATGCTGAGCTAAGTCACAATTACAACCTAAATGAGAAGATACGAGTGAGTGATCACCCGTACGGCTGATGAAGCCAACTCGTACGTGTGATGAATGAATCGTATGGGTGAGTCAACAGCAGGGGTATATAAAGTCTTATGTTCTTCATTTTAAGTTAAGCCTCTCATTTTTTACACACACTCAGATCTAGTGAGCTCCTCTGGTTCTCTCTCAGTCCAAATCACCCAGGTGGTGAATAATAGCTCTAGGTGTTGATCTAATCACACTAGATTTAGTTGTGGTTTGAATAAATTAATCAAAAAAAAAAAACTTAACCTATTCACTAGAGGGTTTGATTCACTTATTACGCCATTGTGTGAGTTAAATCTGTTGATTTTTAAGTTCCTAGTCATGTTTCATCACCTTCTATTCTTTCCCCCTCAACTCATATTTTAAAGTATTCATCAATATGCTCCATCCAGTTCTGATTCTCGATATACTTCTAACTTTCATATCGGTCATTCTTCTTTTTCATCTACCGCCTGAAGAATCTATTTACTTCTACTATACTCTTGGGTTTATAGTGTTTCTAGTTCTCCCGTGTCTTTATATTGCTATATGCATCGATATATATGGTTTATAATTTCTGGTTTGTCGTTGGGATTTATATGTTCCCTTATATTTCAAAGTCTCTGCTTCTGTCCTCTATAATCATTATCATTCACAGTTAATGCTCTCTTTTATTTGCTGCAATTTATACCCCAATTTCTATTTCGGAGTTTTGTCCTTTCGTTTCTTCTTCTTGCGATTAAGCACCGCTTGTAATGGTCCAGAATTCACAGATATGAATTTCGGAATGAACATTGTTAATGTTCTAGGAAGGAAATTGTGATGGCACGATCTTGACTTGTCAAATTACTAGAATACCTTGGAAAAAGCCGAATCATCAAGAAATATTTTCTTGATATTTTAGAGGTTAAATAGAATACAATAGTCGTATAACATAGCACATGATGATGTTATGATCTGTGAATCATCACGTTCCATTTAGAAACTCAGCATGACTTACTGTAATATAATCACATTGATCAAGTGTCATTATATTATACTAATTCATGCTTCAGTTCCCAACATTACTTCAAAATATTCCTATTTTAAACTTGAATGTTTCAGAATTTAGAAACTAAAATAGTTTCTTTTATGATGTAATACAGATAGCGCGAAGAGGTAAATGATTTTAAATAAGAAAAATTAAGAAAATATCTTCAGAAATATGGAGGATATTTATAATGAAAGATATGATGATATTTTAGAATTTCTAATATCAGAGGATGATGAAGAACATTGTCCGCAGGGGTTTAGAGTCAGGATCAAGGTATTCGTTAATGACTTCAGCAGGTACTGAATCATTTGGATCCTTTGAAGTCAGGTTCAGTCTTTGTAATTTGTCCACAGCCTCCTTCCTACTTTGCTCAATCCGTTTTCCAGTTCCAAAACTTCTCTTTTTCTGCGCTTTGCCAGCACATTTCATCATTATAATCCAGCTTTTACCGTTTAAAGTCGTTTATAGTTTTCGCTGCTTCATCAGCATTTTTTTTTCCATTTTCAGAGAACCAATTCGTAGTTCGGAGTGTTTTTCAGAAACTTCACATTCAAATTAAGTCCAGAAGATAGACGTTATATATACACATACAACTGTTGGCGTAGACATCCTGCGAGATTTCAAAATACTGATTGCTAATTTCCAATGATTCGTATGGCAATTCTCATTACAAGATGCGAATGAGTAATGATGGGGTTCCAATGAATAATTATAATGACTTTTTGGAGAGGCTAAAGTCAAAGGGTAATGAAGTTGTTGGTACATCTGCTAATAATGTGGTGAAATGTAAAAGGTTCCCTGGTAACGATGGTGTATATCTCAAGGTTATAATAAGGTTAGTCTGACTGAAAAGTCGAAGTTGACTTGCTGGAGCTGTGACAAAACTAGCTACTTTAAATAGGAGTCGCAAAGTTATTTTTGGTAATAAATGCCAAAGAATCTGACGCGGATACGTTGTTTAAACTTTTACTTTGGTTTCAAGAGTTTTTCGGGTACATAACTGTGGGTAACATGTGGTTGGATCATCATCTCGATTTCTCATCATTCGAAGTGTCTTCAGAAATTTTCGAAGGGTTTGAACACAGATTGTAATCGTTAACATACATTTGATGTTCTAACACAGTTTTGAAGTCAAAATATAGCTTGTGAAAAATGTAAGGATCTAAGAGTGATGATTTTGGTCATATCTCAAGTTGAATTTTGAGATTTCAAAATCAGAATATGTAATTAAATTTTGAATGAGTATGGTTGTTTTGATTTCTATAAAAGAATATATATTGTTGTGAAAGTAGGGAGTATAATGGATGATTTGCTGAATCAGATTCGAAGAATATAACATATTAATTGTGAATTTATATATCTCTCGGGTATTACCTGCCCGTTAAAAAAATTCACAATTAATATTTTGTACAAAAGAATTTTATTACAGTCTTTATGAAAATATATATATATATATATATATGTATATTTTCTTCAAATGTAACATAGATTTAATGAGTTAATGTTAAATTAAACTCATTTGATTTACGGTTGAAACTAGAATTGAATAATCCCTAAAGGCTTTAAAAAGTACATAACTTTTATGCAGTATTTCTTTAATGACATTGAAATTATGAATCAATACTTCGTTATTTGTTGATGTATGATGTTCGGTTCATGGAATTCTTGTGAATTTCGCAAAGTACGAATGATGTTATCTGAAAATTTTCGGGTACATCGATAATGAAAGTGTAAAATCAAATATATACTTGATTTATTATGAATTGGAATTTGTTGAATTGCGACAGAGATTGTAGTTAACGCTGGTTAAGTTGCGGCCGAAGAACGTACATTATTGCATATTTGTAATATGAATTAACCGAGTAGTTAAGATTCACATACAATAGCTTAGCACGGAAAGATTTATTTCAAAATATATATATATATATAATATACATATAATTTCTTCAGAGGGAATGAGTTAATTCTTCATAACTCGTTGATTCAATATACACGTTATTGATTCGTAATGATGTCCACAGTGATTCTTGAACTGACGGAGTTTGTGATGTTATCTGTGTTGTTGATTCGGATGTTGACTGTACTGACGATGCTGGTAACGCTGGCGGTACTGTTGATGTTGTTGGTAAAGCAAGTTTAGCTTGTTAATCACACACCATTTTTGTCAGGGTTTCTACTCTTCCTTCTATCATTTTGGTTCGTTTAACTGATTTATGGTTAGGGCAAGATTAGATAATCTCTAAGACTTTAGAGATTATATAATCGCAGCGGAATGTTTCTCCAATGAAGTTATGAATTAATACTTCGTCAGTTATTGTTGTTGGTACTCCTTGGTATCTACGGTGCGTATGACGTTGATGCTCGTGGGACAAATTGTGAAGTTGAGGTTTACGACGCGGTTGTGGTTGGAGGTGGTAATGGTACTGTTGGCGTTGATGATGGTGGTACTGGTTATGCTACTGGTGCTGCTACTGGTATTTGTAATCTTTGCACCATATTCTCCAAAGCCACTACCCGAGCGCGAAGCTCGTTGACTTCTTCTATTATACCGGGGTGATTGTCGGTTCGGACGAGCGGATAAATATAATCTAGAATTTGATGTAGTATATAATCGTGATGAGATACTCTGGAAATGAGAGAGAAAATGGTGTTTCGGATTGGTTCGCCGGTAAGTGCTTCAGGTTCTTCGTTAAGAGGGCAATGGGGTGGATGGAAGGGATCACCTTCTTCTTGTATCCAATGATTGAGGAGGCTACGAACCCATCCCTAATTCATCCAGAATAGATGATGGCTGATTGGTTGATCCATTCCGGTAACACTGCTTTCAGAGCTGGAGTGGGATTCCATTTCAGAATTCGAGAAACTTGAATTAATGATGAATTCCATTTCGTACGATTGAATAAGGATTTTTTTCGATATGAAATGATTTTCGGTTATCGGATGGTATTCTAATTACATAGAATATCCATAGATATAGAACAAAAGATTTCGTAGATTACGGAGGAATTTACGGGATATGTCAGGTAAAGTTTAAAGTAACAGATACGATAAGATATGATTTAGCAGATACGCTAAGATATGAATTTTGTCTATACACTACTCATGCAATTAATGTAGCAAGACGTGTCTAGACTAGTAATGATAAGCAGGTAATTTTCTAAGAATGATAAGCAGATGATTTCCGACTAAAAATGATAAGCAAAACTTTTGACATGCAGACACGGTCGAAGTCCAGACTCACTAATGCATCCTAACGACTTATCAGTTAGACATACTAATGCAGACATGGTTCGCTAAGACCACCGCTCTGATACCAACTGAAAGGACCCGTTCATATACATTATAAACGATTCACAATAGTTGATTACATTGCGAGGTATTTGACCTCTATATGATATATTTTACAAACATTGCATTCGTTTTTAAAAGACAAACTTTCTTTACATTGAAAATTGACAGGCATGCATACCATTTCATAATATCCACTATCCAACTATAAATTGATTTAATAATAATCTTTGATAAACTCAATGACTCGAATGCATCGTTCTTCGAAATATGCTATAAAAGACTCCAAGTAATATCTTTAAAATGAGCAAATGCAAAGCGGAAGATTTCTTTAACACCTGAGAATAAACATTGATGATGTAGCGTGAGGGTACGAAATAGTATTATTTTTAATACAAAATACTACAAAATATGACACAAGTTTTATTAATTTACGGATGGGATATACCTAAACCTTGCTACAACACTATAGGCAGTGTACCTAATCGTAGAGTAGTGTAGTTTTTAGTAAGTCCGGTTCGTTCCACAGGGAGCTGGTGATACTTACTATATTTTTAACTATATTTATACAAAATATATATAATTATATAAGTAGTAATATTATTATAAAAGGGGGGTTTTACCGTTTAATGACCGGTTTGTCGATTCTATATTTTAAGCGTAAAGATAAATGACGATAATTAAAGTGCGTAAAATAATGACAATAAATAAAATGACAGTAAATAAAATTGCGAGTAATAAAATGACAGTAAATAAAGATACGATGAGAAATACAATAAAAGAATTATGCTTATTTAAACTTCCGTAATCATGATGTTTAACGTTTTGATTTTAATTAATTGTTACTCGGGTTAATTGTCCTTTGTCATGGTTTATTTGATACCTATCTGGTTTTTGTCCATAATAGTCCATCGGTCATAAATATAAAGTGCGAGTGTCCTCGTCAAATTACCCTTATACCCGAAGTCAAATATTCCAACTAATTAAGGATTTAAACTGTGACGCAGTTATCACTTCTGTCAACAATTACACCAGTTATCACTGTATGTAATCCACCCCTGTTTTGATTAGATATGAATATTAATTTACCCACTTGATCAGTTTGAATAATCAATTACCCAACCCGAATAATTAATTAAATGATTATAATAGGACAACGTCACTAAATAGGACAACCATAATCATTATTAATTATTAGGTTAATTAATTTGAAGATAGGTTCGACAGACTCCAATGAGTTGTCACTCAATTAGACAATACCCCCCATCTATTAATAGTCAATAGTCCAATTTCCACAAGTGTCGGTCTTTTGCCCAAACCTTAATTATGGTACAAAATTCAATAACCCCGTCTTAATATTTTAGCCCAACATCACGATTACTTCGGCTCAAATAAGCATAATAATAACTTAGTTACGAGACATTAAATTAAAAAGGAAGAACATAGCTTACAGTGGTGATTAGTCGCGTAGCGTTGCACGGACAGAGTTCTGACTTAAAACCCGTAAATTAATTGTACCATAACTAAAACTAAATCATTATTATTAAATTTAAAAGTAAAATTAAAATTATAATGTATATATTACATATACGTTTACATATATATAGAGAGAGAGAGATTGGAAAATGGGATGATCCATTTCATCGAATAACAATGCCTTTTATAGGCAAAATATCAATTTGAATTTTCACTTACGACCCCTGAACTATGCTCAATTAACAACTTTTTATTATTTAATATTATTCTTATTATGAATTATTTAAATATTATATTTTATTCTTGTGCATAGTTGGCTCGTAATTTTTAGTCCGTTGCGTCGAGCGTTGAGAGTTGACTCATGTCCCGGTTCCGGATTTTTGAACGTCCTTTCGTATAATTTAATATCTTGTACTTTGCGTTTTGTAACTTGTACTCTTGTCATTTTTAGACGTTTCTCATCAATAATTTGAACCTTTTTAATTGTATCTTGTACTTTTGAGCTTTTTGGACCTTTTTGTCTTCAATTTGTTGAATCTGCCTTTTGTCTTCGCACTTATTTAATATAAACGAATATCACTTGAAAATTGAACAATTGCAACTAAAATCTTGTCTTTCTTGGGGGATAATGCTATGAAATATATGTTCCTTTTTAGCCTTATCAATATCCCCACACTTGAGCGTTGCTTGTCCTCAAGCAATATAGTCTTAAATACTAGAATCACTTCTTTATTCCTCACACTTTGTACATCAGTGATTTTGATATGGCGGTATAAACAATGGTAGTAACGATATGGTTTACAGTCCCACATGACTATAAAAATTTAGATCCATTAAGGAAATTGGATCTTTATGAAAACATTTGATCTTTTGAAAATTCATTCTAGCTTTTACCCTAGATAAGTTTTCTGATTTGATCCATCATCGGTGTTGCAAAATATATTTGTGGATCAATATTTTGGCTAAAACTTTTAGGTTCGTGTAATCCACTGCTATCCCGGTATCGGAAAGCACACATCCAGTTTACTTGTTCCATATATTACCTTTCGGTAAACTACCGTCCGGTTGTAAAGGAAAGCGATGAACAAGAAACTGTTAAGGCAATGTCCCGTGACATGCAGATGATTATGGTCTTATTAACGTGTCGGATGCTAGAACTATCCTTGGTAGGAGCGATAGTAA